>NC_050535.1:15553213-15681193 GCF_002922805.2 Oryzias melastigma | reverse complement strand
ACGCCGCTTGCGGCTTTAATTTCAATCTATGCTTGAAATAAACCAATCAATCAATCAATCAATCAATCAATTTCCCTGATACATTTTACAGTATGTGAACTGGATCAGATTTATATAAATATATTCAAATCATTTAGTAGATTATTTATGTATTTCTAAAACAATGTGTAAACTCAAAATTGATTTAAAGAATTGAAAAAAATTCAGGCTCTTGGGAATCGAATCGTTTCTGGAAATTATTATCAACACCCAGTGCTATTAAAAACAGTTCTGTTTCGTCTCTGTCCACCTATAATAAGGAAAGGGATTTCATGGTACCACTGTAAATTATGACCTGCAAAGAAAACAGTTCACTCTAAAAATGATAACATGTAAAAACTCTTAATTGACAAGAGAGTTTAAATTCCAATGTTGATGCATAGGTCGGCTGTGAATAGTAAACGCACACAACAGTCAAGAGAAAATGATGGGGTACAGACTGCAGTGGAGCTGCATTTATGGAGAAGCTACTATGCAAAAATGACTGTTATTTCATTATTTTGTCTGAATCTGACAAATCCCAGCTGGCATTGTTCTTCACCTTGAATCACTGGGTTTTATTTCCCTAAACAGAGTCTGAATCAAGCGCAATAAATGACCATGTCCCCCAGTAGCCTGAATATTAGCTTTTTTCCTAACAACAGAACAGAATTCATGGATTTCAATAGATTATATCACAATTTTGAACTCATCACCTCACTGATCAATGATTTATTGAATTTTTATGTACCGGTCTTAACGTCTTCATCGACACGTCTTCATGTTCTGATGTCCGCCACAGAGAAATCTGGCTGACTGCCACAGGAAGATAAGGCAGAAAAAACAGTCACTTGTGTTTGGCTATCCTGCAATGATCCCAAGGCCTGTTTCACCATTATTACACTATCTGACATTCTGCATCTAATATAGAAGTCAAACAGGGATATGGAGATAGATGACTCTAGAGTGTGTAAATTGATTAGAGGAGGAACGTGCACGCTTGACGAATGGCTCACCTGTTGGACTCCAGAGGGAAAACAGATCACGACCCATTTAGAAAACAAAGGCTTTGTTTTTCACAGTTCAGCTGAATCCTTTGGGCAGGTATTAGGTTGTATTTACACATGCAACAATAGACCTTTCTTGGCTAATCTGTCACTCCTGTCCTGAAGAAAAATTGAGGTGATTTGTGCAGAAAGTGGCCTGGTTTAATGCAGAAACACAGGTCCTCCATCAAAAGTTTAACTTTGAACCTGAGCAACAAGATCATCAGTCCATTCTGGTTTCATTCAGTCCCTTTGCTGTGCAGCTGATTCTAGGAGGTCTTCAAATGCTTTGAAGAAACACTAAAAATTGCAAAGTTTTTTTTGTTCTTACTGTAATTCTTACATTTATTTGGATGTAAACAATCATCCAATAAACAGGACAACAAATTTACCAAAAAAAGAATTTAACTGACAGCTGATCCTGAAATGCTGATATTTCTACAATTGTATGCTTTTTATAATTGATCTAACATGCTTTTAAAAAACTAGAAAAATACAGTATTATATAAAAATATTGTTTATGTTTTTCAAACAGTTACTTTTATTTAACTCACCTTTGAATAAAAAAATATCCACCTGAGAAGAAGATTTGTGCCTTTGGAATGGCAGAGAGTTTTGGGCACAATGATAATTGAGATTTTGATTGATATTTTGCCGTCCATCTGCTAATACAAAAATATCTTTCAGAGACTGTGCCTTCATAGAAAGTTGTCTTTCTAGTCAGTCCTCGAGGGCTGGCCTCCTGCTGGTTTTCCAGAAACAAAAAGGACACTGGCCCTCGAGGACTGACTTTAGACATCCCTGTTCTAGATAGAGAGATGATTGTTTGCACGCTGTCCAGACACTGGAGCAACTCTTTAAATCAAACTTCTCTGTACTTTAGGGCAGTGCCAAAATATCGATATATCGCAATATGTATTCCTGCGATTGATTCTCGATGGTTCTCACCAAGTCTTCTTCTTTTCCTTTGGGCTTTTCCCTTCAGGGGTCGCCACAGAGAATCAGTTTCCTCCATCTAAGCCTGTCTTCAGCATCCTCCACTCTAACACCAGCCACCTTCATGTCTTCATTCACTGCATCCATAAACCTCCTCTTTGGTCTTCCTCTAGACCTCTTTCCTGGCAGCTCTAGACTCAGCATCCTTCTACCAATATATTCACTGTCTCTCCTCTGAACATGTCCAAACCATCTCAGTCTGGCCTCTCTGACTTTATCTCCAAAACCTCTAACATGTGCTGTCCCTCTGATGTATTCATTCCTGATCCTATCCATCCTGGTCACTCCCAAAGAGAACCTCAGCATCTTCATCTCTGCTACCTCCAGCTCTGCTTCCTGTCTTTTCTTCAGTCCCACTGTTTCTAGTCCAAACAACATGGCTGGTCTCACCACAGTCTTGTACACCTTTCCTTTCATTTGTGCTGAAACTCTTCTGTCACACATCACACCTGACACTTTTCTCCACCCATTCCAACCTGCTTGCACTCTCCTCTTCACTTCTTTTCCACACTCTCCATTACTCTGTACTGTTGACCCTAAATACTTAAACTCCTCCCCCTTCTTTATCTCTTCTCCCTGTAACCTCACTCTTCCACTCTGGTTCCTCTCATTCACACACATGTACTCTGTCTTACTGCGGCTAACCTTCATTCCTCTCCTTTCCAGGGCAAACCTCCACCTCTCTAACTCCACCTCCACCTGTTCCCTGCTCTCACTACAAATCACAATATCATCTGCAAACATCATAGTCCATGGTGATTCCTGTCTAACCTCATCCGTCAGTCTGTCCATCACCATTGCAAACAGGAAGGGGCTCAGAGCTGATCCCTGATGTAATCCCACCTCCACCTTGAACTCCTCTGTCACCCCTACAGCACACCTCACCACTGTCTTACAGCCCTCATACATGTCCTGCACTGCTCGGACATACTTCTCTGTCACTCCAGACTTCCTCATACAATACCATAGTTCCTCTCTGGGCACTCTGTCATAAGCTTTCTCCAGATCTACAAAGACACAGTGGAGCTCTCTCTGACCTTCTCTGTACTTCTCTATCAACATCCTCAAAGCAAATGTTGCATCTGTAGTGCTCTTTCTTGGCATGAAACCATACTGCTGCTCACAAATGTTCACTTCTGCTCTTAGTCTGGCTTCCACTACTCTTTCCCACACCTTCATTGTATGGCTCATCAGCTTTATTCCTCTGTAGTTACCACAACTCTGCACATCTCCCTTATTCTTAAAAATGGGCACCATCACACTTCTCCTCCATTCCTCAGGCATCTTCTCACCACCTAAGATCCTGTTGAACAACCCGGTCAAAAACTCCACTGCCATCTCTCCTAGACACTTCCATACCTCCACAGGTATATCATCAGGACCAAGAGCCTTTCCACTCTTCATCCTCTTCAAAGCCCCTCTCACTTCACCTTTACTAATCTTTCTTACTTCCTGCTCCACAACCGTCACCTCTTCTACTCTTTGTTCTCTCTCATTCTCTTCATTCATCAACTCTTCAAAGTATTCTTTCCATCTTTCCATTACACCACTGACACCTGTCACCACATTACCATTCCTATCCTTGATCACCCTAACCTGCTGCATGTCCTTCCCATCTCGATCTCTCTGCCTTGCTAGTCTGTACAGGTCAGTCTCTCCCTCCTTACTACCCAACCTAGCGTACAAGTCATCATAAGCTCTTTGTTTGGCCTTTGACACCTCTACTTTCACCTTACGCTGCATCTCCCTGTACTCCTGTCTACTCTCCTCAGTCCTCTCAGTGTCCCACTTCTTCTTAGCTAGTCTCTTACTCCGTATACACTCCTGCACCTCCTCATTCCACCACCAAGTCTCCTTATCAACTCTCTTTCCTGATGACACACCAAGTACACTCCTACCTGTCTCCCTGATCACATTAGCTGTAGTTATCCAGTCATCTGGGAGTACCTCCTGACCACCCAGAGCCTGTTTCAACTGTTTCTTAAAAGTCATGCAACAATCTTCTTTTTTCAGCTTCCACCAGTTTGTCCTCTTCTCTGCCTTTGCCCTCTCTTTCTTCATCTTCTTCACCACCAGAGTCATTCTACACACCACCATCCTGTGCTGTCTGGAAACACTCTCACCAACCACTACTTTACAGTCACTGATCTCCTTCAGATTACACCGTCTACACAAGATGTAGTCTATCTGTGTGCTTCTACCTCCGCTCTTATAGGTCACTCTATGTTCCTGTCTCTTCTCAAAGAATGTATTCACTATCGCCATTTCCATCTTTTTTGCAAAATCAACCACCATCTGTCCTTCTACATTCCTCTCCTGGATACCAAACCTGCCCATCACCTCCTCATCACCTCGGTTTCCTGCACCAACATGACCATTGAAATCTGCACCAATGACAACTCTCTCATTTCCAGGGATGCTCATCATCACTTCATCAAGATCCAACCAGAACTTCTCCTTCTCTTCCAGCTCACATCCTACCTGTGGGGCATACCCACTAACAACATTGAACATGACACCCTCCATTTCTATCTTCAGACTCATCACTCTATCTGACACTCTTTTTACCTCCACAACACTCCTAACAAACTCCTCCTTTAGGATAACTCCTACTCCATTTCTCTTCCCATCTCCACCATGATAGAACAACTTGAACCCTGCTCCTAAACTTCTAGCCTTGCTACCTTTCCACCTGGTCTCCTGGACACACAGTATGTCTACCTTTCTCCTCTGCATCATGTCCACTAACTCTCTACCCTTTCCTGTCATAGTTCCAACATTCAAAGTCCCAACTCTCAGTCCAACACTAGTGACTTTCCTCTTCTCCCTCTCCCTACGAACCCGCCTTCCTCCTCTCCTTCTTCCACCAACAGTAGTCCAATTTCCACCGGCACCCTGTCGGTGAACAGCACCGATGGCGGTCGTTGTTAACCCGGGCCTCGACCGATCCGGTATGGATTTCGTAGGTCTGATTCGCATATTTGATTTGACAAGATTTTACGTCGGATGCCCTTCCTGACACAATCCTCTGTATTTATCCGGGCTTGGGACCGGCACAATGAGACCCTGGCTTTGGCCCCCTCGTGGCTACATTTCTTATTTTAACTTGTATATTAAATATGATTTTATGGAGAGTAAAATATAGAAAGTTATTTAAGGTTTAAGTTGATTTACTATGGAATAATATTACCACTTGTTTATTATTCATATTTATGTTAAAAAGTTATGGTTTTGAAGTTTTAAAAATTGGCATTCTGCTAGCTTTTTGGACTTTTTTGGCATTTACTAAGATTTGTTTTCAGCTACATACTAGCCATTTTAGCTAGTTTGGGCTTTTTTATACATATAGGCTCCTTCGGAGTTTGGCTAATATTTAGGCTACATGCTAGATGTTTTGGCTAATTTGGGCTGTTTTTCAGTTTTTTAGCCTATTTTGAAGTGTAGCTATTTTTTAAGCTACATGCTTAAAAAAGAATTCAGCGTAGGCTTAAAGTAGCTCCATGCTACTTTGCCAGCACAGCAACGTGCCTCTTGGCGGCACATTTTACGTGTTGCCAACATGAATTTCCATCAGTTTTTGTACTGGTCTCACATAATAACATGCATGCAAATAACATCAGCTATATTTTAAAACATCAAACAATAGTAAAACATACATCCAAGAACCAAGCTAGGATGCCATTCGCGAGTTGCTAACACCCACTTTAGCACAAATTTCACAGTTCTCAGCCTGACTTCTCTCTTTTAGAATGCTATTTCTGTCCTGTGATGATTCTTCTCCATCGGATTATTTTGTTGTCAAGGTTTTTGAAGTTGATTGCAAAACATTGTGGTTCTTTTTGTACTTATTCGGACCTCCTCCGTTCATCACTCAGGAAGACTCGAGGCATAGTAATGCCTCACGCCGTATGTTGTGGGATTTAAGTTAAAGTCCCACTATTTGTCACGCACCTCGGTGTGTGAAATTTGTTCTCCGCATTTGACCCATCCCCTGGGGGAGCGGTGAGCTGCAGACACAGCCGCGCTCGGGAACCATTTGGTGGTTTAACCCCCCAGTCCAACTCCTTAGTGCTGAGTGTCAAGCAGGGAGGCACTGGGTCCCATTTTTAGAGTCTTTGGTATGACTCAGCCGGGATTTGAACCCACGACCTTCCAATCTCAGGGCGGACACTCTACCACAAGGCCACTGAGCTGGTAATATATATCAATGGTTGTAACAAATAAAATACAAAACTTTTTCAGTTCATTATGTTGAAGCACAGCAAGTCGCAGTGTGCCAGGCTCCTGACCATGTAATTCTCTAACAATCCATCAAGTGGAGCAGCTTTTTAGTTTACTAAAGTCTTACTAAAGTACTTGAACACATTTTTTTTTGTTGTGTACTTCAGCAAATAGTTCAAGGACAGTATAAGCACAGCCAAAATAGATGATTAAAGCACATTGTTGATTTTAGAAAACGTTAAATAATTTTAATTAATCTTACGGTAATTTTTTTTTTGTTTTTATTAACAGATATTGTAAAATGCATAATGCATTTTATTGTTTACAATCACAAGCACTTTAAACACTGCAAACACATTTATTGTGCTTTGGATCTAAATATAATTCATGGTTTAGCTGAATTGCTTTGGAAAGTTGACCTCCGTGCCTACTGCGTTGACCTTGACACGCCCACTTTAATCTGGACAGTCCTGTCAGCTGATGATCTGCTGCTTGGGAACCAGAAAACAGGATAAATATAGTCAGAGGAAGTACTGATGTCGTTGTGAGGCGTCTTATAAAATGAAATGAAGCTTTTTAGTGACAACAAGTTTCTTAGGGGATATTTGAGTTGGGAGCTTTTAACAAGAACTTTTGTACAAATTATAATATGCAGTGGAAGAACTTGATTTGTGAATTTGCTTTAGACGTGTGTGTTTTACTTGTACTAACACATTTACTGAAATCATGCATGAAAGAGAGCTTTGTTTGCTTACCGTGATGAACGTTACTAGACATGTGTGATGGTCTGAAGAAAACAGGAAGAGAAAAAATGTTTTTCGAGTGAACGAGCCAAGTGGAAGTGACAGGACGGCGATGGTGCAGACACTTACCTGGTACAACGCAAACTTCACTGACGTGAAAGAAATGTGCGAAATCCGCGTGAGAAAAAGAATCAGAAGCATTTCAAAGGGAGGGTGAGGGTGTCCAGGATGGCTGCTCTCAGTCCCCAGCAGTTTAAAAATGATGCAATTAATAATATCTTGCTAGATTGAAAAATCCAGAGCTGTGGTTTTATCTTCCATGAAGAAAGCTCATTCTGAGAGTCCAAACCCCCTCTGTGATACAATTATGCAATTAGCACAGGTGGAACATATGGGTTTTAGAGAGTGATGCAATCACTTATGCAAATCGTTCAAAATAAATTTCTGAAGATTAATTGTAGCCTGTTCACGTGCTGGGAGCGATGTCACAGTTTTCTGGTGTGCAAATGGAAATCAGGAAGAGTTCTGTATGGAGAGACTTCATTTCACAGTTTGAAGTCCTGCATGGCTTTGATAGTAGAAGATGTTTCTTTTTTTATTTCACAGTAGATCAAAATAATAACGGTACTACAAGAGAAATGATTTTATCCATCAGACTCAAAAAACTAGTGATGGGCAGATGAAGCTTCATGAAGCATTGAAGCCTTTCATCCCATTGGTTGACTCCAGTGTAATGCTTCATGAAGCTTCATGAGCTCTAGGAGGACATCTAGTGGACACAAAAATCACTTTAATTTGAAGCACGATATTATGAAAAAAAATCCTTGAATAAACATGTCAGCAAAATAAAGAAGTTTACAAACATGTACTTTGCCGCATACTTTCTTTGTGTTTACTTATGTTATCTGTTAATAAAATAAATAACCTCAAAGGAAAATGAGGATATTATGAAAATTATAATTTAAATTGAGGTGACATGGAATTAGGTTTAATTGGTGCCGGTACTTTAAAGGTGAGTGGGTTGGGGGCCAAATCTATAAACTAATTTGCTTGTTTAACAATATTTTTCTTGGTGTACAGAACTTTTTTATCTCACCAAGAATGAAAAGTGTGATATAAACAAATATTGATGATTGATTAAAACGGTTTAGGTCTCTAAAGGGTGGAACAGGAGCTTCAAAGATAAAAATAAATATCAATAAAAAACTGTACAATATATATTAAGAAACAAAAAAAATTGCAAACACCAGTTACATTAAAATACTTGAATTGAAGACATTTCTATGCCATTGTGTTTTAATGGGAAATAAGTTAGAACAATGCTTTGTTGCTTCTTGTAACCGTCAGAAAATAATCTGTCTGATTTTATTTTTTTGTATTTAAAAGTTTTGATCCAAAATATTGGGGGAAAAGTAGTCTCAGTTCTGACATGGCTATACATGCATAATGCAGAAAAAAGGGTCATTCTAAGTGTGAAATGTAGTCAGATTATCCCTCAAATGCAAAAACATGTTAAGACTAACATTTAGAAACGTCTTGGGTCAAAAATTCCTATCAATCATACAAATTACCGCAAACCTCATGAAATTTATGATAATACAAGCGGGGACACAGTCTTAATTGCATCCATTTCTCACCTCTTCCGGTGGTGAGACACTCAGGACTCAGCGTGCGCCTCGTGCACAATCCATTATCCTTTACCCTTTGTGTGTGATGAATGACACAATTATGGGGTATTATTTCAGTTGTTTTCTATACTCTGCATTTCTCTTTCTGTTGCTCGTGTGACTTTTTTTCCCCCAAAAGGAACTTGCACATTTTGTTTCCAACGCGCACACACGGGGAGGGTTTGTGTTAGAACAACAGCAAACGATGACACATCTCCGTCTATGTTAGCAGGTTTATGTTTTTGCAAATGTGGTCTGAACTCTTAACTTCCTTTCCTCTTAAATGTTTGCAGGCACACAGGCATGCTGGTTGATTGGTTGCTTAGATTAGATTAGATTAGATTAGATTAGAAATGGTTTATTTCAAGCAATCTAGAAAAACAGTAATTCATGTGCAATGAAGACATGTCAAACACACGATAACTAGACATTAAGAGATTGGCTGAAAGGGAGTGGGAGGAAGCGAACTTATATAATCCCACCCCAGCTGGACCATACCATTTCCTTTATGTATATTTTTATTATCTGGTTCGTAATATAGATTCAGGTCGGAATCCTCAAGTAACAATAAATCACATGACTATGGAAGTAAATATAACACTATTTCAGACTTTGTCATTGTATATATGCAGATCTATGATCAAAACTGATCAAAATGTTGCTGATTATTTGTCAATAGAAGAAAATCACTAACATAAATCAAGTATCAAACATCAACAAAAATATATATGTCTGCAGATTATTTTCCATTTATTGATTGATTGATTTTTTGTGATATCAGATCAAATGGATTCAGGTCCAGGTCAGTTCCTGCTTTTGTACAACATTACATGTAATAATTGTTCTCCTCATCTTGACATATTAGAGTCCACTCACCAACAGAATCTGACTTTGGTATCATCTAACTTTTGTGTTTTTTTTAATATAACCAAGTCAGAGCAGTCAATTCAAGGTACAGTTCTTTTAAATGTTGACTTGAAATTGAATAAAGAAGTCTCTTTGTTTCTCCATTAATTGGGAAATATGGTGACTGATGTTCAGCACCTTTATTTTGTTCTCGTAACCAATCAACCAGAGCTGCAGCTGGTGTCCGCCCCTCCACACTTGAATGGACGCGGATTTGGATCCAGTTGTGTTTCCAGCTGCTGGAACAGGAGAGACAATTCACTATTAATTATAAAGAGGCCATACCATGATTTTCTTTAGTCTTTCAAAATGAACTATATCCATGTAAATTATCACCTATGACCTTTGGGACACTACAGAACTAAATATTTATTAAGTATATTAGTTATTTGTGTTAACTATTTTCATACCTGCAAGTAAAACAACTCGATCTCTGAGGCTCCGCCTTTCTCTCCCTGGTGGTTCGACCCACTTCATGATGTCCTCTTAGAGCTGACGTGTCAACCACGAAAAAATTAGGGGACATTTTTATTTTATTTTTATACTGATGTAGACTTGCATACAGAGCAGCTCTGGCGTTTTTTTCCCCCAAATTCGTCACAGACAGAATGGTGATGCTAATGGGTTCATTTAGCAATGAAATTTGATCTAAAATGCAGACAACACCAGATGAGCATTTCAGGATTTATTGAACTGATGACATATACTCTCCGTATCAAAAATCCTCTTTGCTTTCATGTGGATCCATTTACCTGAGCCGTTGCTCAATAATCCACGTTTAAACCAGTTCTTCCAATTCGTTGCTCGCTTATTCCTCCAGGAAATAGTCTGCTCCCTTTCTCCTGCCGTCTTCCCAACATCCCCGTCTGCTTGCACCATTCTCAGATACGTTTAGTATCCATCTCAATATGATGTGCAGATTCCTCACCAGCCAATGAGCTCCAATGCTACCGCATGAAGTTTTAATGTTAAAGAATGAAAGTTTTTTGGCCATCTGCACAAACTCACAACACAAACAGTCACACTCTGCTGTCCATGAGCCAGAGGGGGGTGGGGCTTGTGAAGCTAGCTGATCACCGCTAGCTCGAGCTGCTAGCTTTGTGAAGAAAGTGTTTGTGTTAACCTGGGGTTGGAGCAGACTCTTCCCTAAAGAGGGGGTCTCACATAGTGACGTCAGATCGTGAGGACCCGCTCGTTTTCGTAGTTGTGGGAGGGGCTGCTGTTGAGAGCCAAAATTTTAGAGAATTACTCAGAAATATTTGAAGGAATGACAATACCAATTTGGGGCTGTTTATAGTGAGGAATGAACAGTATAACACACTTAAAAGATCAAAAAGTTGACTTTTAATGGTATGGCCACCTTAAACATCTAAAATATTTCCACAGTTGCAATTCAATTTAACCTTGAAGCAAATGGTTTTGCATAAAGAGTTATTCTGATCAATAACCACACCATAGGTTAACAAGGGCGGCAAATGGAAGCAAACTCCATTCCGCGTCACTTTCAAATTGTTTTTGCATCGTTACTGCATCGTTACTCCACCATTACTGCATCTTTACTGCATCGTTACTCCACCATTACTGCATCTTTACTGCATCGTTACTACATGGTTACTGCAGCATTACTGCATCTTTACTGCATCTTTACTGCATCGTTACTGCATTGTTACTCCATCGTTACTGCATTGTTACTCCATCGTTACTGCGTTGTTGCTGCATCGTTACATCATCGTTACTCCATCGTTACTTCATCGTTACTGCATCTTTACTGCAGCGTTACTGCATTGTTACTCCATCATTACTGCATTGTTGCTGCATCGTTACTGCATCGTTACTCCATAATTACTCCATTGTTACTGCATCTTTAGTGCATCATTACTCCATCGTTACTCCATTGTTACTGCATCATTACTCTATCGTTACTCCATTGTTACTGCATTGTTACTCGATTGTTACTGCATCTTTACTCCATCGTTACTCCATTTTTACTGCATTTTTACTCCATCGTTACTGCATTGCCACTGCTTCGTTTCCTACATCGTTACTGCATCTTTACTGCATCGTTACTGCATCGTTACTCCATTCTTACTGCATCTTTACTGCATCGTTACTCCATTGTTACTCCATCGTTACTCCATAGTTACTGCATCATTATTCTATCGTTACTCCATTGTTACTGCATCTTTACTCCATCGTTACTGCATCGTCACTACTTCGTTTCCTACATCATTACTACAGCTTTACTGCATGGTTACTCCATTATTACTGCATTTTTACTGCATCATTACTCCATTGTTACTCCATTCTTACTGCATCTTTACTGCATCGTTACTCCATTGTTACTCCATCGTTACTGCATCGTTACTCCATGGTTACTGCATCATTATTCTATCGTTACTGCATCGTTACTGTGTCTGGTGTGAAGCAGGCGTCAGATTAAAAATTTGTTTTATATAAATATTTGTTGTATTTTGGATATTCAAAAGTCTATTAACATACACAAATCATTGAGGAAGATCAAAGCTTTTTTAGTTAGAAGAAAGGTTTGAAGAAGTGTTTGTGTTCTGCTTGTTCAGTTGCTGCAGCTTCACCCTTCTTTCCTCAAATGGTCACCAAGTGCAGTCCAGGGAGAGTAGATTCGGCCACACACGTCTGTGATGCCTCGTCTACAGCGGCTGTTTATCTGACCTTCAGATCGACAGCGACCCCTTTAGCACTGTGCAACACTCTTTATCTGAAAGCACACTCTTAAAGCTAGTTTACATTCAATATACCGCATCAAGGTCATTAAGGGGACATGTAAGCCATACATCACTGCTGCCGTCTGCAGGCACTTATTCAAACGAGGAGAGAAGCTCTGGGGGGCGGACTGGTTCTCCTTCTAGCCCCACAGCTGCTCTTTTACTGCGTGAGCTCACCTTCCAACAACAACTTCACTCCCAGCTGTTAAAAAAATCATGTTCAACAACAGTCTTGTCCATCTGACGAACAAAGTGAGCACTGCAGCTCAGCTCTTCTGAGAATGGAAACATCTTTTCCTTTTTTCAGAGCACTTTTCCATTGGACTCATGGGGCGAGCACCATCCAAGGATCAATGCAGGCACCATTAGGGACCCCTGTTGGGTCTGGCCTCCAAGCACCGACCTGTCCTCCCTGGTTTCTGCAGAGAGAGCCTGAGACCTGCCGGCAGCTGATGACTGGCTCTCTGCCGTTCCAGCTGGATCAAATCTGGAACGCTCCTAGCACTCGTGCATCCTAATGAAGGGCTTTTGTTCATGACAGTCATTACTGAAAGCTGTTTAAAGTGTTTATCGAAAGCCAGCTTCCTGCGAGAACAGCCGAGCATCTGGGACCAGCTATTAGAAATTCAGTGTTAGAATGGCAATAAATTGTGTCTGATTTGAGAGGCAGCAGGCTGAAATCTGCAACTGTCTAGGTGCAAACTAAATCAGGCAAGGGACAGATGTTAACAATTGCTGTTTGTTTTATGATTATCTCCAGATCTGCATATTCCAATCCCCCCTGAAGGAACAGCTTATCACACGTGTTATGTACCAGTTTGGAAGTAATCCCCAGACTGCTTTCTACCACAGCGGCTGTATAAATACTCATCTATTGTTTTGTTTGCAAGTCTCCTCTCAGTCAGCGCCATGCGATTCTCCATCTATTCCATCTCCATGAATAATGTGGCACATCTCATGTCAGATGGAAAGATAATGGTGTCACAATGCAAGCCGCACATCTACCGCTCAGCACAATTTACAAAAAAGCCATTCGGAGATTTCACCGCCACTTCATGCCTCCCTCTCCTGCCTGTTGAGAGGCTGATTTTCCGAGGAGCCTCTCCTGACCTTAACCACTCATGGATTCACACAAAACACGCTTGTTGAGCGCTGAGAGCTGGGATGCTCCTGATTGGACTGCTTTTGTCTGATTCCTGCATCCCTGCTGTCAAGAAGCTGGATGCAGACCGGAATGTCTGCTTTGGTTAAACATCAGAGGATGCTGTAGTTTGAATTGATCTGTCATAAAAGCTGAATATTTCTGGCTTCTTCTTTTCGTGTTGAAATGATTTGGTTAGGTTTCATTTCCTGTCTTCATGTGACACCTGAGTTCTGTAGCTCATCCCCTAACATCCCTTTTGTTTGTCTCTCAGGTTTGTCACCTTTCTGTCTCATTTTCAGATGGTCTTTGCATTTTTTTTTACCAGCACCTCATGGTTTGTTCATTTTGCCACAAACTTTTAGAGATTGTTTACATTTCCTGTTCTGCAAAGTTTTTCTTCTCATAAATCAGTCTTTTCTGTTTTTTTCGCTGGACTCCTGCACCCATCAGCGTTGACATTTGTTTGGTTTAAAACTAGTGTTTTTTCAGATGTGTTTTGAACCATGGTAGTAGATTCAGATATATCTCAACAGGCATATCTCCGCTTCTGAATGTAAAATCAGCTTTTCTTTTCAGAGGTAAAGTTGACTTTTCTGGTTTCTTTTTTAAATTCTGTTCATGTTTAATGAACTCGATTACCATAACAGACAAGATTAAACATTTATGAGGGACTTTTGTCTCTCAGCCAGGAGTCTCCAGCCTGCGACTCCTCTTTTAGTCAAGAAAAATAAATGCAAGTTTCGAAATGTTAAACAGTAACTATAATATAAGATTGTGTTTATTTATATAAAAATACAACTAATTTTTCACAATAAAACTCAGCGATTTACAAATGTGATCATGTTTTTGTATCTAAACAGACTGTGGAGATGAACATAAACATACAATCACAGCACACATACAGATCAACGTAGTGGGCCGACCCTGGAGTGGGGCGTGGGGCTGACTTTTGGGTGTAAAACAACAAGAGAGAGGCAGAGAGCAGTTCTTGTTAGAAGAAAAATGGGGTAATGTTTTTAGGTTATTAACTTACCCATGATGGCAACAACAAACAAACAAAAAAGCTCTAGCAGAAGCGTCTGTTGACCGTCGTGGAAAAAGGCGCGTCTTGCGTGAATTGCAGGAGAGAGCGGATGCTGCGCGCTCTCACGGTGCCTCCGCGTCCAGTATGAACTTAGCGTTAGGTGTGCTTTGGATTTTGGCCCCCTGTGTGATTCAGTTTGACACCCCTGCACTAAGAAAAGCAAAGACATATAATATTTTTTTAGAGGTTCACTTTTTAACCAATTTAATTTATAATCAAAGCTCCAAGCAGGAGAGGAAAGACGACATGACTCCTGGTCTTTGCAGGAAACAGCTGGCGTAGCCTAGCTGTGTAAACTGTGGGTGTGTAGCAGGGAAAAAAAATGTCTTCATTGGTAACGGCCTAAAGTAGATTAGTTTGTTTGGTGCTTGTTTCATCATCTTCAGTCAGAGCTTCTCCAGAGTGGGTTGACACAGAGCGAGCAGCAAGCTGACAGCAGAGGCACAATCATTCATTCAACCCGGCTCTTTAAAGGAACCATTATATCTGCCAAATCTATCAACCTCTCCGCCGAGGCATTTTCTGGCCTGTGAAACTGATCATCTACCTTGGGGATTGTAGGGAGCCATATTTTACTGGCCCTTTAAATACTTAATGCAGTGAGGTGCCAGAGGCTGGGCCATAAAAAGGACCCCATGAATCCAAGGGGCCCAGGCCAGTCTCCATCAGCCAAACACATTCTGCAACACTTTAACTTCAGATGTCTGATCCAGACTGTTGCTGCAACACTTAATCTGGATGCAGTCTTCTTTCAGAGGAGAACCAGCCAAGTAAAGTCAGATTCTCTCCAAAACCCTATCCTTTGATTTGACTGACTGTAATCAACTCACTGCAGAACTTCATATATAGCATCCTTTATGCAATATTGACTTTAAGTGTTTCCTGAAGGAAATGTGTGCATGAGATGAAACAATTACACAACTTAGCTGTATGTGTGCGTGTCAGTTTATGTGTATGTGTATTTATGTACTGTAGCAATAATGAGTTGTGAATTTCTGCACTTTGAGAGCAGAAATTTCCCCTTAAAAAGTAGAAAGAGCATTTGCATCTTTTGAATGTGACCTTTTGAATCACTGAGGCAGTAAATGTGGAGAAAAGAACTGGACAGTGTACTGCATCAGTATGGTGCTGCAGGTTTTAGGGTTGTCTGGGCCCATAGAGGTTCAGAGAGGAGCACAGGTGGAGCTCAGGTGTGTCTTGCAGTTCTCTTATGGCTTAAAGTCTCCCAATGATTTTTTTTAATAATAAAAAAGTTAGTGTTTTAATGATGATTATGAAGTTTTTAACAAAAATCCCACAACCTATATGTCTTAAAAAATCATTTTTCATGTTGATCTGAAGCCTCTGTTTCCAAAATCTCCTCTGAGGGGGCGTGGCTTTTGGTGCTCCGCCCCTGATCCCCCCTGTCTGATTATGATAGCTCTGTGTCTCTCTAGCGTAAATCTTCACTGCTGCTACATAAAAACATCCATCAGTCTGGGTAATGTCCACTCGTATGGTTCTGATCCGGATGTCAGCTGGACGAGGAAGTGAAGATCTTCATGGACAGAACTTCCTCCAAAATCCTGATTCTTTCTCCTTCCTGTTCACCAAAGACTCTTAGCTAATTCTCCAATGTTTATTGACTGTGATCAATACATTCAATCATTGGTTTCTCAGAGCAGATCCCAAATGTAACCTAAATGCATTTTTTCATCAACATCAGCAGCTGGTGTGTGTAATCAGGAGGTGGCGGTCACATTTTTACACGCTGCGAGGTGGCCACAGAGGTTTTAAGAAAAAAATTAAATTTAGCAGCGACCAGACTATTTATGACATTGGTTATTGGCCGCTGGGCACATTTGGAGATCACACAATGGCAGTCCTGTGACATGCAGGTGCTAAGAAGGAATAATCGACTGATGGGAGGATATCCAAGGTCTCCAAAATCATCTGAAGATTGTCCAACTTCCAACTGCCACCCTCCAGTCACCCCCCTTCCCCCATTCTGCCGACCCACTGCCACAGTCTGATTGTTGAAAATTGTATGACAGCAGTGTGGACATGGTCCAGGGTCCCGACGATGATCAGACATCTATCTGGCAATCCCACCACCCTGGTGAAAACCCCTGTGTGCACGGGGAGAACATGCAAACTCCACACAGAAAGGTCCCCCATTGGTGGGTTTGTTTCAGATCCTACAGCCGGGACTTGAACAAAGGCCTTGTTGCTCTGAGCCTAATACATAAAATAATACATAAAATTGATCTCTAAATATCATCCCTGTCTTCCATTCATTGCAAGTGAGAGATACGCATACAGCCCTCCATGCAAACACTAGCTGGCTGCCCCTCCCACATCAAATGATGCGTCAAGCTCAGGAACACATTTTTTAAAAAGCGGTGATGAGCGAATTCACCGCGGAGTGAAAGAAGGGCGGGGCACACAGATTTTTCGCGCAAATCCCGTTTGGTGTGAATGCCCCTTAAGGGCAATTGGAACTAAAGCATAAACTGCTCAAAGATTATGGACAAGTGATTACAGAAAAACAACTTGGTGTTTTAAGAATCATTACAGAAAAAACAAAATGCAATTTACTCACCGAAGTGATTAATTCCAACAAAAAATGTAATTACTACAATCTTTTTCAAATGTAACTTTTGGCATTGGTCAAAAATGTGCATACATTTCTTCAACATATAATAACCATCAGGGCTGGGAATCACTGGGTACCTCACAATACGATGCAATACCCGATACATGGCTCACGGTGTTGATGATATTGCGATACTGTGATAATTAATAACTCACATTATATTGAAGAACAAAATAGATCCCTATTTATATTCTAGCTTGAACACAATCATAATAAACAACAATTATAGACACTTTAGATGCTGAAACCAGTAATACTCTGTCTTTGACAAACATTGATACCAATTAAATTAGAGTTCTCTGTAAAATTCAGTGTTAACAATAGTAAACATGAACAGCAGTGACACTACTTAGTGCAGAATTGTTATAAACAACAAAACAAAAGTTAAATAATTCAAGTAGCAGCCAGATACATTAGTGCAACATGCGCACCCTATCTGTCTCATCAAAGGATGAGGAATATAACGTTTTACAGCCTCTTCAAATGAAAATAATTTTTTCAATTTTATTTATTTAAAAGGGACAGGACAAAAAAAAATAAAAACATTGTTACACTTTCAAATGTAACCGATGCCATGTCCACAGGCCATCTAGCTAACAGCTAATTTGCAGACCAGGCCCCAGAATAAAAAAAAAACAAACAAACAACAAAGACACAAACAAAATAAAAACAAATAAAAGATCGATACTTGGTGAGAACCATGAATGTAGCCACGAGGGGGCCCAGGCCAGGGTCTCATTGTGCCGGTCCCAAGCCCGGATAAATACAGAGGGTTGTGTCAGGAAGGGCATCCGACGTAAAATCTTGCCAAATCAAATATGCGAATCAGACCTACGAAATCCATACCGGATCGGTCGAGGCCCGGGTTAACAACGACCGCCATCGGTGCTGTTCACCGACAGGGTGCCGGTGGAAATTGGACTACTGTTGGTGGAAGAAGGAGAGGAGGAAGGCGGGTTCGTAGGGAGAGAGAGAAGAGGAAAGTCACTAGTGTTGGACTGAGAGTTGGGACTTTGAATGTTGGAACTATGACAGGAAAGGGTAGAGAGTTAGTGGACATGATGCAGAGGAGAAAGGTAGACATACTGTGTGTCCAGGAGACCAGGTGGAAAGGTAGCAAGGCTAGAAGTTTAGGAGCAGGGTTCAAGTTGTTCTATCATGGTGGAGATGGGAAGAGAAATGGAGTAGGAGTTATCCTAAAGGAGGAGTTTGTTAGGAGTGTTGTGGAGGTAAAAAGAGTGTCAGATAGAGTGATGAGTCTGAAGATAGAAATGGAGGGTGTCATGTTCAATGTTGTTAGTGGGTATGCCCCACAGGTAGGATGTGAGCTGGAAGAGAAGGAGAAGTTCTGGTTGGATCTTGATGAAGTGATGATGAGCATCCCTGGAAATGAGAGAGTTGTCATTGGTGCAGATTTCAATGGTCATGTTGGTGCAGGAAACCGAGGTGATGAGGAGGTGATGGGCAGGTTTGGTATCCAGGAGAGGAATGTAGAAGGACAGATGGTGGTTGATTTTGCAAAAAAGATGGAAATGGCGATAGTGAATACATTCTTTGAGAAGAGACAGGAACATAGAGTGACCTATAAGAGCGGAGGTAGAAGCACACAGATAGACTACATCTTGTGTAGACGGTGTAATCTGAAGGAGATCAGTGACTGTAAAGTAGTGGTTGGTGAGAGTGTTTCCAGACAGCACAGGATGGTGGTGTGTAGAATGACTCTGGTGGTGAAGAAGATGAAGAAAGAGAGGGCAAAGGCAGAGAAGAGGACAAACTGGTGGAAGCTGAAAAAAGAAGATTGTTGCATGACTTTTAAGAAACAGTTGAAACAGGCTCTGGGTGGTCAGGAGGTACTCCCAGATGACTGGATAACTACAGCTAATGTGATCAGGGAGACAGGTAGGAGTGTACTTGGTGTGTCATCAGGAAAGAGAGTTGATAAGGAGACTTGGTGGTGGAATGAGGAGGTGCAGGAGTGTATACGGAGTAAGAGACTAGCTAAGAAGAAGTGGGACACTGAGAGGACTGAGGAGAGTAGACAGGAGTACAGGGAGATGCAGCGTAAGGTGAAAGTAGAGGTGTCAAAGGCCAAACAAAGAGCTTATGATGACTTGTACGCTAGGTTGGGTAGTAAGGAGGGAGAGACTGACCTGTACAGACTAGCAAGGCAGAGAGATCGAGATGGGAAGGACATGCAGCAGGTTAGGGTGATCAAGGATAGGAATGGTAATGTGGTGACAGGTGTCAGTGGTGTAATGGAAAGATGGAAAGAATACTTTGAAGAGTTGATGAATGAAGAGAATGAGAGAGAACAAAGAGTAGGAGAGGTGACGGTTGTGGAGCAGGAAGTAAGAAAGATTAGTAAAGGTGAAGTGAGAGGGGCTTTGAAGAGGATGAAGAGTGGAAAGGCTCTTGGTCCTGATGATATACCTGTGGAGGTATGGAAGTGTCTAGGAGAGATGGCAGTGGAGTTTTTGACCGGGTTGTTCAACAGGATCTTAGGTGGTGAGAAGATGCCTGAGGAATGGAGGAGAAGTGTGATGGTGCCCATTTTTAAGAATAAGGGAGATGTGCAGAGTTGTGGTAACTACAGAGGAATAAAGCTGATGAGCCATACAATGAAGGTGTGGGAAAGAGTAGTGGAAGCCAGACTAAGAGCAGAAGTGAACATTTGTGAGCAGCAGTATGGTTTCATGCCAAGAAAGAGCACTACAGATGCAACATTTGCTTTGAGGATGTTGATAGAGAAGTACAGAGAAGGTCAGAGAGAGCTCCACTGTGTCTTTGTAGATCTGGAGAAAGCTTATGACAGAGTGCCCAGAGAGGAACTATGGTATTGTATGAGGAAGTCTGGAGTGACAGAGAAGTATGTCCGAGCAGTGCAGGACATGTATGAGGGCTGTAAGACAGTGGTGAGGTGTGCTGTAGGGGTGACAGAGGAGTTCAAGGTGGAGGTGGGATTACATCAGGGATCAGCTCTGAGCCCCTTCCTGTTTGCAATGGTGATGGACAGACTGACGGATGAGGTTAGACAGGAATCACCATGGACTATGATGTTTGCAGATGATATTGTGATTTGTAGTGAGAGCAGGGAACAGGTGGAGGTGGAGTTAGAGAGGTGGAGGTTTGCCCTGGAAAGGAGAGGAATGAAGGTTAGCCGCAGTAAGACAGAGTACATGTGTGTGAATGAGAGGAACCAGAGTGGAAGAGTGAGGTTACAGGGAGAAGAGATAAAGAAGGGGGAGGAGTTTAAGTATTTAGGGTCAACAGTACAGAGTAATGGAGAGTGTGGAAAAGAAGTGAAGAGGAGAGTGCAAGCAGGTTGGAATGGGTGGAGAAAAGTGTCAGGTGTGATGTGTGACAGAAGAGTTTCAGCACAAATGAAAGGAAAGGTGTACAAGACTGTGGTGAGACCAGCCATGTTGTTTGGACTAGAAACAGTGGGACTGAAGAAAAGACAGGAAGCAGAGCTGGAGGTAGCAGAGATGAAGATGCTGAGGTTCTCTTTGGGAGTGACCAGGATGGATAGGATCAGGAATGAATACATCAGAGGGACAGCACATGTTAGAGGTTTTGGAGATAAAGTCAGAGAGGCCAGACTGAGATGGTTTGGACATGTTCAGAGGAGAGACAGTGAATATATTGGTAGAAGGATGCTGAGTCTAGAGCTGCCAGGAAAGAGGTCTAGAGGAAGACCAAAGAGGAGGTTTATGGATGCAGTGAATGAAGACATGAAGGTGGCTGGTGTTAGAGTGGAGGATGCTGAAGACAGTCTTAGAAGGAGGAAACTGATTCGCTGTGGCGACCCCTGAAGGGAAAAGCCCAAAGGAAAAGACGAAGAAGAAGATACAAGTTAAAAATAAGCGCAAGATAACATCGGGCCATTGTTATCAATAAAATAAAATGACCCGGAGGGCCGGATAGAAAAACCCAAAGGGCCGGATCTGGCCCCCGGGCCTTGACTTTGACACATGTGGTTTATGGCATTAACAGAATTCAAGTGGATTCTGAATGGGAGAAAGGTAGCCTTTACGCTAGGTTCATACTGGACGCGGAGCGGAGTATGCGCCGCATCCACACTCTCCTACAATTCACACCAGACACTCATTTCTCCGTGACAGTCAACAGGTGCTTCTGCTAGAGATTTTTTTTGTTTGTGTTTGCCATCATGGATGAGTTAATAACCTAAAAATATGACCCTATGTTCCTGCTAAGAAGTAGCAACTAGTCTACTTTAATTTATATGTTGTTGAGACACACAGAGAGAAGTGTGTTTGTTGTGACTTTATGTTTATTTTCATCTCTACAGTCTGTTTAGATACAAAAACATGATCACATTTGACAGCTGAAATGTTTTATTGTAAAAATTGGTTATAGTTTGAACATAAACCAGATTTTCTCAAGTATCTTGAAGTAACTTCCTGCCAGAATTGACGCGGATCACTCGCGACTCGCACACAAACAGACCAGACGCCGAAACGATCCGCTGCACGATGTGAGCCTTCATGGGAGGACCGCGGCGCTCCGCGCCTGGTATGACCCACACCATAGGTTAACAAGGGCGCCAAATTGTTCCGTGAAGCAGGCGTTACTAGTATGCAACAGTTTAGTGACGCGTTTACACAATCAACGTAAATGAGCTGATTATGTCACAGAGGCTGTGTTGTTTAGGTGTCGCTCGTGACATCTCGTGTTAAATGCACCCTTTTAATCCGGTGGTTCTCATTCGTAAAATGACTGTTGTTTCTATTGACCGATTTAGAAAAAATACCTTTGAAGCTCGAGAAAAGCGTCAACTTGAATGAAAAACTCTTTTAGTGCTAGAATTTGTAAAATTAAAACAGTTTTAAAAACTATATTGCTAAAATTCAGATTTTAGTTTATACTGATAAATCAGCAGGTACAGCAACAATATCCCTACAACTACACATGGTCATTTATTGTGATTGTTTGACAGAAAAGGAACACATGCCATCTGTGCTAATACATCTTGAACTGATGCCATAGATTCTCAACACAGGGCCCAAATGTGCTCTGCAGTAACTGTATTTTGGCATTGTACGGACTGTTTCATTTGCATTCTTCATGACAGAAGGATTCATTAACATTTATATCAATAACTCTAGAACTGGAGGCTGTACAGCGCTGAATACCCAAAACAATTTCCAGGAGTGGGCTGGAATAACACGGCAGTGTGTTCCTCTTTGTCAATGCTTTGCACTGGACTGGAGTTCAGACAGAGAGCTGGCTTCAGTCCAAGCCCCTATGATGCATGAAGAAAGTGTCTGACTTGAAGGGGACCAAATCAAACTGTTAAATTCCCATAAATATGTATATTTATGTTTGAAAATGTAAATAGTGGATCTTAAATGCAGCATCACGGAAATTTTTCTGGTTCTCAGTGAAAACTGTCTTAAGGGCTGTTTTTTTTCTCCTCCCTAGGAAATGATTTAATGTTCTAATATTATTTGTATAGAAAGTGGAACCTGCCAACTACAAGGCTGCATGAATTAAAAGGGTCCAGTGGAAGTTATTCTCTTAACCCAACATCTATTCAGATTCTAGATTGCCGTTTATCCGTCTTTCCAAAGATGTAAAACTTAGACGCTCTTTCTTAAACTGTTGAAGCTCCCACAGACGCCAGTATGAAGAATAATTCACTTTGGGGGTGTGGTCCAGAGACATAAATTCCACTGCTGTTTAAGATCTCTAAATTTAGGTGATTCATTTGAATAAGGTAAAATTTGATATAGCTGGGGAAGAACTCTCCTGGATAGCCGGTATTAAAATATAGATAGATAACGTGTCAATTTAAGGCTTGGGTCATCTGAACCCAAGACGGGGGCTAAGTCCACCATCATTGATAATGATCATCACCTGTGCTGCCGGTTGCACCACCCACACAGCAACACTGGAGGTTCTCCTCACAAAAGTTTCCAACACAGATTGCAAAGCTTAGAACTTCCATTGTTCTTTCTCTTGCTGCTTCGCCCCGCCCTTGTAATTCTTGGCCAATGACTGAAGAGAGCTTTAGTCAGTTGGTTTTGTTTACAAGTTTTGGTTCAAAACAGAAGGCATGTCTGAATACAGACCAAACACAAGGTTCAGGACTGGATCCGGACCTGATTAAGTACACTCTGTTGGAGATCACATTCTACATTCTGATGTTGGACGGCTTGTTGATTAAAGGTTAATTACTTGTAATCGATCAGATGTTCAGTTTTAGTGTTTTTTCCAGCAGCTTATAAAACTAAAATGAGTCAACATTAATCCTAAAATGTCTGTAACAAGTTGATGACACGTTTAGGGTGATCTTCGCCTTCTCCCAACAGTCGCCAGGTCAGACTCTGGCAACCGTGAGACCCGGAACGGGATAAAGCGGGTTAAGAAAATACACTATATCACCAAAGGCATTATCTCACCTGCCTTTACTCACATATAAACTGAAGTGCCATCCCATTCCTAACCCATTTGTAGCTATTCCAGCTTTAACTCTTCTGGGATGGCTGTCCACAAGGTTGAGGAGTGTTTGTAGGAATTGTTGACCATTCTTCCCAGAGTCCATTGGTCAGGTCACACAGTGATGTTGGTGGAGAATCTTTTATTAAAACCAACATCTAAACGCAGAGGGAGGTTTACATCCTACGGCCATAGCTGGTTCTGTAATAGATGAGCAGGGAGGCTGTGAGAAAAAAAAACACAAACGTAAACTCGACATAACTATCAAAGAAAAACTCTTTAAAATATCAATGTTGCCCTTCCCGGAAAGCTGTGACTCATTCTGACTCTATAAAGTTGTGAGCAAGTATTTATGACTTCCAACTCTATTTATGCAACAATGCAATGCTCTCTTACAAATGCAAAAGGTAGTTAGTTATTTAATGTCCCAACTCCAGAGAACTTCATTTACCCAACATGATTTTAGGCTTAAGTTAACCTTTGCTTTGGGGTTTTTAAGCAAATAAAGGAAATTATGGAAGATCTTTCTTGGTCAAGCTGGATGACCCTAATAATTGTAGTTTTCATCATCTGTGTAGTTTTTAAGTAAAAGGTTTCCTTCTGAGAGCAGAGGGCAGTCTGAACCTGCAGGATTCCAGGCAAGTTTTATTTTTTTTGCTTGAAAAATAATGTATTTAATAGTCTGCAAAATTACCAACGTAATGAAAATAATGGTGAGTTGGCACCAGTTTGTAACAAACCTCCACTCTGTGGATGTTCAAGCATTGGTCCTGATAGTTTACACATTATTGAAAAGGAAGAGATGGGAAGTAAACGTGCTGCACACTCCTCTAAGGAACTGATTAGTATACAAAATAGGTAGATTAGTAGATCTATTTGGGAGATCGACCAAAGTATTTCCATTTTAGAGTAAACACTACGGTGGCGCAGTGGTTAGCGCTCTTGCCTCACAGCGAGAAGGCCCCGGTTCGACTCCCGGCTGGGACCTTTCTGTGTGGAGTTTGCATGTTGTCCCCGTGCATGCGTGGGTTTTCACCGGGGACTCCGGCTTCCTCCCACCGTCCAAAAACATGCTTCGTAGGTTCATTGGTGACTCTAAATTGCCCCTAGGTGTGAATGTGGGAGTGTATGTGTGTGTGATTGAGGCCCTGAGACAGACTGGAGACCTGTCCAGGGTGTACCCCGCCTTCGTCCATCAGCAGCCGGGTTAGGCTCTGGCAGCCCCGCGACCCCGACAGGGAAAAAGCGGCCAAGAAGATGAATGAATGAGTAAACACTACTGTAAAAGCCAGGAAACTGTTCCATAATTATTTTATTCTTTTAATTCTTGATGCACATGACACTTTATCTAACTTTCACCTAACCCAGGAATTGAACCACCAACTGGCTTAGAGATGACTGCTTTACCTCCTAGCCACAGGCATAGGATACATCAGGAAAACGTTTCTGTGCATTGAACAGGCATGTACGATATGTTAGAGGTCTATTCTTCCTCTTATGTGCAGACAGGAGCTGAAGGGTAAAAACATGGTTAAAATTTGAGCCTGTTTCCATGAAGAATTTTGACCACAGTGAGTCACAGAACTCAAGATGTCAGAGTTTGATAGTGCACTGTGTTAGCTATATTTTAGTCTAAGAAACTTTGAATGAAGGATAAAGTTGGCAAAAGCTCCTGGCAAGTGATCATTGCAGAGCAGGATAACAAGAGATTTGGAAAAGAACTTAAAGTCTCTGAAGGAAAAGCAAATCTTCTAGACAATTTAGTTGAATCATTTTTGGATTTGTTTTGTTTATTTAATTTAAAGAAAATGTTACAGTCCCTGAAAGCTATTCCAAGTAAACAAGAATCTTTTCCAGTATCTTTTTTATGCATCTTACATTCAGTTTATTCCATTCACTTTATATAAAACGAGGCTACCAAGAATTTCATAAGTTAAATCTTTTGTTAATTTTGATGAAGTGAACATTTTTGGCAGCAACAGTTTTAGAACCAAGTTGTTTTCAAAGTTGTCAGTTTAAAAAAAAGGAGCAGCAGAACCCTAGAGAATGCTGCTTTAGGATACTTTACAGTTCTTTTTTTAAAATCTGCATGCCTCCTCAGTCAGTATACAAGCCAACATGCAACAATGTGGGCTGCGAGTCTCACTACCCTCTCTTTCTCATGTCATGTTTAACCCTACAGTCCTGTTCAGGTCAAATCTGACCAATTTACAACCTCAAACTCTCATAAATATTGTGTTTTACATCTGATTTCCTTGAGAGTTTATAGGCAAATCAAGGGCCACATTCCTGCATGTTTTCTTACATCCCCTGCTCTGGCATGCTCTAATTGGCAGGACACGCCTGAATCTGGTAATCAGTCATGAATAGGACTTGGATATATGGAAATCATGCAGACATTGCGGCCCTTGAGGCCTGGAGTTGCCTTTCCATGGTTTATATCCTCAACACTATACAGTTGAACATCACGTCAAGTGATGATCACCTTTCTCAATATATCTTGTTTTAATCAATCTTGTAACAACTGTGGTGTTCCCTGTCAGAAATGACCACTCTTTTGTGTCTACTTCTGACATGAACCTATTTCCAGATGAAACAATAGCTACGTTTACACACAAGTAATCGGAATAAACGCCTGATCAGAATGCGTCACGTAATCACGCAATTCGGAATACTCTGCCCCTATCAGACTCATTCAGATCCACATTTCCTTCTGATCCAGATAGGTGGCTGATACCGATAGTTGATCCGATCGAGGTTCATGTAAACACACATTCTGATTGTGTGTTCTTACTGCACTGGATTTTACGTCATGCATAGAGGGTACGGCAGTCTTTGGAGCGTGAACAGAACCGATCAGCTGTTCTCTGCAAGCCAACCGCTGGACTCATATCTTTCAAGTCTGTGGCGGCTCGATGCTAGGATTTCTTCATGAACTTCCATCCATTTTGTCAACCCCTGGGGACCGCTAGGTTCCTGGAAACTGTCCCAGTTACTGTAGGTTAAAGGTGAAATACACCCTGGATAGATCGCCAGCCCGTCACAGAGCTCATTGAGCTGGATGGACGGCTATGCTAGCCAGCCGCTCGGTGGATAGCTTAGCGAGCTCCTCTCTCCAGACTCCGGCAGAGCTGATAGCGATCGCCACCGCTCAGGCTCCGGCAGATCTAGCAAGGTCTACTGTCCAGGCTGTGGGTCTGTGGGAGGCGGAGTCCGCTCTGCTTTCCTGCTGCCAGTTAGCAGCCCGGAGATCCACCATGAGTGCCGTTGTAGCACATGGGATCGCTCTTTTCATTAAGACAATAATAAAAAGATCACCCAGTTTTATTGTATTTCCCCCTCTTAGGTTAAAGCTCAAACTAGACCACAGACAGACACAAGTAACGTTTGAAACGGTCCTCAGGTGAACCAGAGAGACACTGAAAGATCTGGGGGAAACAAACAGTGATGTGTTTGCTGGTGCCTTTGAAGAGATCTCCAAAACATATAGACCCAAGATACTCACTCAACATCATCCATGACGGGACAACGAAGGAATTCCAGAACAACTTCTGCGGTTGCTCTGCGGCAGGAGCATCAAGGCGTTGAGCAGGAAATTTGACAGTCATCAAAAGAGAGGCGGCAGAGGGAATTTGACGCCTCGGCCGCGTTCAGTGTCAATGCACCATTAGGTATTCTATTTATTTTTTTATTTGACATATTTATTTTGTAATACAGTCTCAGTTACAGTTTGTATTTTTCCTGGAGTTTTTTCTTATTTCTAATCTCATGAGTTCATGTTAAACACCAATTTGAGATTTTGTTTAAGGCTAATTCTGCTTTATGTAAGGAATTATATTAAAGACTGTTACTTAAAATTTGATGAAAAATGATTTTGCAATTATTCAATACCATTTTGGACAAACCCGTCAATTTAGACCATGAAGACTTAAGACAGGGAAAGGAGGTGAACACGACCGGAGGGGTACGCTGACTTTCTAAAGAACACTGTTTTGTATTACTACTTCTATTTATATTACTTCTTGTCTTAATTGATCTTCAGGTCATAGTCACATTGTGGATTTAAATATTGAGGTTAATGAAGTTGGATGACGGTGTCTGTGGAGAGTTGGTGGAGAAGTGGCTGCAGTCTCTCTGGATAACAGTTTCCTGAAAATATAAATCACAAATGTGAATTAACAGCCACTAAACCAGGTAAACACTTTTGTCTATTTGGTTTATATACATGGCTGCATGGTGGTGCAGTGGTTAGCACTCTTGCCTCACAGTGAAGGGACCCTTCTGTGTGGCGTTTGCATGCTCTCCTTGTGCATGTGAGGGTTTTCTAAAAACATGCTACGTAGTCTGCTTGATTACTCTAAACTGTCCTGAGCTGCAAGAGTTCTGGAGAAACTAGGTTCCACTCATGTCATTAGCAGCAGAGCGGGCCTGTAATACAATCACTTTTATTAATCCAGACTAGTGTGAAATATTACATTACTTGTACAGTTGTGCTCATAAGGTTACATACCCTGGAAGAAATCATTACTTCTTTTAGAGAATATAAATTATAACATACAAACTTACTTTTTTATCATGGTTAATTGTAGGATAATGCCATTTTTTTGCTAAGCAACAACTTTTTAAGTCATAATGACAAAAGAAACTTTGCAAATTACACAAATCAAAAGTATACAGCCAGTTCTTCATACCTTTCTTTTGTCTTGGCCACCAAATTTACCCACAGATTGTAGCTGAGCATCACTTGTGCCAATATAACCCCCTTTTGTATTTGAAGCTGAACGTTATGGAGTTTCGTCTGCTCGGATAGGACAGGACGGAGCAGATTATAAAACAAGGTCATGGGATAAAACGACCCCCCCCCCCAGGGCGCAGAACTAGGATCCCCACCCGAGCAACCAGGAACCCAATGGGATCAGTGGTTCTTAAACGCCGGACCTCCAACCTCACCAGAAGACCCCCACTGACCACCAAGCACTACTGCCCGGTCCAGGAAGGGGATCATCCTGCTCCCCTCTCCCAGCTAGACCAACAAGAGCCGTTCTTGGCATTTTGAAGTCACTTGCGGTAAAATAGGATGAGGTTCGTTATTTCTCTTATGGTAAACCAGCCTGTTGTCTTTGACTAAAAACCTCAAGTTTCTTTTTTTTTATTTTTTTTTTTTTTATTGGACTGTCTTGCTTGAACTGCTCGTTTGAGATCTCCCCAGTGTATATCAATAATGCTGAGGTCAGGAAAATAAGACGGCCACTCCCAAACCTTCACCTTATTCTGTTGGAACCAATGAGAGGGGGACTTGGCCTTGTCTCTTGGATCTTTGTAATGTTGAAATGTCCAAGTGCGTCCCATGAGCTGCCTCTGAGCTGAAAAAGTGCACGTTTTCCTCCAGTATCTTCTGATAATGGACTGCATTCATTTTCCTATCATTTTTTTAAACCAAGTTTCTTGTGTCTTTGTAGCCCACACATCCCCAAACCATCAGCGATCCACTTCCTTGTTTTACAGTAGGACTCGTGTTATCTTCATCATAGACCTTGTTGACTCCTCTCAAATTAGACATTTTTAGTTGTGGCCAGAAAGTTGAATGTTGGTCTCATCACTCCACATGACTTTGGTCTAGGAGTTTGAAGGTTTGTCTCTATGCTGTTTGGTGTATTGTAAGAGAGACATTTTTTGGCATTTGTGCAGAAAAAGCTTTCTTCTAGCGACTCGATTGTGCAGCCCATTTTTCCTCAGGTCCCTCCTTTTAGTACATCTAGAAAATCAACACCACAGTTTTTCAGAGTCTTGGATCACAGCTGAAGATATTTTGGGGTTTTTGTTGCATCCCTAACAATTTTTCCAGCAGTTGTGGCAGAAATGTTTGTAACGATGGTTTGGTTTCAACAGAAATACTAACTTTTCACTTCTTGATCAAACTCTGCTGACTGGCATTCTCACGTCCTTGGATATCTTCTTATACCCCTTTCCTATTTTATACAGTTCCGTTACCTTTTCCTGTAGATCTTTTGACAGCTCTTTAGCTTTCCCCATGACTCAGCACATGGTCATTTGAAAAATTTCTGTTGTCATTATGATTTAGCCCTTGCGTCATCCTAGCCATGTTTACATTAAAAGAAGGGTCATCTGGACCCCAACAGGACAGTGCTCTGAACTTTTTTTCTTTTCCAAGGATTTTTTTTTATATAGCTTTATAGCTTTTTTTCTTTTATAGCACATCAATATATGGGTTGGGTCATCTGGACCCAACACAAGGGCCAAAAAGGTAAAACAGATTTTTTTTTTTTTTTAAATAAGTGGCTTCACACAACCACTAACAATGAGTGAAATAAAGTGTGTGTTATCATTAACATAAAATTAAAAAATACCAAGAAATCCTCATTTCTCCAAAGGGTTCTAAACTTATGAGCACAACAGTTTACATGCAGTATGCTAACCCATAAGGACTCCCTTATATCTGTTACAATAACGGGCTTCAGTTTGTTTGGGTTTATTATTGCATTTTTATCTGTTTACACAAACCCACCATGGTTGTGACTTTGTCCACAGAGAGCATGTGTGCTTGATTTTCTTTGTGCTGTGTGGGGCTTAAAACTAAGGAGTGTTAAAGTACAACAAAAACAAAGACACGAAAGGCTGGTAAGTAAATCAATCAGTTCTTTTTTTTTTACTAGGAGGCAATCTTAAGGTACTTTGATCTGAAGAACTTTTTTCACTCTGCTGCTTGGCTTAGAGAGTCAATGTATTTGCCTTTAATAGGTTCCCATTAAAAGGCAGTTGCTTCATCTGAAGTCGGAGTTAAAATACTGCAAAGCTGCATACTGAGAGGCAGTTAAAGAAAATCCAAGCCGTGTTTTTCCTCTCAACGTCCTTCACTGGTTGCATGTCGTTTGTTCTGGATAAAGATGCTAATTGCATTTTAATGCGTCGTTAAAAGTAAACCCATAAATCAAATGGTAGCTTTGTTATTGAGGTTTCAAAACTTAAGAGGCCCCTTATGAGATTTAATCCAACTGTCAGACAACAGGGAATATTTGGTTCCATGTGGGATTTCAGGAAAAAACAACAATGACTGGTAAACCTCACTGTCTGACCACAATAAGATCAGTATCGAGTCCAGATCTCATGAAGCCTGGATGGGGCAGAAGCAGAATGAGAACATCCAGGATGGTGGATCATGCATGAATGAATGTAGATGGGGCTTCAAGGACAAATGTAGAAATCCAGGAGCTTCATGTCAAAACAAAGGAAAAGAATCTGGACGAGGGTTTGTATTTTCAACATGTCACCAGCAGGTGCCACCTCCAGAGTACTGACTGCACTACATCTCCCAGCATCCCCAGCCCACAGTTCCTGGATACTGCTCAGCAGCAGACAACACAATCTGACAATCACCCACCTGCTTCTTAAGCACTGCTCAGAGCCTCAGTCTGTGTGAAGTATTGTTTGGGCCACCCTGCCTGCATTACTGAGCGTTTCTACCTGGACCTGATCTTCTGTCTTTGATTGCCTGCTGCCTGCCATGACCCTCACCTGGACTCTGAATACTCTACTCTCTTCTCGGATGACCCCATGCTCGTGTTTGACCTCTTCCTGTCTGGCCCTGATTTGGTTTTAAGGACTTTTAGCTGTGCTTAGATCCTGTATGAGCTAATAAACCTGCTGCAGGAACCAGCTGCCCGTTTGTGAAATCCAGATCATCCTTGTTCTCTGATCCATGGTTTGAATTGAAAAACACCCCACCTCTTTGAATTTTTGGCCAATCATAGCTTTCTAATACATGACAAGACCAGAGTTTAGTTTGGGTCATATGTTGGAAACAAGCTGCACAATTTTCATATTTGGAGCTGTGAGACAGAAATGGCTTTAGCCGTTTTCTCACTCCACGTAAAATTAGTTCTTAAGGGTGGTGATTCAAACTTTACTTTTGTTTGGAGTGATCAATTCAAATTTTCCTATTTATCAAAAATGGTTGGAATCATTTTTTTCTAAATTCTTGTTTCCCATATAATTCTGGACATGAAAGGGTTTGCATTTACAAAGTCCCATAGAGAACTAGACAGCTATTTCTCATTTTATTTGTCAGAATAATCATTCTTGTTCTGATGCTTCCTTCTTAGCCCGCTTTTTCTAATCCTACCTTTTATTTCAACATTTTTTTTTTCCGTAAGTTATTCAAGTTATAAACTAACCAATCAGACGGACTCGGATTAATCGCTGTCGAGGGGTGTCAATCGGTTGCAATATGACGGTAGACGTACCAGGACGTGACGGTAAGACTCTGGTCTGATTTCGCGAGGTTTATGCATTTCCTGTGGGTGACCTCAATGCTTGTCATGTCCAGTTCGTACTTATACAGTCAAAGTTTTAAAGTTTTGATTTGGCAGTGAGTTCTTTTGTTTTTTTCAACAATGTTTATTTTTAAACACAGTAAGTATGACAAAGACCAAGGACCAAACAGTAATGACAACTAATGTAGATGACATATGACAACAAATAGTTGAGAAACAACTAGACAAAACTACAACAACAACAAAATAAAGCATGTTAAGTAATGCTAACAATCAAGCCCACCCTCCGATCACCAATACAAAGAAGGGTCACTCTTGGCAACGAGTTATTTTTACGCCAGATGCCCCACCAAACCCTGACCCCGTATCATTGGGTACCGGTGCAGGTAGACTCAGACTTTTGGGGCTAAGGAGCCACACTGAATTCAACTCATTGCTCTCTATGGAAACAAACCCTGTTTTCCCACGAGCTATTCCTACACGCAGCCAACTGAGCCATCCAGCTGCTACATCACCTTCAGTGACCATCTAAACTAGAAGGCAACTAGTCCTCTACTTTAGATGGCCAGTTAAATGACTTACATTACCAGTGGTGATCACCATGGCAACATGTAGATGACATTTATAAAATCACTTCCTTAAACTGAATCATTTGAAAAGCAAATTCCTCTTGTTGTTTCCCTGGGAAGTGACTGGTTCAAAAATGTCAGCTTGCATCTCCACAACATAGAAGAAGAGCCATCAATTAATGTGTTGTAACACAGAATCCACACGTGTGTCAAGCATTCTGGAAGTAAAATCAAAGGTTCACGAGTATTATTTAAAGCAGATTCCTGCAGATGATTGCATTCCTGCACATTTCTATGAGCTGCAGAAGATCAACAGATTCATACAGGCATGCATAATCAAACATGGTAGAGCGCTGAAGAATACGTTTAGTCTTTGGTGTAAAGGTGCAGAATAAGCTCCTGAAATCTTCCTGTCAGATGCGCCTGCCCTGATCTGTTGTTTTAACAGAATTAGGAGGATCTGAGGTGGATTACTGTTGGGGTTGAACCAGCGCCGGGCCGTGCTTCCATGTTCTCTGCATTTTATACTGTTGTCAAAGTGATATGACGAGGAATGAAAGGCTTTTCTGTGAGGCTGGCTGAGAAGTCGGGGGGAGGAATGCAGCTTGCCATTGAACCCCGCTGGAGACACAATGATTAAGGTAAAGACATATTACTATTCACCGTGTGATTCAGGGATTAAATAAATTCCAAACTTATTACATTTTGGCAAGTGAAACTTATTTCTGTTGAAACTCCCGTTGCTTTGGTGCCGTGACGAACTAACCCTGTCACACAGCTGCTGAGAGATTCAGAGCTTATTTGGCAGGCTGAAATGGAATTAAAACTAATCTTGCAACTAACTTTTGTTTAAAACAAGCATCTGCACACTGCAAATGCTTAATGAGGTTTGATACTTTGTTAATGTTCTTTTATTATTCTAATCATTTCTGATGTCCCAGCTATTGCACTTTCTCTGACTTTCTACTGGGGAGCTTAAGGAGCTTTTGTGCGGACTAGATCAAAGGAAGCCACCATGAAGGCTGTCAGACGTCTGGGTGGAAAATCTTCACGTCTTCATTACCTGAGGTCAGAGGACACAATCAACGAGCACAGCAGCCGGACGCTCCAGAAGGTGAAGAACAGCGAACATATGGAGGTTCTTTCATCAGCAGAAGTGGATCATGTCAAGTTGTCGAACCATTATTACTTGACTAAAACTTTATAAATCCTTTTAGCTGGACCCAAGCTGTCTGCAGCTCTGTGAGCGTGCTCGTTCCTGCATTCTAATGAGGGAAACACTGAAACCACATTCACTCAACATTCCAGAACTGTCCAATCTCCTGCTCCGTATGCTGCCAGTTTGTTTTCACCCAAACTTTTAGCCAGTTGTTTTGATATTTAAAGTAATGGATCAAACGTCAAAAGACTTGCAGTCTGAGAACAACCTCTTCCTTCTGCTGCATCTCTATGGAAACGTGGTGAGGAGTTGGTTCCTTCTCTGGGAATGGCTGTCATCTCTTCTTAAGCCATATCCATTCACGTAGAATTGTTGCCATTTTATTTAATGAGACTGAACCCAAACAGACTTTTCTCCAATGTTCGATGGTTGCCACATCTGTTTAAAGTGTCCATTCATGTCAAACAGAGCAAATATGCACCACATCTAGCAACTATTGACTGAAAACATGGAAAAGCTTCAAAATAAAACATCAGGAGTGCCCAAACTTTTTCTCTCAAAGGGCCAAAATCTAAATAGGATAATGGTCCGTGGGCCAAATACAATATGTTTTTGGTGTCATGAAATAAAAGGATAAAATAAAGAATAAAATATATAAATAAAACACATTAGGTCTCTTAATTTAGTGTCATGATTGGTTCAAAATTTGTTTTATAGTATTACAAGATCATCTCATTTATAAAAAAAAAAAAAAAAAAAAACTTTACTCGAGTCACACGCCACTGGACTGCTTTTAGCGCTAAAGCTAATCCAGAGAATTTGATTTTCAAAATAAAAGATTTCCAGGATTAAAAAAACAAACAAAAAAAAACAAAAACCCAGGTATAATTTATTAGTTCCAGGGACCAGTCCGTGGCCCGGTGGTTAGGGACCACTGCCCTACAGTATGAACTTGGCAGGCACCAGACATTTTTACTCCCAATAGGAAGCAGTATTAAGTGTTATTGCCAAATAAAATCCATCCATTTATGAAATGTCTGGTATGCTGCCATCACGTGTCAGCTGCAGTGCAGCGGTAGGGCGGTCGACTCCTGATCAGAAGATTGTGGGTTCAATTTCTGCCTTGCCTGCCAATGTGGCGAAGTGTCCTTGGGCAAGACACTGAACCCCACACTGCCTCTGGTGGAAGGTTGGCGCCAGTGTTCGGGAGCAGAGCAGTGTGTGAATGTGTGTGTGACTGGGTGAATGGGTCTGTGACTGTAAAGCACTTTAGACCTTTGAGGAAGGGAGAAAAGCGCTAGATAAGTATACACCATTGACCATGTAGGTCACTTCGTTTGGTTGACATTATCAGTTAAGATGGACACCAACTGTGAGGCTGTGTTAATTAAAAAAAAGTAACTGGTTCAAAATTTTAAATCCTCTCCAAAACGTTGATACATTTATTCAAGAAACTGTTGACCAATTTGCTTAAATACACAAAGAAATGTTTTTAATACATTTTATTAATGAATTTAAGTACACAATTGGATATGTGTACGACATGCGATAGGATACAAATCAACCCAACTCATTGTCACCACACAAGGATCTCTGTGATGATCTGGGTAATCAAAAGCTTTTTACTCCTGAAACAGGAGTTGGCAACTGAGGTTGAAATTAGCAAACATTTTAATGAGACTCCGTTATAATTAACTCCTTCTGGTAGAACCATAGAGTAACAGCTAACCTGGTATGTTGTAAATGGAGCTAACTTGGCAATGAAGAAGCACAGTTTCTCAGTTATGTCATACATATAAAAGGGTAAGAAAAAAAAAAAAGACTAAACTGGAATAGGTTTGACTTTCCGCTTTATATTCACAAATGGGTCAGAAGAGAAAGACTCAAAATAATCTAAATGATATGTTTCCTTATAAGCTCATCTTTGAGTTTTTCCAGTTCATTGTAATGACAAGCATGACCAGAATCAAGCATTCTGGGTTATGCAGCAGATAAAGTGCTGACACACATTATATTAGTTTTTCTGTTTTAGCTACGCTCCGCTGCTGGCAATGTAAAGATTATTTTAAAACACGAGAAATGTGAAGCATTATGGGTAATGGAATGATCAATAAATAGAGAATTTATGAGGAGGGAATGAGAGAAAACTCTTCATCTTTGAAAGAAGATGTAGAAAATTACATCTGAGAGGAAATAAGAAGGATGTAATTCACTCAGATGGAGTGTAATGTCTCAGACTCTATGATCTCTGCACTTATTTAGAATGCAAGGAGGGGCAGGAGAGACTTAGGAAAATTGGCAAGAATTACAAGGTGGAAGACATAGGCGGAGGCAATGTGTGTTTTGAAATTCTAGTCATTTCTGTTGTCAACCCATAGCAATGTGTCACTGTCAAGTACTTTATCTGTCAACAGCACTCTTGCCCATGGACAGCCTTGGGCCCTGTGGGAGACTTCAGTGGCTTTTTTCCTCCCCCCTACAGCTGCCTGTGGCAGGTGTGGAGTCATCACAACTCTATTAGCTTCACCATGGCAATAAAACACATTAACCTGCTAAGCTGAGGACACGCTTATTACCCAGCCTGGCCTCTAGGGAGCTCTGCAGACTGGGTCGTGATTGAGGCCTGACAATACTTTGTACCATCCAGTGAATATACTGCATTAGAGTTCCCGACTCCAAACTCACTGATAAGTACAGGCGGGACAAAATATTGGTGTGATGAACTATCGCGGTATTTCAACTTATAGATTGCCGGTCCTCTTTTTACTTAAATAAAAAAAATAAAATAAAAAAAATGTCCTCTAGGACCTCTTTCATGTGACCATGACAGTGAAATGTAAGGATGCCAGTCATGAAACCCTCATCAACTTTTACCGGGCTGACAAGTATTTAGCCTGAAAACATGGTGGCGTGAGTACTGTGTGAACATGGCGTGCATTTTCGTCGCTGATTGAAGGGCGGGGCTCCTCACCTGCTCTGACAACCTGCTCCCCTGACAGATGAAAACTCGCGGATGATAAATTATCTGACATTAAATGTAACATTTATTTTAAAATTGTGATTTTTTATTTCCACATTTATTGTTCTTTGAAGTGAGAAGGCCATTTGATACACTCTTCATTTTGGTTCTTAACTGGAGCTTTGTTTTTTTAGATACCTTAACATCTATGTAATAATTGTAAAGACATTTATTGGTCATTTTGTTTTAATGTTGGATAGCATTAAATTGACATTTTGTGTTTTAAATTGTTCCAGAAAAGTTTAGAAGAAAATAAAAATATATATTTGTTTTAAAAATAGTATGTTAATAGTTCATTATTGCAATGTTTGGCATATTGCGATACTCTCGGTATCGTGGGCCATGTATCGTATCACGAGTTACCCTGAGACTCCAGTGATAACCCACATGAACAGAGTTACGATAAAGAAAACCTGTTATTTACAACTTCTGTTACTTTTGCATGGTTCTTGGAAAATGTCTTGGTTTTGTGGCCAAATCTATGTAACTAAGTATGAGATGCTTATTCAGTAAAAGCCTTCATGACTAATGGATGTGCACTTTGGCTGCCTGAAGTAGCTACAACATCAGTGCAGGAGATCCCAGCAGGTAGAGATTTCTCTGAAGTGAGCCCCCATAAGAGTAAATTTAGCTCTTTTGACCCCACGTTTCCAAAAGTTGGTGCAATAAGATCCGCTCTTGAGTAACTTATAGGTTGAATATTGGCCCTTTGTATGCCTGCAGAATAAAATACTCAGTAGGAACATGAGTAAGCTCACTCTCCACTCCCCAGTTTGCCACAGGAAAAGATGAACTCCCCCTGCACTCTCCCCATCAGTGCCGTCTCTCAACAAAAGACAGGCATAATAGGTAGTCACATAACACACTTGGCTCTTTCTGTAGGCATTTCCATCTGCACTCTGATAAAGAGATCTATTGGTGCTCTTGTCTGCTGGGGTGGAGCTCTGACTGCCTCACCGCAGGGGTTTGTCCCTGGCTGTCCCCACTAATCCCAGTTTTGACAACTAGTGACAGGACCAATCAGTGGATGCCTGGCAGGTCCCTCAAATGCACCCAGGTCAGGAATAATTAGCCAGTAGATTTCTCTTTATCCAGTGTCTAAGCACAACTGAGAACAGGCCGAGTGTGAGATGCTCTACTGAGTATCAATGGAATTATGGGGGTGTAGATTGGAGGGGGCAGCTTCTTGTTCTCGGGCATTCACCTCTTTCAGGAAATTAAAACCCAGCTATTTTTTTTTTTTTTGCGCATACGACTCTAACAGGTTGGCTCAAGGGTTTGAGAAAAGTGTCAACCCCTGCAGGTCTATTTGTTAAAAGAAGAATAACATTCTATTAAGACAGATTCTGTTTTGTGTTTTATCCTTCAATTATTATGAAGGAAAACCTGATGTAACCCTTGTGCTATCCTGTCCATGTTTACCTAAACATCTGGACCCCACAAGACAGCGCACTGATCTTTTTTTTCCAAGGTTTTTTTTTTTTTTTTTTTTTAAATCTTCACTGATGTCTGTGACAGGCAAAAAATCCTGTCCATCTTTGTCATGGAAGGGATCACACATCAATATAAGGGTCGGGTCATCTGGACCCCATAAGAGGGCATGAGGGCTAAAACAAGAGTTTCTGTCCCATAAATAAGTAATGGTGTGTTTTTTACCTGTGTCAATGCAATTGAAACTGGTTAAGCTCAAAACTGGGCCATGCAAATGATTCAAGTTTCTATAAAACAGGCATCGTATTTTCCGGACTATAAGTTGCAGTTGTTTTTCTATAGTTTATCCAGGGGTGCGATTTATGCTCAGGAGCAACTTATTTGCATGGGGGATTTTTCTAGACATAAATAGGCATATATATTTGCTAAAAAAGTAGATTAGTCGTCAATTCTTCGACTATTTTAATAGTCGAATAGTCATCAATTAGTCGACTAACCGTGGGAGCCTCATTTCACATCACAAGATATTTAAACCACTCAGTACAGTTTGGAGCAATAATTCCTCATACGTCAGATGCATATTTATTTCACCACTGAAAGCTGCAGTGTCTCTTTCTAGACACTTTTAACTTATTTTCTTTTTTTAATTTAGCTTGTCCTGCCCAACCCCTGAGAAAACATAAAAGCTGAGAGCCTCTTGTGGTGATTTTACCGTCACAACAGGGGTTCATTTTTTTGTTCTAAATAAAACTTTCCAATTCATTTGGAACATTTGAGACCAAAAGGTGACGTTTTAACCTTATCAGATTTCATGAAAGTCTTTAGTGGGGAGTTATCTGGATGACTTCTATGACCAGAAGTGAAAGAAAATAATGTATAAATGTGAAAAGAGTCCAAATAAATAGCTTTCTGAAGTGATCGTGTTTAGATATATCCACTCCAGCTGCATTCAGTCTTTGTTTCCTGTTCCTGTCATTTTCAATCCTTTTCATGAATTGTTTTTCAAATGATCCTTCACATTTGAACGGCTTTAATCTGGGTTAAAATGTTTTCTTGTCAAATTTCCCACACTTTGAAGGAACCCCAACCAATGAAATTCCCAGGTTTTATTGGTCGTTTGAAGTGGGGTTGCCTGAAGCTCTAAGTGTCTTACCTTTTGACGGCAGTCAGAACGCTCCCAGTTTGAAGAACGAGGAAGGAATTCTAATTAAGCAATGCACTTTATACGACCCTTCTTCAAAAAAGAAAGAGAAAAACTCTTTCAACCCATCATGAAATGATGCAATACTGACCTGCTTGTTATCGTCGAGCAGGGTCTTCTTACCTTGCTCCTCCAGTGTCATCCCGCATGTTTGTGCTGTTCTCCTGGTCTAACACACCTGATTCAGCTCTGCAGAGAATAAGTCACAGGTGTTTGAGTCAGTTATTCATGAGGCTGGGTATCCATTCTAATCTCCAGAAACGATTTCATTCACAGGAGCGATTCAATTTTGATGCTTTTCTATGTTTTCAATTCAATTTTGAGTTTACACATTTATCCATCTTTGTTTAGAAATACATTTATAATCTACTAAATGTTCTGAATATATTGATATTAATCTGATCCAGTTCACATACTGTAAATGTATCAGTGAAATGATGAGATTGTTAATATCATCCAGTGTTACATGGATTCTCTAAAGGAGAAGTTCTAACTAAAATGTTCAGATCATTAACATTGGAAACATTGTTCTGCTTCTCCTGGAGGACGTTTCAGTTTGGACACTAGGTGGAGATCACGCTATAGAAGTACACCTTATTGGAGAAGAAGGAGAAAGAATGAGGAAAAACGATGTTTTAGATGACAAATTGTTACTTTAAAAATATTTCCCTAAAAGAGTTTGTAAAACTCATGTCTGTGAGTTTATAAAGATGTTCATTTAGTCAGCAATGTATGTTTAGGTTGACCGAGCGTTAGCATTAGCATTAGCCGTCCTACAGGAAATTCCATTAAAAGTTAGCATCAAGCTAGCAGACTTTAGCTTTATGTGCTAAATCGATTTATATTTTTATGAATTGATTATTGATCTCTTAAAATGATAAATTGATTTATCAACATAGCCCTACCTGATAGGACTCGCAGAAAGGCTGGAGAGTAGAATAAAAGAATATATAATTGGTGGCAATACAAAAATTGTCATTGTCCTTTAGTGGCTTTTAACCTTCCTTAGTGTAAAAAAAAAATCTGTTCTTATCTGTCATTCATCCATTTTAATGTGTCATATCTGCCTTTTTATGAGTAGCAAGAATAGAATTTATGATTAAGCTGCCAAAGTGAAAATTATTTAAAAGGTAAAAAAGGAAACTCCTTACGTTGTCACGTCTTCAGGTGAAAAGGAACCCAGGAGCAGGAAGGACTCCAATCCAGATTGTGGATTAATAAAAAAATTAATAACAAAATGTACTCAAAAGAGAAGGCAAAAGAACAGGTGTTAACACAAGACTCTGCGACACTGAAAGACCAAAAGACCATTACTTAAATACCAGAAGACTAATGACAAATGTAATGCAGCTGTGGCAACCAGGTGAGGGCAGAGGAGGAGGGGCAAACACTGCTGAACGGAACATACACTGCCTCCATTTTGAATAGCTTGTGTTGGCTTACAGGCCTTCAGACCCCAGTGAGGTTTCAGATATGATCCAGGCTGCAATCCACAACCTGCAATATTGTCAGAGATAGCAGCAACAAAATTAGAAAAAGGACCCTTTTTTTCCCTGCTAAGTTGCCATCTGCTGATTTATTTCTCTGTCTGCCTGAGTGAAATTGAGCTAAGAATGGTAACGAGCAGCAATATCCATGCAGAGCTCTGGTCCCACTGAACTGAGGAAACACTGCTGGAAAACACGGTAGTTTTAAATAGAAACCATTCTAATCAGGCGGTGTGGTCCCACTGGCTTTGTGACAGAGCGTCCCAAAAGGTTCCCAGAAGCAACTTTGACACTGAGGAAGCAATCTGCTCCAGTTTTTTTTTTCTTTCTCAAGAAAGCCATGGCTAAGACTTCTCACTGTAAATAGGGTTTTTACAAAGCTGCCAAAATATGTATATATATTTTTTTGTTTATAGAAATAATAAATTACAAGTACCTGTGAAGCTATAGATGTTGCAGCTCCATGATAGTGAGGGTTTTGTTATCTCCCTGAATACCAGATACACTGGAATAACCACAAAGAAAAATGGAGGATAAAACTATATCGGTTGTAGAGTTATTCCAAGTAGTTCACCATCCAGCCTTTCATAACTGCAGTTGAGGGATGTGAAAGTCCCCCTCTGATGAAAATCCTGTTTTTAGATTTTTTTAACGTTTATTTGTGTAATTCTTCTTCTGACAGAGAACAAATGTAATGTAATAAGAAATATCATCATAAAAAAGTATTTTTAAGATATTTAGGTTGTGGGATTTTGGTTAAAAACTTTATAATCATAATTAAAACACCACTAGGACCATCTTTTTAAATTAAAAAAAGTTGTCATGGTTTGACTTTAAATATTTGTTTAGATTTTAGATAGATCATAGATATTTCATAGATAAAAGAAGAACATCCATTTCTTAATCATTTTCTCAGACATTTGTAAACATAAAAATATAAATAACGTTTACAAAGCACCAGACGATGAATCAGTGTCTGTGCTCCACACTGTGCAGTGTGATAAGTCTTTACTAAAGTAGAGACACTTTTCTGTGGTTCTTTTGAAAGCTGTACAGTACAGTTTGTCTGATTCACTGTTTATGTGTGGCGTAAAGTGAATTTGTCTGAGTAAAAAGATCTACTTTCTGTGAAGTTTTCTAACTATGTCAATAAACAGAAAAAGTTATGGGATGTTTCTGATTTTTTCAGGTTCTAATCTCATAAGGTGTTTCCATGTTGTCCTCAACCGAGCCAAAGAAGTTCAGACCAGCTGATGGTACCAGCACCATCCCTCTTATGTGAAAAAAAAACTGCCAAAATAAAAGAAAAGTTTTTCTTTGACAATCTGAAATCTTCTCTCTGTCTACTGAAAATCCTTCTCATTACATTTTTTTCTCCAAAGGCAGTAAATGTTCATTACAAATTGAATATCTTACAAAAGAAACAATTCTTTTTTTTCATTAAAAAGAACCTTTTACTGAGCAAAAATAGCTCCAGACCTACAGATTCTAATTGTAACTTTGCATTGTTTCACTGCCGACGCCGCAGCTCTGTGTAATCAGCACAAAGGAGAACATTACTGCAGCTACATTACCAGCACTCTGTACTTCAGTCCCCCATTTGCTCAAGAAGCACTTTAAGTTAGCTGAGAGATATTTTATCGCCCTTAGCTTTTCAATTAGTCGAGATAATTTGTGACCACCTCTTTTAGATGAGATTTTAAATGAGAAACATGTTGTGTCATTAATTATCACTGTTGGTATTTGTGGTCACAGCTCTTTAAAGTCTGGGCAAACAACCAGAGCAAGTGCAATAGAGAGAGAGAAAATGTCAACGTGACAAACGGCAGAGAAGAAGGAAAGATGAGCTAAACTATCAGGTCAGTTAGAGTAGAAATGTGACATGGAGTCCACTGTCATCCAGGATGTGTCTGTCAACATTCTGACGTCTTCCACGAGACACAAATGGATCTTTTGATGATTTCTCTTCTGTCCTGCCAAGCTAGAAGCAAACACTCTTCATTGGTGTCCAAGCATTGTGGCTTCTTGATTAAAGAAAAAAATGTTAAACAGTGATTACAAAGTAAGGAGGGAAAAATGGTAAAGGGGAAAACAAGTAAACAAACTTATTTACAAACAGTTGAATACAGTGCGCATCACAAATCCAACTACAACATTCTGATACATTTGTGCTCATCCTGTCAATAAATCTAATCAATCATCTGATCAATGTCCATCGATCTACACAAAATCAATGGACATCAATAAGCACAACCAGTATAAAGGCGCACCAGATTATTAAGCAAATTCTCTATTTTTTAAAAAATTAAGAAACTTTAAACGTGTTTGAAAAATATGTTAGGGGTCACTTAGTTAGTTCGGATTTCATTTTGGTTTGTTACATTTTCAATTCTGGCAGTGATGCACCAAAAACAATAAAATTAACTATTTTTATTTCATCACAGCTGACATTACACTTACTCCTACTACTGCTACTGCATTGAGATGAGACAGGGTGTCTTTTATTTGGAAAGGAACGTCTGTCAAAAGTTTTAAAAAAGGAAATTTTCCTTTAAAGTTTATGTTTTATTCATGTAAAATAAACAGCATTTAATGTATGATTATCATAGTGGTAACAATAGCATAAATATAAATCAGTGTCTTGTTTTTTTAAAGGGTGATAGAAGACTTTGTGGCTCCTACTGTGTTGTAGTCAGTGAGAAATCAACCCTAATGGCTCTTTCAGAGTTGAGAGTCTGGTCTATAGTATACTGGCTATACTTACTTATACTCAAGTATATGATAAAATATACTTCATGTGTACTAGTTTTTGCTAAGAAGTTAATCCTGTTTTTTTTTTTTTAAATGGGGGTAAGCCTGTTTACATGACAAGTGGAAATAATCGCTTAGAAAATCCTAAATGTTTTTGTCCATAATCTTTTTCATTTCAGAGAATTCACATGATAGCTCTAATGTCAAACTCTATTGCATGGGTCAGTTCTGGTGAGGTGAGGTGGTGGTTCTACTGGCAAAGCCTTAGGTCAACCTGTGAGCTACTGTGTCTGCAAAACAGACAAAGTGTTGCTTTGAGTTTAGAACTCGGGTTTAGAACTCACTTTCAAGTGACGACTTCCAATTCTACGTCTACGTAAACACACGCATATGTACTTATTGGGCTTCCACATTCATAACTCTTGCATTCACGCATCATTATGAAAGGCAGTTTTCAGGCTCTATGTACAACACTTGGCAATAGAATGGTGCTCAAAGTTGAACTTTGACCGATTGAGGACTCAGATTTGGTAGTGACGTATGATTAGCGTCCTTCTCAAAACATGGAAGTGCCAAATGTTTGAAAAGTGATCATGAGAGCGAAATCCAAAACTGTGGTTTGTGTCCAGCTGGAATTCTATAACACCAAGTCTTTTATTTGTTGGAATAGAGCTGTGAAGGAGAAAGACTGAGCAAGATTCAGCAGATTTGCACGACTTTGACATTTTACACCGAGACCCTTCCAACCAGGAGTACACACTAGTGTCCACAGACCTGTGTGAATACCACGCGCTAAAAGTGCTTTAAATCACCCACGTTCAGCTCGTTCTTGAACGTGTCACACATGCTCAGTGTGTTCATAGCTTAAGAGAAAGAAAGGAAGCTCACATCTTGATTATGTGACTTCCATTCCTGCATTCGTGTAAACATGCACAGATGAAGTAAATGAGATAAATGTGGGAAGTTACCGGAGAAATAGGAATTTTTAAGGAAGAAATCTACATATCTAAATCTTATTTCACATTAGAGAGTAACATCAATTGGATAAAAGACACCAGATTATTGTGTACTCACGGTCACTCAAATACGTAGAAATCTGACACTCGGGTTAGATGTAGACGCCCAACTGGAAGCTTTTGAATGATGTTTTTACAGAATTATTGATCCGATTTTGGACTTAAGCATGAGTTGTGGTAAACCTGCACTGTGCTATCCTGTAGCTGCAGTTTGACCTTGCTGTATTAATCAGCAAAACAGTTGGAAATTTGTCTGTATTACTTAGGGCACACCGCCAGTGTCATGCGGTGACAGAAGGACTTTGAATATGCCTGAAAAAATAGTTGAATTTGTGAAATTGCTCCTACATTATAGGGCTGCTGTATGCATCGACTTTCTCTGGAAGCCCAGGCTGCATAACATGTGATAATGACCTCGTGGGCTGAATTTAAATCAGATTACTGCACTCTCTGGGGACAGATTGGATGCGTCTTTCACAATAAAAAGCTCTTGGATGCTGCTTCCTGCTGCAGGTTGGGAACTGCTGTGAACAAGAGCTGCAGGAGCTTGTAAAAGAGATGGAGATCTGTTAGCTGAGATGTGACTAAGATAACTGTGTGATTTTATGACTGAAGCACGTTCTGGTGTGACAGATGTGATGGTCCATAGGAGCTTGTGATGAATGAATCTTGGTTGATAACAAAAATGGACTCAAACAGTTCTAAGCTCGTCTTAAAAACGTATTCTGTGGACGTGTCTTTATTTAATTTTGAGAGATTTACAAACTAATTGATCAAAAACATTAGAAGAAACAGGGACTCATTCAAACCCACCCAAGTATTTCATTTATGCTGATGTCCAAAACTCTCTTTTCTTATGATTTAACAACAATCACTTAACCTTCCTGTAAATCTGTAGTCTTATGCACCCATACAGGGTCTATTAGACCCCTGGCAACCCAAACACAGGTTTGTGAGTAGTTTGGGTCTGTGGAGGGTCAATGAGAGAAGGGGCTGCATCTTAAGGGGAGCGCTGGTATTCCTTGCAGCTCCCTTATGGCTACAACTACCTCAGGTCGTCATAAAAATGGAGCGTACCATTGTCAAACATGTGATAGTGCATCAATAAGTGTTTGTAAGGATAATGGAAATTGCATGCACTCATAATGTATGGTGATGCTGTGGTAAAGCGACCTAACACCTTACTAAATCTAGTCATTAGTAAAGTCACAAGTAAAGTACTGACCCCTTCCTGCCACAAATGCTACACATGTACGGGTGTGCGGTGATACATGGGTGTCCGTACCATGCCCACACAAATTATGCTCTGATTGTCTTATTGTCTTATTGCTAATATACAGGCTGGACTCAAGGTGGTCATGTGAACAGCACTAATGAGTCCATGGTGCACCAGATCTGAGAGGGTTAAAAAAGGAAAATCTGTATTGCCTCGTTTCCACTGAGCGGTCATACCAGACTGGACTTCTGAGGGCTTTCTGAGGGTAACAGGTCCATTCCAAAATGGACCTGTTACCCTCAGAAAGCCCTTTCTGGTCCCCCATTGGTCATAGGTCTGTAGAAAAACGGAATTGACCAGTTAGGGCGGAGCTTCTGATTAGTGGAAAGGTTTTACGACAACAGCAAGCATCCGACCAGCGCTATCCAGCTCAAGATCCAAACTGAAAGTTTTGTCCTCTTGCAAAGAATAATAAATTCTTTTCATACAGTATTCCCCCTTATTCGTGGGGGTTGGGGACCGGAAACAAGGCAAATGTACAAATATGGAGACCCTCCCCCATTTCCGTCTCACCTGACCCCCGCACCCGAAGAATGTCTCGTTACTGATCCATACACGCTTTGCAAAACATTTATTGGAGTATTGATCAACATAAAGAGGCTCACTTGAATTGCCAGAACCATTCTAAACCGGCCAAGAGGGGACTGGTCTGGTCCGTACCGCTCAGTGGAAACGAGGCATAAGATACGTCTGCATCACCTACCTGGACATTCGTTCACCACGACCTGTTGATTGCATCATGCCCTTAGAAAAAAATGTGCGTAAACTTTTTTTCTCTGCAGGTTCACGAATGTTCTACAACCTTGTGCAGGTCACCTGCGTGCCTCAAGCAGTTTTGCCCACATGTAACCTGCAGACAGCCTGTACTCACCTGTAAGGGTTTCTGTCACTAAAGGTTTAGTTACAGCATGTGGTCTCCATGAGGAGGCGCAAGAAAACAGTGCCAGATCAAACCGAGAAAAGTCTAAACTCACCAGCAGATCTCTGGATAGTCCCGGGTCTTCCTCTCAATGGGACACAAGTATGTGAAGTGTCCATTCCTAGCTGTAGCTCTTTGGAAACCAGCATGGACAGAACAGACTCCCGTTCTAGTGCACACATAGAGCTAAATGACAGCTACAATAGTCTCAATAAGCTCTTTGACCAATACAGAAAACACGCCACCTTGTCATCCATTCAGAGATATTTCTATCATTTTCCTCAAGGTTAGCGAGAGTTCATCTGGTTGACATCCAGTACCCGCCTGAACAAGTTGAGGCCTTTTTGCTAAAACGTTACATTACCTTAATTATTTTCATTTAAAAACTGTATCTATACAACTAATGACTTCTTCAGATACTAAACACACAAAGGTAACAGCAAACCAAGCAAAAAAAAAAAATAGTGATAAAACAGTTCAATTCCAATCATTTTAAATCGCATTGTGCTACGTAATCCACAGGACATATTTTGCCAAATCATTATGAAGTTGTTCAGACATGAGTTTATGTGAGACTTGTTAGACATCATTGTCCAATAAGCCTGGAAAAGGCCCTAAACCTGAAACGCTTAGGAGGAAAAGAAGTCTTACAGTGAATCAATCACAGCATTCAAAGGCATTTGAGCGCAGATGAGGCCGTATTTGGTCTAAATACTCTTTATAACGTGGGTCATTAAGAAATAGCCTTTAAAAACAAATACCATTTTAAGTCATCCACAATGACCTTGGCTTTGATATTATTCTTTAAAAAGCTAAACAAATAAAAGTCTTGATGTTTTGTGGGGGAGAAAAGGCCAACAAATCAAGAAAAGGCCATGAAGTCTAAATTAAGAAAAGAAACATCCAATGACAACAAAGACTCACTGACGTTTTCGGCCCAGGTCTCCCAGCATGTTGACAGACTAAAGGTGACAGTTGGCTCTGGAGCTGCATATGGAGTTAGCTGGAGTCTAGACCAGAATTGCACTGGGTTAATATCTGTATTCTGTGTTCATGCCCTCCCAGAACTGCAGTTAATCTCATTAGACTTGGATTTTTTGAACCGGGGGCAAGAAGAAGCTGAAAGATATTTGTTCAAACTGACCTCAAACATGCTTCTAATAAACCACACAGTGCCAGCCAAACCACAAGCATTAAACTGATTGGGCCAATTGAATCTGGGAGACAGTTTAACTGCCCCCTTTCCTCCCTTCAAGAGCTGCTGCAATCTAATCCATGTTTTGCAGCTTTTGTAGCTCAGCCTCCTCTCAAACACCCCAAGATAGTTGTAATTACTGACAATAATTGAGTTTGTGTCGACGTGAAACACAGCTTGTGCCGGACGGGACTGGGAGGAGAGTGCGTTTGTTGTGCTCGTTTGGCAGAATGACAGTGATCCAAAGCTGCAAAGACAACAAATGCAGCACCTATTTAAATGTTTGGTGAAATAAAATGAAATGTGACACAATGAGGGGAAAGGGGAGTGGCCCCCACAGCCTGCCTGGGGTGGCTTTCATTATCACAATTGTGACAGGAACGCTGCTAATATGCTTTGGTACTTCTGACAGCGGAGAGGCAGCTCATCTCCAACCCACACATTTGTTCACGTCTGTGTTTTACTTTGAAACTCCCTCCAATGTCAGAGAGTGAGACGAGTGTTGTTTTTTATTCATTGTGACATTTTTGTAAGCAATAAAAAGTTATCCACTAGAGCAGTAACGAGTATCCAGGTGCTTAGATACTCGCCATCTGCTCCGGAAAATTTGAGTACAAATATTTGCAGCGTCCAAGATCGCTGATTCGATATAGTAAAGTATAGTGAAATAGGATCTTGGGGCGATGTATCTTTGCACTGAAATGTAGAATAATGTTAGATTTTATGTTTATGAACTAAAAGAAAACCGAAAGAGCGGCGCTATGTCACCGGAAGTAATCAAATCTTCGTGTTGGTTAAGCTTCCGGTTTTCAAAGTAAAACTAGCGAGAGCTTTTTCCCAGTCAAAAACTGAGACTGAAGTTCTGCTCACAGACATAACTTCTGAAAAAATGTGTTAGCTTTAACAGTGGAGCTTTAGCTCCAGTGTTTACATTCTTTTGGTTATGATAACTCTTCAACAGTTGATACAATTAACGAAGCTCCAGCTTATTCTGAAGCGGAGAAACGCAGCCTCGCGCTGCACAGCAGTGAAGGACGGATGTAACAATGTGAATCAGCTGATTCTGACCCGGTAAAAAAACGACTCTTTCATACGGGCTCTGTGCCAATATATAATGCAGAACGTAAAATGCTGAAGAACTTTGAGGATAGAAAACTGTGGAGAACATTTTCAAGTTTTGTAGTTAAATGATCAAAAGCAACAATTATTTTTTAATGCTTTTATGTTATTTATTTTACTGATGAACTTAACCAGAAGGTTGGCAAAAAAACAGCAACAAAAAAAAAAAATTTATTTCAATTTAAATATTTATGTTTTTCTCAATTTTGTTGATTCTGATCTCCTGTTCTAAATAAAAGTATAAATGATAGTAATTTAATACAAATAATTTCAGTTCTTATCCATAAAAAGACACACACAGAGCAACATGCATTATATTAAAAGTGAGAATCGTGGTTTGATTCATGAACCTAACACTACAGGAAGTGTAACGTTAGGTTCACACTGGACGCGGAAGCACCACAAAGCTGTGCGGAACGGAGTGTATGAGGCATTCGCTCTCTCCTGCAATTCACACCAGACAGGCATTTTTCTGCGACAGTCGACAGGTGCTTCTGCTAGAGCTTTTTTTGTTTTTGCCATCATGGATAAACCTAGATAGACTTTTTAAATGTATCTGTTGTTGAGACACACATAGTGTGTGTGTGTGTGTTGTGATTGTGTGTTTATTTTCATCCCTACAGTCTGTTTAGTTACAAAAGCATGATCACATTCCTCAATTCCTGTGTTTTATTGTGAAAAATTGGTCATATTTTGAAAATAATCCAGATTTTCTAATGTATCTTGATGTAACTTCCTGCTAGGATTGACACGGATCGCTCACGGCTCGCACACAAAATAGATCAGACGGCGAAACGATCTGGTGCACGGTGCGAACGTTCAGTGGAGGACCGCGGTGCTCTGCGTTTGGTGTGAACCACACTGTAGGTTAACAAGGGCGCCGGATGGAAGCGGCCTCCGTTCCACGGCGCTTCCTCATCCAGTGTGAACCAGGCATAAAACTATAATAAACAACGCAAAATACTTTTGAGTAACTTTTGATAGTTTTAACTTATAGGTCAAACATGAGGAAACATGTCATTAGAACAGTGGTCCGATTATGAATATTTACGGTTCAGAACTCCAAAGATCAGACTGATGGTATGTATGATTTATGAGGATGTCTTTTCCTCTGCCGGGACCTCAATTTTAACAAGGCCACCGTAGAAAAAGCTTTTGGGACTTTTAATGGCCCATATTTCCAGATAAAGACTGCCAAGGGACATGTTGGTGTGTGTAATCCCACAGGGGGAATTCACAGTAGAAGAAGGGCAGTAACCTGTGCTTTAGTCCCGGAGCCGCCCCGCTCCAGGGTCCCTCTGTGTGCGGGATATTATTATGGACTTTTTTATATCATCATGTGTGGATCATTTTATGAAGCAAATATTTGTAGGCCAACGTCGTAAAATTCCAGGGTCAGAGCTCAAATGTGTCTTTCAGCTCTTTTCATAAATAAAGTTGTCGTCATGTTTTGGCAAAGTTATTGAGCAAGTTTTCAGTTAATAACTATGAATTTAAAAAACATTATTCTAAGGATAATTAGTCACAACTGGCACTCTGGCCTCCCAGAAAATTTTAAGATCATAAACAAATCTGTGAGAGTGTAAGACAAAAAGGTTCACGCACATATCTTTAAGTTAAGGTGAAGTAGGTGAGACACAGGCTTGTTGTAGAGATTTTTTTCTTTTTTCTATCTTCCATATCCCGAGCACTGCACAGGGAGCTGGTATATGCTGTTTAACGGAAATGTGTCTACTCTTTGGACATCAGAAATGATGAAATTAGACAATCAGAGCGTAGTTTGTGTGGGCATCCTACAGTCACGTCATGGACACTTATGGGTGTATCTTTCCCTCTCACACAATTCAATACGCATCTAGAAACATGGTTCACTAATCAATATATAATCGATAACTTTTTGGTGATACAATACAGTAAAAAAAAACTAAAAAATCTAGATATTTCTTATTCATATGTCAATTAATGCTATAAATAATAATGCATGGCATCTGACAGAGAAATGTATTCAGGTATTGACTTGGAAGAAGCAATCTTATGATTGGATGACTTTGTGTTTGCATCGCATGAACATAAAAAGACAAAGACGGTAGAAAAATAAACATAGATACTGCAGTTTGCCAGAAGTTGATTATTTACGTCTTGTTTGATTTTTAAACCTTTTAACCAACATGATCTTGTTCATATCTGTTGTTTTCAAATGATACTGCAGTTGCTCGATCAATTTTCAATACCAGTCTGTTTTTTACATCCCTAAGCAATACTGCTGTTACTCCCACGGCCCATCGATTTTACAATACGTATCTAATGTCTTTGACATTCATACTTATGGATCACGGGAACACCGTTTGCTTCAGTCTGGGCAACATAGCAGAATATTTGCTTGTACTTCTCATACTTGTGTACTCATGTACTCTTTTTTTTACTAACTCAGTGATTATTTGTATCTGACTTTAGTTTCTCTGAGTTGCAATTGTAAAATTTTCTGCAAGGTGAAATGATAGATTTTTGTATAATATAATTTATATCGCCCTGCGACAGACTGGCGACCTGTCCAGGGTGTACCCCGCCTTCGCCCATCAGTAACCGGGATAGGCTCCGGCACCCCCGCGACCCCGAAAGGGACAAAGCGGACAAGAAGATGGATGAATGAATGAATTAATAAATAATTTATATCTTTGGAGTATGGAGCTAAATCGGGGCCAATATTATTTGAAATCAAAACAAAACAAATTGAAATAATAATTTATGTTTCGCCAAAAAAAAATTAAAATCTTTTTGCTATTCTAAAATAAATTTAATTATTTGCAGCTTCAAATGTTCTGTTTTTTAGGTCTCCAAACTCAAAATTTCATTTTCAAAACTTTTTTTTCAGTTTCAACTTTTTTTTTTCATTTTTGAATCTGAAAATGTCACTTTCAAAACTTTTGACTCGGTTGTGGTGCAACACATTAAGATGGCCCTTACCGTGGTGCTTGAACTCACATTTCCTGCATACGAAAAAGCTAAAATGCAAGTGTAATAGCCATTAAGCCACAGGAGACAGCAAAAGCCCCAGCAGGTTTTTAGCCATTTTATGCAGGCATAAGGACGCTGTCAGGATGGCCTGGAGCTCCCCTCCTCCTGCCACCAGAGGGAGCTCTCCCCTCACTTCACCCCAGCATTCACCTTTGAACTTCTCTCACCTGTTTTCAGTTATCCCATCAGTCCCTTACTATTTAACCTGCCCTCTTCCCACTCCTCACTGTGTGTCCTCACTCCTGACGATCCCTCAGCACCCAGTACCACCCTTTACCCTGTTTCCACCCTTTACCCTGTTTTCTTCTCCCAATAAACTTTTGCACGTGGATCCGAACGCCTCAGCTGCCGTTTGTTACAGACGCTTTCTATGCCTGTATGTAACCCAGTAAGATGGGGCTTTGAACGGGCTAGAACAGTATTTTGGACATGCGGTTTGTACGCAATAAACTCTGCTTTTTATGCCTGTCTTGGGACAATTTCAGACAATAATAGTTCAGATAATACAGCCAATTCTTGACCATAATTATCACAGTTTTAGGAGTCAGTGAATGCACCTGGACTAAAGTTACCACCCTCATCGATTTTGATTGGTCCTTCGTCTAAGCCCCGCCCCCACGCACCACAATGGGGCCAAAAGTTTTGAAATTGGAATTTTTCATTTGAAACCTAATAAACAGAACATTTGAAGCTGAAAATAATTAAGAATTTTTTTTGGACATTTCACAATTTTTTGGGCCAAACACCAATATTTTTTTTCCAATTTGCTTTATTTGGGTTTCAAATCATTTTGGCCCCAGTTTAGCTCCATAATGTAGAGGCAGACTTATTATCTCTGAATATTTGCAGAATTAAGAAAAAGTATTCTAATACAATAGCTAAAAAAAATAATAATTTAGTCCTAAACACATTTTATTGTAAAATATCCTCCACTTTAGATTTTGACAGAAAGATGAGCAATCTGAGATTGAAACAGCTGGTAACAGGAAGACTATAAAGCTCCTCAACACTGCTTTGCTGACACTGCTAAAGAGGACAATAGTCAAACAGGCAGTGTGTGTTTTTCTGTCTTGCAGAACAAGAATGTGAGGGAGGGAACAGCTGAATTTTCTGTTCAGTAGACCAAGACTGTCTAAATACGCCTTCCTTCCAAAAAACAGAATTGGGGCCACAATATGTGGCCTTTTCTTTGTTTACATCTTTACAGCGTGTTTGACGAGCTACGCTCCACTGCAGCACCACATCACTTGGATCACTGCCTGGAGAGCATGTACGGGGAGCTGGAGAATGGAGGAGCAGCACTGCCTGCAGGGGGTGAGAGAAGGGCCATGGGTTGAAGTTTTGGCTGACCACTGCATTAGTGCCAGTGTCCTCTACAGTCAGTCAGCTGTGAAAATGAGCGCCAGAGCAAGACAGCCAACAGGCTGGCCAAATAACACACCAGTTACCAAGGTGATGTCCTTCCACCAGTGGTGGTGGATGTGTTTTCGAGATTTTAGAGGCCAGTTCCTCTTTCCATCAGATATTGTTTCAAACAACCTCCATTGCAGCCATCTGTTCGACTTTGGCCAGCAGGGATTGGGGGGGGGGGCTGACCTCTGCGTAAAGCCAGAGCTTCTGCAGGATGTACAGAATGACATCAGATTAGGACGGAAAAGTTGTAATCCATTCCAAGGAAAATGGTTTCCTGCATATGATTTTGTTTTTCAATTATTTAGTTATAAATTGAGCATTCAAAATAATGTCGACAAAGTAAAACCTGCCAGCTTTGCTACATACTTTAAAGATTATGTATTTATGTGATAGGATTTATCAAAGTAAGGGATATAGCTTTTAATGAAAGGATAGACGTCAATGGAAAAATAATTTATTTTTTTCTAATTCACCTCACTTGCTTTGTAAAAACAATCTGCATATTAACATCAAATACATCCCTACAGTACATGTAGCATCCCCTCAAAGTTATTGACCAAAACACTATTAAAGTTAGTCGATTACATGCAACTGCAAAAAACTATTCCACCTTTTCCTCTTGACTTTGACTTAAGACTAGAAGACTGCACATTGACAATAGAGTGGTGCAGTGGAACAATGCTGGAATATAATGGTAAGTGAGCACTGTCATAGTGTAGATGGATAAGATACACACTTCCTGTCTCTCCTGATTAAGGACCAGAGACTTGGAATAATCCCAAATTTACACTAGTCCATCTGCAATGCATCTCCGTTGCATTACGAGAGGCTGTCTCAATACTGTCAGTTAGTTTATAAACTGACAGTATAAATATAAACTCCTCCCTGGCTCCCACAGAAGTGGTTAGTTCTGCCAGTTCATCCCGTTTTCTTTGCTCATCTACAACCAGATGTTGATAATTCATTTAGAGAAAATGGTATGGTCGAGGGGCTGCACGGTGGCGCAGTGGTTAGCGCTCTCGCCTCACAGTGAGAAGGCCCCGGTTCGACTCCCGGCTGGGACCTTTCTGTGTGGAGTTTGCATGTTCTCCCCGTGCATGCGTGGGTTTTCACCGGGGACTCCGGCTTCCTCCCACCGTCCAAAAACATGCTTCATAGGTTAATTGGAGACTCTAAATTGCCCCTAGGTGTGAATGTGAGAGTGAATGTGTGTGATTGAGGCCCTGTGACAGACTGGAGACCTGTCCAGGGTGTACCCCGCCTTCGCCCATCAGCAGCCGGGATAGGCTCCGGCACCCCCGCGACCCCGAAAGGGAAGAAGCGGTCAAGATAATGGATGGATGGTATGGTCGAGCCGGGGTGGGATTATATAAGTTCACTTCCTCCCACTCCCTTTCAAGCGATCTAGATGTAATTCAATGTGATGTGTTTTTATTTTATGCATTATTCCTGATTACCTGAAAATTGACCACTTCATTAATTCCTTCATTCATTCATTCATTCATTCATTCATATTTAGTCCTGTGATTGGTTTTTGATGGTTCTCACCAAGTATTGATCTTTTATTTTCGTTTGAAGAGGCTGTAAAACGTTATATTCATCATCCTTTGGAGAGACGTTCCAATGTGCCTGGCAGCTACTTCAATTATTTCATTGTTGTTTTGTTGTTTACAACAATTTCACAGATAATTCCAATTCAGTTGGTGTCAATGCTTGTCAAAGACATAGTATTACTGATTTCAGCAATGTTGCACAAAAGTGTCTATAATTTGTTGCACAAAATAAGACAAGTTGTTTTTTTATTTTTATGTTCAAGCTAACAAATTAATTGGATGTTTTCCTAAAAACGTGTTCTTTCGATATATTGTGAGTTATTAGAAATGATTTTACCGATTATCGTATGATTGATACCGTGAGCCATGTATCGCGCATAGTATCGTGAAGTATTCCCAGTCCTATCCAAAACTAAAGCAATCAGGCCCGATTCCTTTTCCTTCCTCACTGACTTCATGTAAAATGCATGTTTTGTGTCATAAATGATGTTCTACACTAGTATCACTAGTGTCAGAATGCAGATGTTTGACTGAATCCAAACCGCTGGGCTCATGAATACGAGCAGCTCTGCAAAGACTATGGAGACAAAAGACAAAAATTGCAGTGGATCAGCATACTATTTCTTTTACTCCATTATTGTACTTTAACTGGAGCACTTTAGCGCAACAATATCAATGAGAAGGTGATTATCAGTAAAGTACTCATTTATAAATATCACATCTGAATATCACTTTAATATAATCCTTATTAAGTATTTCTTAAAGGCATATAAATCACCATGTTAGCCCTGTGCATTAAAAACTACAGAGACAAGGTTAGTAAAATACTGCTTATCATTGAGAGTTTTCATTTTTCTGAAAAAGATGAAGACCTGCAGGTAATATGATGTTGATGTTCAACCTTGACAGTAAAAACTAAAGAGCAGAGGATGTACATGCCTTTAAATATGTATATTCACCCTTAATCTGGCAAAAATATTCGATAACTCCGCGTCTGCCTGTGACTGCATCGCACCAACATCTGCAGGTTTTCATTCTGTGGAGATAACAGCTAATGCATGGAGCTTTGAATAAATAATAGTTGCTCTCCATTGACGAGAATCAACATGTTTTCTCCGAAATGCCTTTAGAGTAAAAGCAGCTGGCTGATGTGGATGCTGGTATGCCAATAATACTTGTATTTTAGATCTCATTTCTGACCATTAAAAAGCAAGCCAGCTGACACAGCAGGAGTGAGAAAAACATCTCATTTTACAAACTCTTTCGATGTAAATACAGGTAATTCTTTTGTGAATGAAAAATGGAGTAAAATGTTGGACTGAAGTCCAGAAATTTAATGTTCTAATAACAACTCATGTCAAAGAAAAAGCAAACTGTCAGCAGTGTGTAATTCGTATTCATGGCTTCTTGGCAGCCGCTGTGCATCTGTGTAACACTACTCTGTTCCCTGAAGATGGGAAAGTGATTCAGTGCATCTCTGCCTTCAGCCTGACCTCAGAGGAAGAGACGGTGAAGAAACTGTAGTTTTCATGAGTCCTGCTGGTTCAACCGACTAGGATCCTGGTTTCTTCTAGATGCTGACGAGGTTCTGTTTACCTTGCAGATTTGTGAAGATTGTTTTCTAAAAAACAGGTAAGATTTGACATAGACCTTCATTCTAAATGGAAGAACACTACAGAACTAAAGAAGATATGATATTGAACTGAATGTGAGTAATCCCTCCCACCCAAACACACCAGAATGAGTATAATCTGCAAGAGTACTTCTGTTATCTATGACATATCTATTCACCGTCCAGCAGAGTAAGTGACTGCCGCCATCAAGGGGCCAGCAGAGCTAGCAGGTCACTGTCCAGGCTGCTGGTCCTGGACAACGGAGTTAATGTGGGAAAACACAACTTGGGTCACTGTTGACAAAATGATTCTGGGCCCACATTTTCGGCCCACTTTTAAACCAAATGGGGCCCACTTGGCCTCAAGTCCAAACAGCTTCAGCAGCTACACCATCTCATTTTCAAGAAGTTGTAAGATTGATGACAGGTGGAGAAACATGACATGAATGGCATATTTTATATTTAAATTAATAATATTTTAATGCTATTTCATAATCCAATAACTAAAGTCTCATCAAACTTGTTTCACAATGTCCCTGGAGATAGCAACATCTTTTTAAAAAGTTAGCATTAGCATTCAGGGTTACTTAGAAACATCTCTTGAAAGGTGAAAGTTTCTCTTCTAGGCAAAGTCCGTCTCTGGAAAGGACTCAGTAGTTTACAGAAACTTGAAAAGTTCTGCAGGTGCAGGAAATACATCTTGAGTTTCCAAAACTCCAGATACTTTTTTATATCGCTGCATTTCACGTTGCGAGTGCTGAACTCTTGGAAAGTAAAGCAGCCATAAAACAGACTGGCTCTTGCTGTTACAAAATGATCCAGGGTGAGATTTTAAACCTCTCTTTGCCAGGAACAGAAACTTAAAAAAGTGTCAGCATGTTCTCACATTTCTTAAAGAGATATTTTTGAAGGGTTTGTGAGATTATTCTCTGGATAATTGTAGGTGAAGGCCCAAACTCATCCCTACTTCAATGAGGAAGAAAACAAGAAGTTTGACCTTTTGATCAAAGCCCACAGTACGGCATAGTCTTACCAGGTAGAATTCCTGTCCTTTTTTCAGTTGTTTATTTTTATAGGGCTTTATTATTTTTATTTATTTTTTGAGGACACAAGTTCTCTCTGCATCTTGTTGTCAGAGTCTCCTAAATGTTTATTTTTCATCATATAACTCATTGAATAATTGGGTATAAATCAATCAAGCGTGGTACTCAAAGGGGATTGACTGTAACGGATCAACAATATGTCCCAGAGTTAAGATAAAAAACATTTCGTAAATACTGTTTACTTGTTTTTTTATATATTTTAAAAAATTTTTTTTTAGCTATGCTGGGCTTGGCGGATTTGTTCTGAAAGGTCAGACTTTCCACCCAAAAGTGGGACTTATATATGGTTTACTTCTTCTTGATTATTCATTTTTTGCTTGTGCGACTTATACCCTGGTACAAAAGTGAAGATCGTGATGTGTAACTTTGTCTGTTATTCCAATCAACAATTCACATACAGTCATTGGAAAAATTGTGTTTTTTTCTGTTATTTCTTTTTGTTTGGTGTGTTGTAGAAACAGCTGTCCCAAACACCTGTTGGAGCCATTCTACAGTAGGGTTGGACACAGAAATTCAGTTCCAAGTAGGAATTTACGTGGTTCTACTGAAACCAAAAGTAGTTTCTGCAAATGGTTCCTCATTTCAGTGCTTATTTTCATAGAAGGTCTATCTGTCTTAAGCCCCGGTCCCACTGGCTTTCACTGCCATAAAACAGGTAAAACGTTTGGGAAATCTGCCACAAGCGCTTCAAAAATTCTTTCCACGTTTAACAGTGGACTAATTTTGCACTGCATGTACGGGTCTATTCCACTGCCACATCTCGGCCGTTGCACTGCCAGCCCACTGCTAACAGCGTCTGGATGACATTTCCTCCGTGCTCCAGCAGTTATATGGCAGTGAAAGCCAGAGGGACCAGGCTTTAGGACATGTCAATCACTTCTACTCTGTTCAGTATTTGAAGTTCTAAACAATCCTTCTGTCTCATATAAGATTGCTGACGGGGTGAGCACGAGACCACCCAGAGCTCGAACGTCTGGTTGCATTTCACAGCAGATCACTGAAGTTTGACAGATCGCTGCGTCGCATCAGCCAATCAGGAACTCAGCTTTGGGCATGTGATGTTTTCAGTGACCCAATCAGAGGGTAAAATACTGATCCAATGAGTGTTTTTGTCCTGAACTTTCATCCAGCACAAGAACAAAGGACAACACCCAAAACATCCATTTTTGACGTGGAGGTCTGAACCATGCGTCAATATGTGACGACGTGGGATGAAAATGTGTTGATTTGGAAAGATGTAGGCATTATTTTTTATTACTGAAGTACCAAAATTGGCAGCGATTGGGAACCAAAACCAAAGAATGGCTTTGGCACCGCAACCGAAAAAAACCCAATCAATTCCAAACCTAATCTTAAGCTCTCTCACATCTCTCACATTTCACAGCTAACATGGAGCTTTTATTTCTTTGTTCCAACCTACTTGTATGAATTTTTGCTTCCTGACAATCGTTTCTAAAAACCAAGACCATTTCATTCATTTGTATCTTCTTCTATCAAAAGCGGGGCTGGACAAAGCAGCCATGTGTTGTTGAAGAGAACATTATCTGACACACATTCTCTTTTATATAAGAATTGTTCAGAGGAGGACCAATGTTTGAGCCAAACCCTACGCTTTCATTCCCCGATTTCCTATGACCACTTTCCTAGAATATCTTCCAATGATGGAACGACTGAATCTGGATGAGACAGTTGAAAATGGAAAAGCTGCACAAAACACGTGGAGGACAGCCAACCTCATGTGAAAAGCATAGCCATGTTTCTTAGAGACAGCTGGGCGGACATGAAGAGCTTCTAATGGACTTACCAAAATAAATACTGGAGCTGCTTAAAAATGGGATAAAACTCTTCTGGAATATTAGAAACAACTGTGTGGAGAACTAAAACTGTTGTCTTCTACGCGGGATGAGAGAAATGTGTCTTAAGTGCTGCAAGCATCCACACACATTCAGTATTTTACATGTTACAATACTTGTGAATACAAAAGCAGATAATGCAATATCTAAAAAAATGCATATACAACATAATTTATCACGTTATTTAATAATGAAGAATAATCCAGTTTAATTTCTGCAGGTTGTCTGAAGGTCCAGGTGTTTTAATCAGTTGAAGTTGTAAAGTTGCAAGGACTATTAGTGCTGTTCACGTGATAAATGCGCACACCTTAGCACACCAGTTAGACTCTTCATGCATGCAGCCTGACTGAAATTATGAAATCAGACAGTGAAAGAATGTAGTGTAGTTTTTGTGAACCTCCTATGGGCACTTACTTATCACGCGCACACCCCATGCGTGCAGCATTTGCGCACTATCAGAAAGAAGCTCTCACCTTGCTAATAAATTGAGTGTGGCATAAGGAGACCATAGGAGTCAACTGTACGTCATAGGTGCAAACTACTACTTTATGAATACCTCATGATACATTTACCACGTGCACAACGATTGTGTGTTCCATTTTCATGACATCGCTTAAAATGACTGCATGGCCTAAAGGTGCATTCATACCGAACGCGATTGTTGTGACAAGGAACGGTGTCTGTGGATATCTCTCTTAGAATGTATGAAGACACAGATGATGTTGAGAAATAAATCAGGTTTATTTATGGTGAAGAGTTCTACAAAAACATCAGTAATCATGTCTCCATGTTTGGGTTTATATGATTATTATTCAAAGATTTTCCCGGTACAGGGGCCTGTGTCTGTATGACAGCCGCTTCCACTGTGTTTCTGTGTCTCTGTGGCTGAGCTTGAAGGCTATCTGTCTAGTTTTAACCTGAGGGGAAAAAATAAAATTATGAAACCTTTTTCCTTTTCCTTTAATGTCTCGATGAGGCCCGAGCCGGCAGCCTCTGCACCCCGCAGCAGCTCTCTCCCGGCATATCGAGTGACAGAGCTCCACCGCAGGAGTGAAAGCGGAGATATGTCCAGAGTGTATCCCGCCTTCACCCCAAGGTAACTGGATGAGCGCTGAGAACCTGCAGCTCCAGCGGGTTCATGAAAAAGATGCTCGCTTTGGGCTAATATCCTACCCGCTGATCAAGTCACTGAAAACATCATGTGCTCAAAACTGAGTTCCTGATTGGTAGATGCGACGCAGCGACGTGTCAAACTTCAGGTATTTAAATTTTGGCTGCGCAGCCCGATTTGCGCCCCGTCGTTCAAATGGAGCTGCTGGCAGACCTTCGCACTGCGCCCGTCGATCAAATCATGTTGCGAGACTTCAGGTCACCTCATGTCGCGTCTGTTCCATTGACTTAACATTGATACTCTCCGATGCATGATTTGGGTTCGGTGTGAACGCACCTGTAAGGGAACTGCAAGACACACCTGTGCTCTCTTTAAGAGCGCAGGTGTGTCTACAACTGTCCATAGTCCTGGTCAACCCAAAACCCTGCACCTGTACAGGGGTGTGACTAAGACATTAGGTATGAATACTTCAGCTGATGGTTTGTTTTGCTTTATTTATCCGTCACGCCTGAAAAGTCGGACGTAGCTTATGGAATTTTTTTAAATCAGAAACTACTTCTACAAATCATCAACTTTGTTTCACTGAATCTTCTTTATCTGCATTAAAAATATCTAGTGATATTTTTAGACTTTTTTTTAAACAAAATTTCTTGCAGTAGGATTTTATTTTGAAAAAAGATTTTCAGAAACCAGAAGCTTAAAAATACCTTCTTCTGCCCCGTTCGGACCGGTCCATGAAAATATTGTCTAATTTAAACCGGTTCCTGGTCTAAAAAAGGTCTGGGACCACTGTCCTATTACACAACACGGGTATAATAATGAAAAGACAGATGAATGAGTGATACTTTAAGAGTGTCACATGACAATTGACCTAACCAATTATGAAGTCCCTTAAAATATGTCCTTTTGCTGGAAGGCGTGGTCCATTCTTGTGCTGAATTTAGTGAAAAATCCCTTCAAGAGAAGATAGAAAAAACATTTTTTATCCTTTAACATTGAACAAAAAGGCTGGAATAAATCAAATAGATGTTATATGGCGTCCTTTTTAGCATTTAAGATCTAACCACATTTACAACCCTGAATTGCAAACAAGGAAGAACCAAAGAAGAAAAAATGGTGTAATTAAGTGACATCAAACCAGAGTGTGGTTTTATAATTAGCCTGTGAGGTATGTTTTTATCCTTTGCCTGACAGCTAACAGAACAGAATCTCATCCATTTCTGCTAATAGTGCAGGCCTGAAGTGTTATTGAATAATCAACATAATTAGTTTGAGGGAATATGAGGAAAAGGGAAACCAATTATTTAAAAACACAAGAAATGACACCCCAAAAATCTATAGAGATTGTATTATATTTCCAAAAATATATGTACAGTCTATTACAAAGGTTAAAAAGCAAAAAGAAGCATCTATGGAACAAGAAAAAAAGTCTAATTAAAAGATCTGAAAGTTCAGCTGTTGGGGAAAATACTTCTGAACAGTGAATATTCTCAAAACTTTCATCACAGAAAATAAATAATAAATCAACATTTTGTATCACTGTACAACAACCTAGAGGTAAAAAAAAAAAAAAATCAAAGTCAAGATGGAAATCTTATCAACTGTCTTTGGTCCTAAATGAAAAATTATGTACAACAGAAATCTTGTGGGTGACAATAATCATTCTGTGAGATAGAAAAATATAGTGCATTTTCAATGTATTCAGAGCTCTCTACTGAGTAATATGTGTAAAAAACAATATAAATAAAATGTACAAGTTATACAGTTTCAACATCCACGAAGATCCTGTCACATCGGGGCTCTCTGACACACGGACAGTGCTGCTGCCTCTGGATTCACCCTCAGAGTACAAACACGCCATGTTCAGCCGGCCACTCCTGGACCCTACCATCCCTTCTACCGTGTCTGCTTCCAGTTTTTAGAAGAGCTGCACTTTCCCACCGCAGAGCCGAGTGACCGGACACTCCGACTGAGGAACGAGGAGAAACAGCCAGTAAAGAGGTGCAAGTTTGTCAAAGATGCAGATGATTCGTGCGCGGAATCGATTGTACCCTGGCGTTAATCTCAGTTTTGGCTTGAACTGCTGCCTACCCAGCACAGGAACAATGGACATAAAACTTAAAAAAAAGACACCAGCGTTTTTTCCACTCTGGGGAACAAAGGGCCTCATCTCGGGGCCCGCTTTGAAAATAGAGTTTGGACGAAAGGGCTGTTGGTGAGACGAGGTGCTGCCTGTGAACTGCAGTTTTCTGCTGACCCAATGGCTTTATGCCTGTATTCAATTCAAAGGTTTGGCGCCGGTCCAACTGCTGAGCTCTGCTGTATCAATAACAGGAGGGTGTGTGTGACATGGAGGACCGGTCGGGGCTAATTCCTGGTGTCTCTTCGCAAAGATTGGCTGTAAATGGATCCATATTAAGTAAACATAAAACACTCATTGTGGATTGTATTAGTTGCCAAAAAAACCTGCAATCCAAAATTTCCTCCTCACTGTGATTATGATGAATTTGTTTCTGTGAAAGAGCTCACGAATTGTTGTTCTGTTTTGCTTTTCTTTCAATTCCTGCTGTCAGATAGTTGGAAACTATTCACTGCCAGTAACTGCAACACATTACAGGAAAAGTGAGTTAATTTCTCAAAGCGTGTTGTGCAAACTGGACTTCACTGGAAAACAATAGTCATCAAACTAAAAAAAAAGAAAAGGAAGCTTTAAATGGTGTTCTCTAGTTCATATAAATAGGTATCGGGATAGTTTTTAAAGCAAAACTAATTTAGTGAATATTTGACTAACTGTTGAGTCATTAGTTGTTCAAGCAAATACTCCCTGCCTGCTGCACTTTGTAGTTTCTCATCATTTTTGTTATTTGGTTATGCATCAAATCAATGCTATAAGTAGAAAAGAATGAGAGAAGTGTTGGAATGTGCATGCTATGTTAGCTCCAGCTGCAGCAAAAGAAGCGTACTGTTAAGATTGAAGGATTAGTAAAACAGTTAGAACCCAACTACAAATGAAACTGCAAGCGGTGTTCTTCTCAGACCTATAGCTGCTTTGATGCACAAAAGATGTGTTACATAATAACGTGAATGACCGGACAGCAAAAGGTTTAAGGCATGAAAGTTTGAAATTGAGACTCCAGGAGCAGACTTTAAAACTATAGGTGAGGGGAGGTCACAGAAGAGCTCTCAGGAGGTCTGAGATGTTCTAGCATCACTTCATGAAACTGTGTTCTTTTACTTTTACTGAACTTCACTAACAAGCTTCAGGGCAGCTTTACGCTAGGTTCACACCGGACGCGGAAGTACCGCAGAGTGGAGTGTGATTCACACCAAACGTGCATTTTTCCATGACAGTCGACGAGCATTTCTGCTAGAGCTTCTTTGTGTTTTTGGAATCATAGATACGTTAATAACCGAAAATTACTATCCCACGTTTCTGCTTAGAAGAAGTAAGCAGGTAGTAGACCTACACTTCTTTAATTTAAAGTGTGTGTGCTGTAGTTGTGTCTTTATATTCATCTCTACAGTCCGTTTGGATACAAAAATATGATTCCATTTGTCAGTCGTGGTGTTTTATTGTAAAAATTGGTTATATTTTGAAAATAAACCGGATTTTCTCATGTATCTTTATGTGACTTCCTCCGAGGATTGACGCGGATCGTTCAGCGCTTGTGCACAAAACGACCAGACGCTGAAACGATCCGCTGCACGGCGCCAGTCTTCCACAGCGCTCTGCGTCTGGTGTGAATCACAGCATAGGTTGTTAACAATGGCGCGGAATGGAAGCGGACTCCGTTCCACGTCCAGTGTGAACCTGGTGTTAGTGTTTTGCTTTTGTTCTTCTAAACTGTTAGTCGGACCTAAATCTGAGCCAAATCTAGTGAAGCTGGACTGCAATGGTAGTACGGCTACTAAAACAGAGTGAGTACAAACATCAGCAGGTCCTGTCATTACAGGCTCCATGTCGGTTCAATCCAAATACTAACAAACACAAAGATGAAAAAAAGATCTAATGTTTCTGGGCATGTTTCTATAAAAATGAATAAAGACAGCCTTTTATGGTGTTAGCCCGGTTTGATCACTGATGTTGTTCCACTTCATGCACCAAAGACAAAACTAAAACCCTCAGAAAACAATTGCAGCTCTCAAAGAGCAGATTTGTTTCTCAGCTTGCAGCAGCAGTGAAGGAAGTAACGGAAGCCTTTTTTGTGAGCCTTTACATGAAAGCTGACAAATTGTTGTTCTTATCAAAGGAAACTGCAGAAAAACATATTCAACAAGGAAGCTTGTTTTCCTTTTTTTCTTGAAGTGGAGACAGATGGCAGCAAAGAGGTTGACTGGCTTTTAGCGCATCTTCTGCCAATCTCTGTTCTCCATCCAAAGTCATCTGGATGGAAAAGAGGAGAAATCTTAAGAGACACTTTAATGCATGTTCCATCACATCCACGCCTGTGAGGGATGAGCAGCGTGGAAAAAAACGAGGCAGCTGTGCGGCCGCCCGCAGAGCCAGGATGGAGGGATTTAACCGGTGCCTGTGCCGATGCACACTCCGTCCTTTGGTCCCGCCGTTTCAAACCGGGCCCTGAAAGGGCTCTTTGATTTCTAGGAGGCGCAACGTGGTTGAAGATGATGTCAGGGTGGCTGATTGGCACATTTTTGAGATTCAGAGCAGCACTTTCATCTGCACGGCCGCTCAGTTCAACATTTCCACGGCATGTTAGATTTTCATCAAATGTTTAGCATATCATAGTGGAGAAATGTGACATGATTATATCGTTTGATGACTGGGCATGGCAGTTTGGTGAGCACTCTGCAAGCTGCTCCAGGTCAAAGAGCCACCTTCCTCTGCATTCTGGCTGCTTTCCAGAGGCTTCATCTGAGCACAGCGTGCACGAGGTTCTACCTAGCACCTTAAAGAACGTCGGCTGAGGACCGTTTCTCCCTGGTAATTATTGCTCTTATGTGTCTACCTCCTCCATACTAACTGTCATTCCTGGCGTAAACTGAGTCTGTGGACACCAGATCAAGTGTCGTGTCAGAAGACATCACGCTACAAGATCAAAGAAAAACACTTCAACTGAACCGCAGAAAGCATCACCACTGAAGTACCTAAAATACTGTCAATACTAAATCTAAACATTTTTAAGGCAGTATTAAATCTACTCCATTCTGAGATCCTCAAACAGTATAAACCAAGCAAACTGTGTGCAACATTGACGGCAAAAGAAAACGCAGCAGCTGCAGTTTCAAAATACAATCTTTCAACTGTGCTGACACATTCAAATCAATCACCAAAGTAAGCCAACACTAAAACAAAGGATATTGCTACGCCGACATAAACGTCTGGTGATTAGAAGAGCAATTTGCCTCCTGCTTCTCCTCTGTGCTGCACTTACATGCAGCCTTGTTGATGAAACCTTTAAAATCATGTCAACCCCCCGGGTGGCGGGTTTCAAACACGGGCGAGAGCCTGTAAAAAAAGACATTGCTGCAAACAGTCCAACACAAACAGCTCCTTGAAATCTGCACCCACTCTGCTTAGATTGGAGTTACCCTGTTGTCACATTCAAAGAAAAAAACAACACACTAAATTAAAAACAACAACTTTGTGGCTACGAAGATAAAGAAATTACATAAAGGTTTCAAGAAAAACCACCACAAATAGATGAGTTCTTTCAAAGAAAATCCATAGCTGTGATGTGCACTAAAATAATTAGTTAAATTAAAGAAACGCAAACGTCCAACTCTTCTCAAGGCGTCCACTGATATGTAGTCAAGTTCATAAGCGCTTCTACAAAGGAAAAAAAAGAAAAAAAATCTCATCCAGGAAGTTTTTGTTGCTGCTTCTTGCCCTTTTTCCCTCTTTAGTGCCCTTTGAAGAGACGGACCTCCATCCCTCGCTGAGGAACAAAGAAGTGATTTCCCTCCGGACGCAGCAGGAGTCAAACATGACAGGCGTCCGTTCACTTTGACTGTTCTGCCGGTTTCCTCTCCGGCGCTGCTCCAGAGAAGTTCTGTCTTGGTTTCTCGTCCTGACGGTGGCAGACCGTCGCGTTTCGTCACACCTGCACGCCCGTCCCATGGAGATGCAGCATCTGGGCTCTCATAGTCTGTATGCTGCTCATGATCTTCTTCTGATGGCCCACCAGCGTGATTCCCAAACTCATCACATCCCTGGAAAGCAGAAGAACATTTGTAAATGCATGTTTTCAGAGAACCTCACACACGTTAACATCAACAGAAGGTTTTTTTTAAGAAAAGGGATAGATGGATGGGGTGCACTGTGTAAAAAGCCTTGACATTTTTTAAAGTGGTTTTGTTGTGGACAAAACAAAGAAGTAAACACAATGACCCCAGCCTGACTCTAGTCTAAGGTAGCAGGAGCTTCAGGGTGATTGACAGATGAGGTAATGTAGCCAAATTGCCTTTATATATATATATATAAATATATATATATATATATACGGAATCTCACAAAGTGAGTACACTCCTTACATTTCTGCCGATATTTCTTTACATGCTTTCATGGGACAACACTGCTGAAGGGAATTTTTGACAATGAGAAGTAAACTATGTCCATTTTGTGTGTAGTAGTGTAAACATTTTCTATCTTCAAAATATTTTTTTTTTCTTGAAAATAAATCCAATTATTGTAATAAAGTTAATGCTGTGCCACTAAATATTATAGGGATAAAACATAACAGTTTTTGAATGGAGGCAGCTGATGCACCAACATGTAAGATTACACACATCATTACAAAGCCCACGACTGAGCTACTGCAAAAGGAAATATTTACAAAAATGTTAACGCAGGTGACATGACAACAGCATTTACATCTATTTTATTCTTGGGATGTTTGAGAAATAAAAAGTCCAGCTCTTTCACAAACCAATTAAAACAAATCAACCTTTATTGATAAAAAAGTGTTTTTTGATGCTTTGTGCTGCTCAAAGAGTTTTATATTAATAAAAATAATAACAAACAAAAGCATGGTCATGGAAATTCAAATAAAAACCCAACCCCCCCTCTACCCTCACCCTCTGTTAACACATATGCCCCATGACTCCACACACTATGAATACTGCTTATAAAAGAAACGTATAAAAAGATCAAGTATTTTCATTAAAAGATCACGAACTCCAGCCTTAAAATAAGCTTAAAGAAAATATGGTGTGGTTGTAAAAACCTGCAACTGAGGTGAATAACTGTTAGTGGTTTTTAATTCTCAAACACACTGCCAAAACTCAAAAGCTTTTCCTTCAGCTCGTGCTGGGGAGTCCAGTTCCAGTGCTGGAGAGGCAGTGTCCAGCTTGTTTTACATTCACCTCTGCCCTTTCTGTTTGACATTGGTGGAACTCACCTGATGCACATAATAGGCAACAGGTAGGGCGGGAATCTCTGAAAAACAAGCTGGACACAGCCCTCCGTGACTGGGACTGGACTCCTCAGATTCAGAGGAACTCAAACCCCATTGCTCAGAGTGTTATCCACCGATGTTTGCCCCGCCAGAGGCTTTCATATCCACTTACTCGATTGACATCCTGGCCACAGACTCTAAGGAGCTGTAGCCAGCTGCTGTGAAGTTGTCCCTGTATCGCTCCATCTTGATGGCTTCCAGCCACTCTCCCACTGAGCGGAAAGCAGCAAAGTCTGGTGTGCTCTGATCTAACAGCGGGCTAATTGGTCTGCAGGACGAGCAAAGAAAGGCGTTTATGTCTCATGTAAAAAAAAGGAAAGTTCCACTAAAAACTCTAGCACTCAAAAGACAAAATAACACATCCAACAGAGCTGTAAACTGAGAGGAAACCTAAAAAAATGCCAGTTGGATGTTGCACTCTCCCAGAACCTCAAACAGATCATCAGTCTTCTAAAGTAAAAAAAAATCTGCAAGAATATCCTTCACTCTCAAGTTTGCATTTTCACTTAAGTTTTTTTCAACAGCTAAAAGCATAATGTCCTCCCATCCAAAGTATGTTCAGACTGCAAATAAAAGTCGGCTGACAAATGTCAGAGGGAGGGCTGGCGGTCCCTCTGCACTCTAAACCAGTAGGAACTCATTATAGAGATTGATTTAAAAGCCCTGTTATTGTCCATAAAGCCATACAGCGGCTGCTATGGGGAATCAATTCTCCAGGAATTATCTCTCATCTTTAAACTAGAGCTGCTAAATCATCCGCTGGACACTTTTGATCATCTACTAATGCACTAAAATATCAGTAAAAACGTTTAAGTGTTTAAGATGCCCTTCTTCAATGATTCATGTCCTTACCTCGTACAAGTTCCCACTGGGGTTTTCAAGGTGTTGGGGTTGCGGATCATCTTATCGAGGATGCCGACTATCTGATCAAATTTGGGGCGCTCTGCTCTGTCTTTCTGCCAGCAGTCCAGCATTAGTTGATGCAAACCTGGGGGGCAGTCCATGGGGGCTGGAAGACGGTAGCCTTCTTCTATGGCCTTTATTACCTGAACAGCAGATAAAGACATCCTCATGAGAACTTGACAAAAGGAAAGACTCCAGAAAACATCCCGGTTACGTCAAACTGGAGGCGGAACGCTAATTTTGAAATTTGCAGCTGTGGCACAGAGGTAGAACGGTCAACCTTAGATCTGAGGGTCGCAAGATTGATTCCTGCCGTGCTGGCCCATGTGCTGAAGTGTCCTTGGGCAAGACAATGAGAGCCTTATTGCTCTATATCAGGGCTTCTCAAACTCAGTTTACCTTTAGGCCACTGAAGGCAGAGTCTGGCTGAGGCTGGGTGTATTTGTGCCAAAAATATGTTTTTGTGTCCACTGTCTCTGTCTTTGATCCATTGTCTACGTCTACTGAAACACTTTATTGAACATTTGTTCCTGTCTATGTACTACTAAGCGATATCTTCTGCGTGTCCTGTGAAACGTCAGGAGCTAACGATGCCAGCAACTGTTATTAACGCCTTTTTTGACGACCAGATCCAACAACATTAGCTAATGAAAAATTTTAACTTAAAGTTGAAACATCACAAAGCAAATACAAAGCTAGCCAGTTGATAATCCAGTTAGAATTAGCAAGAAGATGATAAGAAAAATGTATCAGAGCAAGAATGATTATTCTGACCAATAAAATGACTGAGTATGAACTATTTGTTTCTCTATAGAAGTCTATAGAATGTTGGCTTCTTGGAGCCAGCAGGTACTTCTTATTTGTAACACGAGGGGGAGGGGTCACTCAGTCCAGTTCTTTATATATAGTCAATAGTAAAAGGGACTGAGACTGTAAAGTGCTTTAAAAAGCGCTATCTAAGTACACACCACGTATCATTTGGAATCGTCGCCTGATTCAGTGGGTACATGTTGAAGTGTCCCCCTCAGTTCTGATCAGATCAAATGCAAGGTTTTTTTTCATATATTCTTTTGGACCAAAGAAAATCTAATATCCAAAACAATATGAGGGGAAATTTCAGTTGTGGAAAACAAACTAGGATTTTCAGACCTCTTTTAATCCAATGTTGCCCACTTTCCCATAATACTGGAGGATGTTGAAGACTTTGAGAACAACAGTCTTGGGAAACGTTCTATTTGATTTGAATGTTTGTGTATCCATGTCATTTCTTTGACCATGCCTTTATCCATGAACGTTCTTCTGAGTTTGGAGAGGATTGTGTCTTTGATGCTGCAGGATCATGGTGCAAAAATCCTGCTGCCTCTTTACTCCTTAACGGTGAGATTGGGAACAGATTTTAAGGTTGTGTGGACAACTGTAACAGTCATTGTGGAGATGGCTGGTGCAGTTCACTGTGCAAAGCTTTTATCTTCTATGTTTGTCTCCCTAAGCAAAAGGGTGCTTTTATATACCCTTGCTAACAAAAAAACAGCTCTTCCCAGGAGTCTTTGGATTTAATCTATTGCCTCTCTGCATCATGCATGCACTTTAGAATGGAGTTCATTAAAAGTCAGAGCTGAAAAAAACAATAGGTACAACAAGAGCTTTAGAATGAGCTCCTAGATGTCCGTCCTGCACTGCATGTATAGAAGGCCGTGCACATTTCTGCATTTATTCATCAGTTTCCCCATCAGAACTGTCCAGAGACAGAGCGGAGAGAAAAGGTGTCAACAGGGAGAATGTCGAGCCAAAAATGCAATCGGTGCATCTACTGTCTCCTCGCCGGATGTTTGCTGTCGTCCTGATAGAAGACAAAGAATTCTGACATTGACGTCTGTCAAATATCAGCCCCATCTTGTTTAGCATTTCCAACATCAAATTGTTCAATCAGCAAGCTTGTGCTGTGCAGCGCCGCAGAATCTTAATCATGTTTAGCTGTGATGCTGCGGGTGCTAAACACTGCGAGCATGCAGGAGAGGCCAGGAAAACTCACCACGGCTCCACCATCAATCAAAATGTGTCAAGTGTCCGAGAATAAGGAACAGCTTCAAGTGGTCTGGCGCAGTTGGACTCTCTCGGCGGGAGTTGGCAGGAAATCAGGTAGCAGCACTCAGAGAGCTGCGGCTGAGTCAATCATTATGGCAACGTGTGACTTTTATAAATGATGTGTTGGAGTTAAAAAAGAAAAATTCGTTCTGTGTGGATTGAAAGTGATGCAATCTAAAAGGTCGGCTCTCACAATTTTCTTGATGGAAAAACCATCAGGACAGAAGAAGAGTTTAGGAATCCCGTCTACATGAGCGGCATCGTTTTGAGCCTCTTTATGTGCAAACAGACTTTAAAAAGTGACCGTTTCTAACTATGTTTTCTTTTTTAACTGTCTTAAGTTGTTTCGTCACACCCCGTTAAGGTTAACTTTGTTAAGATTTTACAACTGCAGCACCAAAAGAATAAAAAAAATCTCTTTTGATGTTGGACTTTCTTATTTTATTGCTTTGCGGTGAAAGAAAAGTTTCTTTAGGGACTGCTAATGACAAGCACCTCCATGCTTAGAAAGACAGAATCGAAGAAAAATAACTACTTTTCTGCTTTTGAGAAGACACTTAAAGTCTCTCTCCGATAAAAATCCTGTTTTTAGAGTTTTTAACATGTTTTTGGTTCATTTTTATTTTGAAAGAGAACAAATGTAATAAGTAATCATTTTGTTTTTGCATTTCCGAGTATTTCTCCTTTTAAATCCATCAAACTGTCTTGGACAGACTCTGTTTGAATGAATGATCTTCTTTCCATCAACAGCTCTGCTGCACATGCACTAAACCCTCATCTGTTCCTAGTGTCTAGTTCAGGTTCTGGAGAAGAGAAGATGGTATCTTCACATTGACTGCAGTCACATCCCAAGATGAACAAAGAAACACAGAACAAGAATACGGTGGAGGGAAAAGTGTCAACAGGATGAGAATGTTGGACCATTGATATGTCTTCTGTCTTTCTCCTGGCAGGACGGTCGCTATCATCCTGACAGCAAACATCCTGCTAACTCAAAACTGCTAACTTTAAACAGGAACCAGAAATCAAAGCCGAGGAAGCCATTCAGATTAAAGCTTAATGAAAGGATTTATTGAGTCTACACGGGGACACTGATGCTGACTGAATCATCATGGCAATAATAGTAACCAAAGGAGGATAGAGTTGGTGTTTGGAGTTCAGATGAAGATAGGTTGTCTAGGATGTCAGCCATAGAAAAAGTCTCATTTGTTTGAGCTTATTCTCTCACTTCACTCTCGTCTACCTGAAAACCACAAGTCAGTGTTTCCCACTGACTTGTTTGAGGGTGTGACATCCAGTCTAAAGAGTCAACAAGATAGCTAAGGTGTTCTCTTGTAAGGTCGGGCACCGAAATTCGGTTCCAAGTAGGAGCCATTAGGATTTACCCGGTTCTACCAAAACTGAAAGAAGCTGCTGCAAACAGTTCCTCATTTCAGTGTTTGATTTCTGTGAAGGTCTATTTGTCTTAGGACATGTCAATCACTTCTACTCTGTTAAGAACGTTGAAGTTCTAGCCATTCATTCAGCCTTTCCTGTGATAGTGGGCGGGCTCATATGACACCACTGATGGGGCGAGCAAGCGCAGCACTCGAATGTCTGGCTGCATTTCACAGCAAATCACTGAAGTTTAACAGGTCACTGCATGGCATCAGCCAATCAGGAACTCAGCTTTGAGCACATGACGTTTTCAGTGACCCGATCAGCGGATAAAATACTAATCCAATACGAGTGTTTTAATCCTGTCGCAGTGCGGCGGTTCTCTGGTTGCAGCCAGCCTCCTGGACTTCAGTGGAGCTCGCTCCACGTCACTCAACATGCCGGCAGATAGATCGCCGCTGCGGGGAGAGGAAGCAGCCTGCTCAGTTCTCCTGAACTGTGATGCATTTCTTTTTTTTTGTCGAGACATTAATAAAAAAAAGGTTCCCTATTTTCCCCTCTCAGTCACAGAGACACAGAAACACTGTGGAAGCGTTTGTCATCCAGACACATCCCCACCCCCCGGAACCAAATAAAACCCAATCAGTGTCAAACTCTATCCCCTGTCATCTACTCTGATACGCTGGTTTGTAAGCATCACTGTATTTCTCTGCTGTGGAAAGTTAAAAAAAAATATTCATTAGTAAAGTAAAGGTTAGGAAAGTAAAAACTGGAGTTTGAACATGGAAACAGAAACAAAGAAAAATAGCTGGATCTGAATCACATGAAGACAAACCCTCACCATCCTATGGTAGATGTAAAACCATTGACTGCTTTTGCTGTGTGGTAATTTGTTGGATGAGGGTGGAGCTAGTGGTTGACTCCTCCCCCTGACAGCAGAAGTAATGATAAAAGCAGCTGTAGGGTCTATTTTAAAGATTTCACACTTTTTATAGAAAGAAGAAAACATGATTTAATCAAAAAAAAATTCAAAATTTTTAAACATTATGTCTTTTTCATTAACTGTAAGTCAACATATTTGCAAAATCCAATCCAGTAAATCGATAATGTCCGAAGCTTTCTCCTATTTTTATATCTATTAGTAAAAGTTCCTCCATTTGAATGCCCGTCCCACTTCCAGCTGGTTTCTCCTTCAAATGATCAGACTGCATGATTATAGTCAGACTTCTTGAACTAATTAAGCCCAAGGTTAGCGTCCCCGCCGGGCTGCTCTCACGAGGGTCTTGTTCGGGGGTTTTGTCAGTGATTCTCTGCGTTTTAGTGGGAGGGTTTCAATATGCATAATTAAAAATGAATCTGGGGAAAATGCTGGGCTCTCCTGCTCATGCTCTGCCTCAGATCATCTGAAGATAAAAAGACAGTTAAGCTTCCAGCTGAACATGGTCTGTTGGGAGTAAAACTGCTGCTTTAGTTTACTGTTGTACTACAAAATGAAGGCTTAATGCAATCAGATGCTTATTTTTACACTCACAGCATGTTTGGAATGATCTGATTATTACTGACCCAGTTCTAATTAAGACCCAGTTTTCCATTGTGGGTTTGTAAACAATACTTAAACCTTAGTCACAACCGCCCTCATGGGTGGAAGCGGGCTGTCTGCAGGTAGAGAATGCTCAAGCGTGTACGGGGCAGGTGGCCGTACGAAATATCAAGGTTATAGACGCTTGGTGAACATGTAGAGTAAAACTGTTCATGTCCATGTTTCTACAGCCATGCTGCAGCCAAACACTTTAACAAACGCATGAGTAACGTAAGGGGAAGTAGGTGAGATACAGGTGTGTTGTGTGGATTTTCTGCTTTTTTCTTGTTTTTTTGACCCCTCCAGCTTACGCGGACTGTGAGGCATCTGTTTAGGGCTGTTCACACAATAACTGCGTGCTCCGTGCTACAGCCTAGTAGAAATTTGGAAGTTAGACAGAGTGTAGTTTGTGTGTTATCCTGAAGTTCCCGCTGCGTGAGGAGCTTCCCTTTAAAAGTTTTTCTCGACTTCATATTGGAGGACACAAATGGTGAAATATCAGGTTTATTTAATTTCAAGAGCTGAATAAAAGTATCTGTACATATCTCCATGTCTGGGTTCAGAGAATCTCCCAGTCAGAATCGACCATAGCAGCAGCTGTCCCGCCCAGGAGAAAGCCGCTGCTCCGTAACAGGAATGTGCTGTTAGGAGACGATGGTACGGCAAGCGAAAGGGATCATAAATCACCAGAAAAAGTGGGCGGATAACAATTATTACTTTAAATATTTAAAAAGTTAGTTTCAATAAAACAATTGATCCCAAAACCCTTTTTAAGTTTAATATATATATATATATAAACATATATATATATATATATATATATATATATATAAATAATTTTAGGCCTTTATCTTGTTGATTTTTGCTGTTGTTTTTACTTTTTTACTGATACAAAAAATGATCTGAACCGTGACCCTAAAACTGCGACACAATCTGAACCGTGACGTTTGTGATCTGTTACACCCAAGTACAAATGCATGTGACTAAGGTCTTAGATTATCTTTATCTAACTCTGGTGTATACTTTGTACTTGAGATTTTTATTGTGTACACTTTTGTAAGCTGCTGAAAACTTAATTTCTGAAAACTTAAGTCTAAGTCTAAGATTGTCGGAGTAGGTACATTTTACTGTGAAATTGTCTTTTATACACAAACTAAGTTTGTTTTCCAGATGACAAAAGTTTGTGAATCCATTCATTCGTAATTAATAAGATCTGATTAGTGTCCATCTAATTCATGGTTTGATTGAACTTTGATTTATTTCTCATATTATCTTAAAACATTTTTTTAAAAACTGTTTTTTTTTATTATAAAAAACAGTTTTTACCAACTTAGTAATATACATTGAGCCACATTGAACCTTTCAATAAGAAAGTCATATTGGTTTTCCTGTTTTGAAAATGACTTCAATAATGAATTTGATTAGATTTTAAATAAATAATCTATTCATTGCAGATTTGTTGGTCTTTGAACCCAGCAGATTTGGAGGGATTTAAGTGTTGATCAGACGGTGGCTTACATCCTGGTTGGACATGTCCCAGTAGGGCCGCTCTCCATAGGACATGACTTCCCACATGACGATGCCATAACTCCACACATCACTTGCTGAGGTGAATTTCCGGTACTGGATGGCTTCGGGAGCAGTCCACCGGACGGGAATTTTGCCACCCTGTTCAGAAAATACAGAAAATGACATTCCATTTAATTGATTTGATTACGCAGTTCCAATCAAGTGTGTGTGCAGTCTGCAAAAGAAAGAAAGAAACACTGAACCAAGCGGGGGAAAAACAACTAATTCTGATGGGTATAATTGTTATTTCAAGTGCTGTTGGGCAGCAAAGAGGCCTGCATCAAAGCACATTTCATCACACTTTAGCATGAATAACTGCAGAGCGGGATGATTATTTTAAGTGACTCAGTGCACCCTTAGTAATTTCCTGGAAAGGAAAACCAAATTAGCAAAATTACAGCCAGTTAAATTCTTAATTGACAATTAATTTGTCCATTGATGATTGTAAGGAACATTTGATGATGATTCAAAATGTTGGTCATTCAGGCTAAATCTGCGGCTGTCACATCGTACGGCAGACAGCGCATGTCTAAGACCGCTTTTTGATTTCAGCAGAATTCTGCTTCGATAGTTTTCCACTGGTTGGTGGATTCCTTTGAAAAACGCCTCCAATAAAATTGTTTTTTTATTGTTCTTTGGGATTTTTCTGATGACTGAGAACATATACTTAGAAAAACACATTTCTTTGTATTTCTTTATTCAAATGGCTGTGAATCAAGAGCATTTGAAATGGATGTATTTGAAAAATGAGAGTCAGGCCACAGTCTCCCTGCTCTGCTTCATCCTGATTCATCCACTTGATCCATGAACGTCTTTGTTTTCCTCGTCTGAGCTGGAATCTGGACCCAAACTGTACAACTGGATAGATCTGATATAGTTCACCATTTTTGTTTGCCCGGTAATCTCAGTCACATTTTCAATGATTTCAGCAATCTTGATATCAAAACACTCAGCTAGTTCAGCACATTACTGCTTGTGTTTTGTGTATTTTTAAACTTTATAAAAAATATTGAGCAGCATGTGGCCCATAGGAAATGAATGAGAAATTGCTCAAATCCCTCAAAAACTTTGTGCACTTTCAACTAACTTTAAAATATTAATTAATTTATTAATTTTATTTTTGCAACATGTTAGCTATTTTGGCAAAAAAATCTTTTTTTGTTTCTAATTTGGTGTTTAGCTAATATTCTAGCATTATGCTAGCTGTTTTTTTGCTAAACTAGACATTTTTTCCTTTTTCTTTTTTACTAATTGGGCATTTAGCTAATATTTTAGCATTATACTACCTGTTTTTGCAAAACTAGACATTTTTTCATGTTTTTTCTTTTTTTTGCTAATTTCAAGTTTTGCTAAGATTTTAGTATTATGCAAACTGTTTTGGCAAAATTTGACATTTTTTTGTGGCTAATTTAACATTTAAATAAAATGTTGTATTATGCTAGCTTTTTTTTCAAAATGAGAGATTTTTGGCGTGTTTTTTTTTTGGGTGGTGGGGGGGGGTAGTGGTAGGTTAGCTAACATTTCAGTAAGCTTTCAGCTTAAGCATTTTCAGGTATCAGCTCTAGCATCCTGCGCTGCCACATTCATCACAGGCAATGCCATATACCAAGCTTTTTTGTTGTTGTTAAAACAGTATTTTCATAATTAAAAGACCACTGGGAATGCTTTTACAAAAGATCAAAACGTGACTGGAGAGGGACTTTGAAACTTAATACAAAAGCTTCTCAAAAATGACCTTTTTCTCACCAAATAAGACAAGTGTGAAGCAGTTTTCTACAAAGCGAAAAGTGGACACTGAGATCTGGAAGGTCTCTTTGTCATAAAGTGATTTTGAATATATTACATCAGAAAGATCTCAAATATTGACTAAGGTTATAGACTTTAATATGTAAGAGTTCAGTTTGTAACAGAAAGTTACAAGCATTCTAAGTTGCATTTTCATTGTACCTCAGACAAAGAATGAGCTTTTTTCCAAACTAAGTACATCTTTTCTAATGAAATACAGGCCATATGTTTTCATACCAAGTATAATTAACTGATTTGTCGAGAAACTAGACAAATGCACTAGTTAATATAGGAGTTTAAAGGCACAGACTATAAAAATAATGTGGAGCATCATACATGAAGGATTTTTAAAGATGTGAAGATCTGCACTTGAAAATGTGATTTCTTTTCACATGAAAACCAAATAATGCTAATCACTGATCTGCTATAATCCCTGTGAGAATGTAATAAATGTTTTCACATTTAACTGCAGAGATGAACTGCTTTGTAATGACTGCTTTCTGTCTGTGTGACACATGAGAAGTGCTGCAGACTTCTCTGCTGTTTTCTGCTCTATTTTCCTGCAGCAGCGGCGGCGGCGGCGGTGGCGGCGGCTCAGGTAGACAATCTAGACATGACTCTTGGTGGAGAGAGCAGGCACTTTAATTGACTCACGGTTGTTGTGTAGACAGCCTCGGGATCGTCCTCTATCACCCTTGATAGCCCGAAGTCCGACACTTTACATACGAGATTGCTGTTGACAAGGATGTTCCGCGCAGCCAGATCTCGATGGACGTAGCCCATATCTGCGAGATATCTCATTCCTGCCGCAATGCCCCGCAGCATCCCCACCAACTGGATGACTGTGAACTGACCATCGTGCTTCTGTAGGGAACACAGGCAGGTCAGCCATCTTCACTGACCGTAGGGGAAATGTAGGTCGCAGCACTGCAGCAGCTCCAGCACAAGATTTATGAGATTTATGCGGCGCCTAGATCCCACCGCAGACTGCCGGCTCTCTGGGACGCTCCAGCACAGAAAACTTACAGGAGATGCTGCTTTGAGTTTGTGCACTTCGGAGGCGATACTCACTCTGAGGAAAGCATCTAATGAGCCGTTCTCCATGTACTCGATGACAATCATGACCGGCTTTCCTGCAGATATTAAAAAGATGAACAAAAAAATGAGATGATTAATTAATACCAAGATTTTATTTGCCTTCAAAATGCTCCAGAACACAATAGCGGCGCCAAAATGAAGTTATTTTTAGCTGCATGTTTCATTGGCTTTTAATTAAAAGTTACCATCTGCTCCTTTTATTAAGGTGTCTAAATGGGAAAATGTAAAACAGGAGCTGCAGCTAATTGAATCAGATACAGCATCAGTTTCTACTCAACCACCCATCTCACTGTGGCTTCATGTCTGCTTCACCTCGCGTCACGACTCCCTCCAGGTGGACCACATTGGGATGGTCAAACTGGCCCATGATGCTCGCCTCGCACAGGAAGTCCCGCCTCTGCTTCTCCGTGTAGCCCACTTTCAGGGTCTTGATGGCGACCGAAACGTCCCGCTTTCCGGGCAGCTTCAGTCGACCGCTGCACACCTCCCCAAACTCTCCTGTGGGGGTTCACAGTGCTCATGAATAAAGGGCCCTCAGGTAAAACAACCGAAAAACATCAAGCACCTGCAATGACAAATTTCTGCGTGCACTTTGAGACAATGCAGCTGTGCAGAGCTGCAGTACAAATTGGAGTGCAACATCTTGTTATACTCAGGGGAGCGGAGCCAGGACTTATAATAAGACACGCTGGAGATGCATAGATACTGTCATTGACCGCCTCTATAAAACTCATGTTGCAGCAGTTTTTCAGCTCTGTGTATCTTTTTGACTGCCTCCACCAGCACACATTAATTGCAATGAACCTTTTCCCCTCTTTGCAATTGCTTTATCAATATAAGATGCATAAAGCTGTGTCCCCATTCAAGGTGCAAATATTTAGCTGTCAGCATGATGTATGAGAGCCTGCGCAAACTGAACGGAAGGAGCCAAGCATCCCGGGACGGGCTCACCTGCTCCAATGACGCGCTCGATTTTGATGCAGGAGGCGTCCAACTCTTTGGCAAATTGATGGACAGCCCTGTTGGGGTCCTCGTAGGTTTCAGGGTCAATGTAGGTTTTGGTGCCTGGAAATTTAACTGTAGAAAGGTAAGAGGATTACTGTAATGATTAAACATGCACACTGCGCACCAGCAGGCACTTGACAGCAAACCATTTCTGAGAGCAGAGCAGTTCAGACACAGCTGAGCAGTCGGCGGTCCGTGTCAAAGAGCTCTTTCACTTAGGAAAAGTCTGAACAAAATGAGAAGCAAAGATTTGAGGAGCCATGTTCACTGCTGTTTACACCTTTAACCTCCTTGGAACTGAGACGACCTCCCTGAGAACCAGCCATGCTCCTGAGATAACCCACGTCTGTTTTCTTCAGATATTTCTGCTGGAGTTTCTGCTGTTTGAACTGGACTCTTAGAAACTTCCACACGATTACGCCGGGCTTTGGAGTAACTTTTAATGATTTTTACTAGAAGGCTCAGCTCACTTCTTCTTTACTTTACGTGACGGGTGGCAGACATGTATGAAGGGTCCTTCTGATAATCTTCTGTAACATTTTGTGACTGAATCTACAGTCTCATTTACCCTTGCAATAAGGACACAAGGAAAGTCTACTCATGTATGAAGACGCACACAGCAGCTGCTCAGCTTGTGTTGCTTAATACAGTGTTCCCTCACTTTATTACGGTCCATCTTTCAGGGTCTCGCTGTTTTGATTTATATATATATATATATATATATATATATATATATATATATATATATATATATATATATATATATATATATATATATATACACATATAAACATATATATGTATATGTGTATATATACACACATATATACATATATATATAAATATATATAAATGCATATGTATACATACATATGTAAACATATATTTTTATTTTTTAATAGCACATTGTGTTTTATGTCCTGATTAGCTGTCAATCAATCAATCAATCAATCAATCAATGCTTGTCAATCAATCTCTTTAATGCCATTTAACCTGAACAAAATGTGGTCAGTTTGTCATATTTACCAAAAACTCAAATTTCAATCAGATCTTTGTTTTTATTTTTTGGACATAACCTCATGACGAACAAGGGACCAGTCTACACCTGTCTAAACCTGTCTCGATAATGAATTCACCTACTAATGTTGTATAATTTCATTAGTTGAAACAGAAAGTGTCTATTGTTTGTTGCACAAAATATACAATTTGAAAAAGTTATTTTTTACGAAAGTAAAAAAAATAAAAAGGTATAAATAACTTATCCAGTGAGAGAAAGCTATTCTAAAACTTACTGTATATGAAAGTAAAAAAAAGTATATATATATATATATATATACTTTTTTTTCTAGTAAGAATTACGGACAAAATTTTGATTTTTTTTTCTTTAATTTTAGTCAATGAAAAGTAATACTATGTTGCAGTGAGTTTTTTTTAATTACCTGAGTAAATGTAAGTAAATACATTTAACTTTTTACTTTGTCTATCAGAACCAGACATTTTGGTGAAAATGGTGTCAAGAGCATTTTTTTAACTGTAAAATGTCATTCTCTTTTGTCTTTTCGCAGTCATGGAGAAAAGCTGAACCCCTCGACTGTTATGTCCGTCTTTACCAGCTACCACCTGCATCTGCCTCCTGTTGTTTATCTCTCTGACTAAACCCACGCCTCCTCTGCTTTTTCAACTTTTTTTTCACATTTTCTCCTCCTTCCTTCCTCCAGCTGAAAGCTAAACTGTTTCGTTTCAGCTTGGATATCTGGTAAACCGTCTGCACCAAGATGCTTTATTATTTAATCTTACGAGAAAATAGATCCAATGATATTGTAGTGCACATGAAAATGATTTACAACATGAATTGAGAGTAAATGCCAATTGAGGTGGAGGAGAAAGGGTGTTCTGTTGTTAGACTGAAGCCTCAGGCGAGGGGTTTCTACAAAATGAAGAAGAAGAGGCTGTGAATATCTATGAGCCAAGAGAAAAAATCTTTGCACCGTGAGGGAAAGGTCAGCGATGAGATAAGGGGCTGTGCGGTGCAGACCACACCACATAAACAATGCATTACAGTATTCTGAACCTTTGTGAAATGCACTTTAAATCCTACTGATAATGTAACCTCACACTCATGACAGCTAAAGCAAAAAAAAAAAAATAGCATTTTCTGCAGAAATGTGTGTGTTAGCTGCTGCACAATGTACACTATAAAGTCAAACATGTTCACTCCTCCAAATAACCAAATTCAGGTGTTCTAGCCACTTCCATGGCCACAGGTGTGGAACTGGGAAAGGATCCTCACAGCAAGAGCAGCTTGAAATGTCCATGCTAACAAATATGATGTGGGGGAGCGATTGGGAATGTATGTGGGGTCAGAGGATTCTGAGGCAACAGAGTCAGCCTCTACAGACCTCCAAGCTTCACACAGCCTTCAGAGTAGCTCAGGATCAGAGTGCAGAGAGCGCCATGAAAGTCTTTCCACAGCCAAGCAGCTGCATCGAAGCCATACATCACCCGGATGAAGAGCTGTAGAGCACAGCGTCTCTGGACTCTACAGCAGGGGAGACCCCGATGAGCCTCAAGGTTAAGTCAGGCTGAAACTAGTCTGACTGAGGGAAACCAATGAAAGGTCTGGTGGAGTTGGGCTTGGGTCTCTGAGTCTGCTAACAGCACAAGTGTTTTGGTCTATTGCTGCACCAGTGCGCTATTCCTAAAGTGCCGTTCACACCAAACCCCATTCACATCGGCTGCCTCTGCTTTGATGAAGAGCAAATTCACTACTCAATGCTTATCCAAACATGCTGTCATAACCCCGTCGCTCCTGCCGGATGTGGGAGGAGCTTTTGTCCGTCTCTACAGGGAAGATATGGATGATGTGGAGTACGGATGTAATGATTCAGTCCAGCCACGATTCCATTCACAGTTTTAAAGTCACCATTTCAATTTTTTCCCATTTTTTTTCTTAACATAATGAATTAAAGGTATTTTAAGGCCAAGTATGTTTTCTTTTTGCTCCTTACATCAAACTGTCTGTTTTCCTACTAATAGAAAGGATTCCATACAAAAAAATATATACATAATACTGAAATGATCACAAATCCGTGTACAGCACCCATCCAGCCGCTGTACGTGCACTCGCCCGCATTCACACTTGGTGTAAATGAGCGTTCACGTGCAGCTTGCAGAGAATAAAAATACAGACGGCTAAAGAGAGTTGATAAAAAAGAGCTCGGCTCCTGGGAGGGAGTCCGAAGAAAAACATGAAGCTGCATCGACATCATGACTGTTGTCACGGTAGATTGGTCAAAGTTTCAGTCAAGTTGTGATGAAAATGTAAAGTTGCAGAGTGAGCAATAAATCTCAGCTTTGCTTGAATTTGCGCTATTAGTTGCGATCGCAACATCGTGAAATCCTAAAGGGACTGTCTTATTGGAAACTTTTGATTCTGAAGGAGCTGTGAGAATTTCCAAGGAGGGGGGGCGGAGCTGAAGAGCACACAGCCCCTCTGCTACATGCACACTCACAGCCGCGCGCACTCACAGGCTTCATGGAGAAACGTCATCTGCTCTGCATTTTTTTCTAAATTTAGGCACAGGCCAAGACAAACCGATTATTGAATTTTCTGCAACAATGAACATGTTGACAAGTTTGAATTGTTTTTTTGGTGACTCCCGAAGAATCGTTACATCCTTAATGATGAGAGATCAGTTTTAATTATTTTAAAGAGTTCTACAAAAGCATCAGTAATCACGTCTCCATGTCAGGTTCATGAGATCATTCAGAGACCCTCCCAGTACAGTGAGCTGCAGCATCTACTGCAGGAGCTGCATCTGAATGATGGACACTTTCAGCGGTACTTCTGTCTCTGTGTCACTCATGACTTTCTTTCCTGCATTAGTCCGAGGAGGAAAAAAAAAAAAAAATGAAACAATCTTTTATTATTATTTTCTCAATGGAAAAAGAAAAAATATTACGAAATTCAGGAGAACAATCAGATTCTCCTGCATGTTTGTTTTAGACTCCGCCCACTGTTCAGGCCATCAACATATCAGAAGCCAAAGCTGAGTTCCTGATTGGTTGATGCAACTCAAATTCTTCACATCAAACATCGCGTCATACAGCAAATATTTTGCCACATCGTGATTTGAGCTGCTGCCTGACCACTATACCAGGCTGCGCCCAACACCTAAATCACGCCGCAGGACTTCTGATGGGGTCTGTTCATTGACTTAACATTAAAACTGGACGTCTGTGCCAAACAAACCAGGTTTGATGTGAATGTAGCTTACAGTAAAGAGACAGAAAATAAGAAGTTTGTGTGAAAGAAAAGCACAATTTTTCATAAATATTTCAAAATGTGAATTGAGTCAATTAAGTTTAGGATTCTAAACCATTGATATAAAGTGTTTAAAAAAGTTAAAAATATATATATATATTTATTAATAAGGGAAAAGGCCAAAAGTCAAAAATCTTAATGATCTTTCTAGATAAAAATTTGGATCACGTTTGTATCTCCAAAACAGCACAAAATTTTAGAAGAACTTGAAGTTTTTTCCCTTATTTTCCTATAAGCATAAAGTAATTTGATACTTAAAAAAGACTATTAATGTGAGTAAAACCAAGTGTCACTGTGTACTTCACAATTATGATGCGATACGCGATTTTGCGATACTGCGAAAATTGGTAAAAAAAATCATCTCTAAAAACTCAGAATATATACAAAACACCTTTTTATCTTAAACACAATCATAATAAACAACTTGTGTCTTATTTTGTGCAACAAATAATTGACACTTTTCTGCAACATTGCTGAAATCAGTAACACTATGTCTTTGACGAGCATTGACACCAATCTGTAAAATTCAGTGTTAACAATAGTAAACATAAACAGCAGTGAGACTACTTAGTGCAGAATTGTTGTAAACAACAGAACAAAAATGAAATAATTTAAGCAGCTGCCAGACACATTGGTGCAAAGTGCGCCCTCTATCTACCTCCAAAGGACCGTCAAAGGATGACGAATATAACGTTTTACAGCCTCTTCAAACGAAAATAAAAGATCAATACTTGGTAAGTAAATATCGTGATATATCTCAATATCGATATTTTGGCACACCACTAGCCCACACAGGACTTTCAGGAAGATTTCAAATCTAAATGGCTGAATTAGTTAAAGCATGCTAATGAACAGGACGACAATCTGCAAATGTGAATGTTCCAAGTATTGAGAGTTTACTGAAAATCCATCAAAGGGGTTAAAACAGCTCACAGAGGACGGACCTCACTCTCATCTGGACCATCCACCACCAGAACACGTCCAGGAAAACCGACTCCTGCAGTTTTCTCTCTGGTTCCAATAATTGCTTTGCCCATCCCAAACATCAGCTAATCTGACGGAGAGAATGGAGTTCCATTCCAGCCTCCTGCGTCGCCCTGACAACCCCTCATCATTCGCTGCTTCCTCTTTATAACCGGACGCCGGGCTTGTTTGTCTGTTCTGCAGCAGCTGGGACCTGCCAGCAGCTGAGGAGCATCAGTCAGACACAGCCCTGAACCTTTGTCTTCATCACTTTGCCTACAGCCTGGATGATGGCAGAGAAACTGTCTGCAGATGCATCTCCGGGGGCATCATTATGGGGTAAATCAGTAAAAAACCTACAAAACTGTTAAGAGAGTGCAGAGCAGAGACTCACTAAAGAAGACTTTGTGGCAGGATCTACTTTAAAAAACTGTTTCTCACACCCTGGTCAACCATTTACTCCCCCCTCTGGCAGCTGTCTCGTTTTCTGACTTCTTCATCTCCACAGGCGGAGCCGAGCCAATCAGCAGAAGAAGTTGCCTGATAGATCCCGGCTGTGCCTCGCTTCAAATGAACGAGGATAACGAGTTTGATGGCGCGCTTCCCCTTCCGCGGCGAGATGTTTCTGCGGATCTCTGCGTCCGTTCATGTGTGTTTGTGCTGGAGAGTGCGGGCACTCACACTGGAAGTAGAGCTCCTCGTCTCCCTCCTGATCGGCTTTGCTGTACCCGCAGTGCCTGCGTGGGGGGAGAGGAAGAGAGCGCCGGAATCAACTGATTGTGCGGCCGAAATAAACACCCTAAATGGCAAGAATTTTAATGCAAGACAAATCTCTACAGATAACAAGCTGTGCAGCAGCAGGAGCTGCTGGGAAACTATCTAATCATGTCACATTTCAAGTAAAACATGCACTGTAATTGACTGTGCTGTAATTCTGAGGTGATGACGGTTCTCTCAAGCTGCTGATTTGATGCACAAAGTTGCTCTTTGAGCAGACACTGAGAAAGGTGATGACAGGTGGAGGTGGGGGACGCCATGAGTGATGGACGTGTTCTTACTGCAGATGACAAAGAGCACATGTGTCATGCATGTTTGGACTCTGAACCCAGCAGATTATAATGTTTCAAATAGTTGAGCTATTTTCAAAGGTGCAGTTTATGAATACTGTCTTTTTTTGTTTAAACTGACTCTTAATAAAGTATTTGTTGGGGGAATATGGATAAAAAATATCCTTCTGGCTATTTTCACTTGTAACATGCAAAGGTCCCTGAGGTATAATAAAAATGTGTAAAACTGAAACATTCATCTCACAGCTGTCACATTTAGCCAAATTGCGTGAGACAAAATAAGTTATGATGACTAAATCAAAAAGTTTTTTATATTTTCATTCAAGAAGAAATATCAGTGGCACTAGTCAAAACACTTTATGTGAATATATGACTTTCTTTGTACGAAAAGTTGTTTTAAGTGTCTAAAGACTAAATTTTGTGAGAGAGGAGCTTAAAAAAATACAAACTAGAAAAGTTGCATTACCTGCAGTAATGTTAGTGTCAATGCCTTTTGCTGAAAGTAGTCACTGAAGATGCTTTTTGCTGAAAATGATGAATCAATTTACTTTAATTGCTTAAAGGATTTGATGAAAAACAATTTGGAAAATGGTAAATTTGCTAAAAGACTTGAAATTTTGTTAAAGAATTACGAAAGAGCGCTGAAGTTGATCTAAATTTCTGGAAAATGTGTAATAAAACTGCTTAAAAATCCATCTTACATGTTAATTTTTCGAACAGATCCCGGCACATGAATTCATAATAATTAATTAAATATTAATTAATTTATAATAATTAAGGACTTTATAATACATTTATAATAATTAATTAATTTATAGTTAATTTATAATAATTTACAATAATTAACTAATGTACTAATTTATGAGCTAAACTTTAAATGATCACAAAAAAACCTTAGGAGATTCCAAGCTAGTTTGTTGCTTAAATACTACCTGAACTCCAAAATAGCCTAAAATTCCTCAGGAAAGTAAATTAGTCAAAAATTTTAGCATGTTGCTAAAATAGAAGTCAAACCCTGAATTAGCCTAAAAAAATCTGTGGTAGATAACAAATTAGCCAAAACGTTAGCATGTTGTTCAAATATTTGGTAAACTCCAAATTTTTGAAAATGACTATAAATTTTGAAACCATAGCCCATAAATATATTTAAAGGCTTGTTGCAAATCTACCTAAAATGTTGAAATTTGAAGACTTTCTCATTAATTTCTTATGTTGCATATTTTGCTCAACATTTCAAAAACTATAAAGTTTATGAATACCAAAAATACCAGCAGTAATGTCCTGAATGAGCTGAATGTTTTGATACCAAGATTGATGAAAGTCTGACTGAGTTTTTATGTGCTGAAAAGCAGGAGAATCACTATAAAGTGAATGTTTACTAAGTATTCTCACAATTCTGTAATAATTTAGTTTCAGTTCAATCTTTAGTTAAGGAGAAAGTAAATCAGAACATGATCTGATTTTTTTATTTTGGTAACAATTAGCGATGCTCGATAATGACTTTCTACAACCAATACCTGATATTTTCTGGCAGTCGATACCAATAATCCACTAACTTTTTTTTTTTTACTTTAAGAAAAATATTTGCAAAAGTTATGGCTCTTATGTATTTTAACAGATTTGCAGAACTAATTTTACCTGCATATAAAATGAACAACACTGTTAGTTTTTTCAGTTTGCCATACATCTGGAAACAGAGAAAGTGTGTTTAAATATCAGTTCATTTTATCGGAATTATTGATGTGACGTCATCATGTCCAGTATCAGCCGATAATTATCGGTAACCGATGTTATCGTGTAACCCTAGTAACAATCACTAAAAGTGGGTTAAATTGGTCTTTTGGAACTTTATTTCTTAGAGGAGTATTTTTAGCACATTTACCTAAGAAAAGTGAATTTAGTTTAGGACATTTGATTTGCACATGAAGTTACAAACACTATAGAATAACATGAATTCCTCATGACTAGCAGGTTAGGTTTGCATTCCTCTCATGCAGAGGAAGAATGATAACGTCTATGAACTGAGTGAACTGATGATGGAAAAACTGCATCTCACACTCAGGAATGCAGAACTTTTCTCTGCACAGTACTAGTCTAATGATGGATCTTCAAAAAAAATGTTAGAAGCTGGTTGGGTGAGGGGGGAGGGGGTGAAAATGGCACATTATAACCTAGAAGAACAGCATGCCGCGTGATGATGGGTGCACGTGTGCGCGAGTGTGACGACTCCACAGACGTGGAGGCCTGTGAGTGACAGAAAGGCTAATTGACAAGCGCAGACTCACAGGAGCGGAGAGTCAATGGGGCCCGCGAGAGCGTACCTTCTCCCGATGATGAAGCCGAACACCATGAAGACCAGGATGATGGTCCCCGCCACGGCCACCACCGCTATGATGATGACGGGGTTCTGCTCGCTGGAGACGGTCGCAGCTGAGGACACAGAAACACGCTCAGAGCCAACTTCACATCACAAGCTGCAATCTGCAGAACAGACAGTAATGAAGCCCCAATGAGCAGCATTGAGATTGATACCCCCCTCCCCCCCTCACTTAGAGACAGCAGAACGAGGGATGCTTCTATTTCTGAGCACACACACGGCTCCACTGTTTCAGAAAGTGGGCTTAATGGTCCCAGACGGCAGCGGCGATGTCCTCCATCTCAAACAAAGACACATTCAGGCTGGAGCTGCGACAGCAGAGGAAGCCTGAGATCATCTGAACGTGACACTGCTCCAGACCACGAGGATGAGGAGGCTGATCCTGAAGGACGTCTTCCACGCGACCAAAGTGGAATCTACCGAAAAGCAGAGTTTGATTGTCTGTCTGCTCGTCAATCCTTGTCCTTCTGAAAGAGAAAGAAAGGAACTCCTGCTCGTGTTTGTGAAGGGCTGTGAGGAGCTAATCTTCATATCGTGGAAAAATCTCTGTGCAGACACTTTCTCCTCATCAGATAACTGGGCTCTGCTTCACGCCCTTCCATCGGCCTTTGTTTAAACCTTCACCAAACAAAGCTGCTGAGTTTCCACTCTTTTCTTCTCAACATCACATAAAGGCTCCTCCACACTTCATCTTCTAGCTCTGAATTTGAAAGACAATTCAGTCGGCATCAACAATTCTATCAGAGATTAGAAAGAGGATTTAAGTAGCAGCTTGTATATATTTTACAGTTGTGCAGAGAAAATGAAATAAAACATGTTTTCATTTCCCTAATGGAAGGATGCTGAAGTTGACTGTAGAAACGGTTCTGCAGGCAACATGGGTCAATGCAAAAGAGAGGAGGAAGTAAACTGAGAACAGCACATGAGGGGTGAGGGGGGGCTCTGCACTAAGATGGACATTGATCAAAGGCAACAAAAAACTCCTGATTTTTTTTTTAGAAAATTAAAAATGTTCAATAAAATATCAGGCATGTCTAATTCTGTCAAAAACAGTGATTCATTCAAATACAGGAGAACACTGATGAATAAAAAGCTATTACCCACAATTCTCCAAAGGCTGCAGATGTGAAGAGGAGCGAGTCAGCAGTTTGACTTACTTAAGAAATAGTTTGAGCTAACAAGAGAAAGCCTGAGCAGCTGATGAGGAATCTACTGCTAGTACAGATGTTTTTAAAAATATGTTGAATGTCGTAATATTGATATATATATATATATATTAAATATATTGCTATTAAATTCCTACATTACCTCTTTAAGTGTAATATTCATTGGAGCATCAAGAGTGAAAACATTTTCTCCTGCTCCTTTCTGTACGGTTTTCAGCACGAAAAAACGTAATCACACTTTCAGTGATTTCAGCAATCTTTATATGTTCAGGACATTACTGCTTGCTTTTTGGTATTCATAAAGTTTATAGTTTTTGAAATGCTGAGTAAAATATGCCCCATAGGAAATGAATGAGAAAGTCTTCAAATTTTAAGTAGATTAAGCCTTTAAATATATTCATGAGATATGTTTCAATCTTTCATAGTCATTTTCTAAAAAAATGTTTACCCAATATTTTAGCATAATTTATTATCTATCAAGGTTATTTAGGCTAATTTAGAGTTTAACTTCTGTTTAAGCAACTCTAATGTTTTTGACTAATCTAGTTTACTGATGAATTTTAGGCTATTTTGGAGTTTCGCTAGTATTTTAGCAACAAGCTAGCTTTTTTTTTTTTTTCTGGAGTTAAGCTCATATTTAAGCAACACTAAATGTTTTTGCAAATTGGCATTTATTAGGGATTTTTAAACCATTTTACTATACATTTTTTAGAAATTTAGGTCAACTGCAGCGCTCTATCATTTGTTTTAATGAAATGTCTAGTCTTTTAGCAAATTTAACATTTTGCAAATTGCTTTTACACTTTCAGCAAATCTCTGCAGTATTTAAAGTAAATTGCATCACCATTTTCAGTAAAAAGCTTCAGCATCCTCAGTGACTACTTTCAGCAAAAATCATTCACACTGGCATTATTGCAGGTAATGCAACTTCTCTAGTTGTAAGTGAGATCCTGCTTAAAATGGAAAAAAATACAAATAAATACATTTATGCTGTTCATTTTATTTACTTAGGCTGAAATATGAAAACCCATCCATCCATTTTCAGAACCCAAAATCTCTTTTGGGGTTAGGGGTTGTTGGAGCCTATCCCAGCCACTGTTGGGTGAGGATGGGGCTCACCTTGAGCAGATCATCAGTCTGTCTCAGGGACACAAACACACACTCGCACCTAAGTACAATTTAGAGCCATCATTTCACCTGTTTTCATCTTGTGTTTGGACTGTGGAGGAAACTGGAGTTCACTGAGAAAACCCACACATGCACCAGCAGAACATGCAAACCCCACACAGGAAGGACCAAGCTGGGAATTGAACCTCTCACTGTGAGCCCACAGCACTCACCACTGCTCCACCGAGCAGTCCCAAATAAGAAAAACTCTCGTGTTTCCACAAAGTGCTGATTTTATCTTTAAATTCTTCGGTTTATGAAAGCTGAACAGTTCAGATGTGAATCCACGTTCAGGATCTTCAGACTGGAAGGTTTCGGAACGTCGTTCCTCCACAAACCTCCCAACACTGCGAGGCTCAAAGCTAATGGAACTGATTAGATTTAAATGACTTTATCCTCATGACACTACACAAGCTTGTCCTTGTGCTTAGTGATTTTCTTCCTGTAACGTCTTGTCAGCATAAAGTCAAAGCAATTTGTGTCTGCTTTGAAGCAAAGCAAACAATTTCCCATGCTGAATACACAGATGAGTCGTGAGGCGGCGATCCACTGCAGCACACAGCCTCCGTCTTTCAAAGGCGCCGTTTTCTGTCTCTCTCTCACAAGGTTACAATGGCGTCGAAACAGATCTCATTTCGTTTGCTCTGATTAAAGAGTTCCACAAAATCAATGATAGACAAAGTTGGAGGGAGCAGATTTCATTGATTGGAGCTGAAAGGAAGGCACCAGTTTTTCTGGTCGTCTAAAATACATGAAAAATCCTGAAGCTTTTATTTTTTATTTCATGAAATGCTAGAAGCTTCTGTACAAGAGCACCGATGTAGTCCTGGACCACAAGTGATTCCAGCACTGATAAGTCTGGAGTCTTTCTCTGCACGTTTTTAAACTTTTGTGGAGAGATTTGAGGAAAGACTCAAAGCTAAACAATAAACTAACCTACCTACTTAAAACTATTAACCACTTCCACCGGCGCTTGTTGACGTTCTTTGAATATTTTAACTCTTCTACCATTTAAACAATGTAAATTCCCACAGATTCTGAGCAGTTTTGTGCTGACACTCAACACTTCATTATAGGGATAATTCGGATGCATGAACATAAAGTTAGAGCGTTGTATATGTATATATGGGCACAAACAGACCTCCGTGTCAGAGTCCACTGGAATTACATTAATGTGTAAACGATCAAAGAGTTATGATAGTTCAAAGTTCTTTTTTTAAGAAAAAATGTCTGATTTTCTTTTCTAGACAGTTTTTCAATAGTAACATAGTCTTTGTTTAAGAAAACATGCCTCAACGACTTAAACGTTTACATAAAATAAGACTTTTTCTCCCACATTTTTGTTTTGCTCATTTAAAGAGAATCTGCCAATGATGTAAACCTCTTTTAAGAGGTCTGTTTTTGCAGTGTTCTATGTTGACACCAGTGTTAAAACGTTCAACACAAAACATCATAAACATCCTAAAAATGAGAGTATTTAAGGTTACTTGTTTTCATCCTAATCTCAGATAGTGTGTCTGCTCCCTCATTGGACAGTTTGAGTGTTCAGAACTGGCTCAGCTGGAACCCACTTGGATCCACAGGTGAAGCTGAGTGCTGACGCTCACCTGTGGCCTCCTCCTGGGTGGTGATCTCCAGCCGGGGACTGTAGGTGCTGTACCCGGCCTCCGTCAGAGCCCTGATCTGGAACACGTAGGCTGTGCTGGGCTTCAGGTTGTTGACTGTGGCAGAGGTGGACTTGGACCTCACAGTGGAGTAGATCCGGTCCTTCTGGTCCTGTTTCAGGGAAGAGCCTGATTAGTGATTTGCTGGTAAAGGACGAACAGATTAACTGCTGCGTCACAGAAAACTAACTTCCAGATGGTTTATAAGTGGTCACCATGAAACCTGTAAACACTGAACATGAATTACTTGGATTTTGTGTGAGTTTAAAATAAAAACATGTATTTTCATTTATCATATTTGCTTCATGAGTCATCCAGCTCCACTTATTACAGTGTAGATTTTGGCACCATTCATTCATCAAAGTTGCAAAGTTTTTCCACCAAATAAATTCTTTAAAAATCAGACAATGGGATTTTCTGGATGTTTTTCTTTCTCATTTTGTCTCTGATTGTTGAGGTATATCTATAAGGGAAATTACAAACCTCTGTCATCTTTCCAAGTGGGAGAGCAAAATATTTTTTCAGCCCACTGTAAATAAAACGGGTTTGAGTTAAATTGCACATTTAAAGACATGTTTTGCCATGTTTGTACCCAACCAACACAGCCCCATATGGTTAAAAGTGGACAGAAAATGTGGGCCCCAAATGGTTTTGTCTGCAGTTTCTGTGGTGGCCCCACTTGTGTTTGCCCACTTTGGCTTAAGTGGGTACTCAGTGGGTAGGTTCACTACACTACCCAGCTGCCCGGTGGACAGTGAAGTGTGCTAGTGAGCTCCACGGTAACGAGCTCTACTGTTTCGAGCTAGCGAGATCCGCTGTAGTGAGTTAACAAGCTCCTCTGTAGCAAGCGAGTGTCTGTTGCATTGAGCTAACCTCCGTTGTATTGAGCTTGCGCCCACCTCTGTAGTGAGCTAGTTAGCTCCGGTGTAGGATGCTAGCAAACTCATGTGTATTGATCAAGCAAGCTCCTCTGAGCCGAGTTAGTGAGCTCCGCTCTATCGAGCTAGCGTGTTCCGCTGTAGCGAACCAGGGAGCCCCACTGTCTACCGGGCGGCTGGCTAGCATAGCAAGCCTAGCTACTGAGTGCCAATCTCAGACAATGTGGACAAACCTATTTGGGGTCCACATCTTTTGACACTTTCAAACCATATGGGGCCCACTTGGCCGTGCTGGCTGGGTTTTCTTGGGGTGGTGAAAAACAGCTTTTTATTGGTCTTTCCTGTGTAAAGCACTTTGCGTAGCAGCTCTGGCATAAAAACTCTTTTCTCTTAAACCGTCTTCTTCTCAGAGGAATGCTGGAAGCTGGATGCAATGTGAACTTTTGTGTTGATCTTTAAACGTGCCTCTGGCCCAAAAGTCTGAATGAAACGCCAGCCTCTGTTAGGGGTGTCGTCGTTGTTTCCAATTTTCGGCTTTTGCAGCGGGGCAGAGTGCGGGTAGAGCGCGGCCACAGTACGTGACGCCGGCGACTGATTCCAGCGCCAGTCTGCGGTCAGCATCAGAGCTGTGCTGCCCTGCCTGCCTTTGATTTGCAGCGTTACAGTCGCTCCATTAAAGCTGGCTGGAAAGAGCTGATGTGTTTAGACTGGAAACGTGTGGAGGCAGCAGCGTAATCTTTGTGGGGGGAGATAACAGAGCAGACCGCCAACTTTGGCGGCCCCAGATTGTGTGTTGACAGGATCTGAATAAAATCTTGTGTGTCATTCTTTGTTGTAAAATGCAGAGTTGCACATCAAAAAAGGGAAGACATGAATTCACAACAAACGTACTTTTTCGTAGTATTTGATTTCATATTCCTTGATGACACCGTTGGGCTGCTGGGGTTCCTGCCAGGAGAGCTGGATGCTGCGCTGCTGCACCTTCTTGTTGATGATCTCGCGGACCTGGGATGGAGCTGCAATGACAGAAACACAACCATTAGTGCAGTGTTTCCCAACCCTGGTCCTCGGGGCACACTGTCCTGCATGTTTTCCATGTTGCCCTGCTTATGCACACCTGATTCAGATCATCATCAGGCTCAGCAGAAGCCTGACAATGACGGTCATCAAAGGCAGGTGTGTTTGAGCAGGGTTGGATCGAAAAAATGCCGGACAGTGTGCCTTGAGGACCAGGGTTGGGAAACACTGCATTAGTGGACCAACCCACCTCACCCTCCTAGACTCTGTTTTACTCCTCACATTTCCATCACAGTTGAACATGAAAGTCATCGTTTTTCTTCAATTAATTCCAGCATTTCCAGGACAGCAAGCAGACGTGTGCTGATGGCAGAAAGCCCCTGAGAGGGAGTGGGGCGGGCTCACCTCACCTCCTGACACCAGACTCATGCACACCAATTATCTGAGTTTTTTTTTTTTTTTTTTTGCATGACTCATTTCAAGTGTCTGCCTGTCTGGATTAAGTGCTACAACATTTAGCTTTGCGAGAAAGAGCACAGGCCTGTGTTCCAGCAGACAAAAGGTTAATGAACTTAACAGCCGTGCACAGATGGGGCAGAAACTGACATGACTTCTACAGCAAGCTCTGAACTATTCAGCCTCAGCTGCTCCTCCTAAAACTCCTTCCCTGCGCTCAGTCCGTCTGTGCTTTCAGCGCTCCAGACGTTTGGTTTCAACCCGATTCCTCCCAGCCAGCAAGGTCAAGTGGGCCCACATGGTTTAAAGGTGGCAGAAAATGTGGACCCCAATTTCTGTGGTGGCCCCACCTGTGTTTGCCCACATTGGCTTAAGTGGACATTCAGTAGGTAGGGTTGCTACGCTAGCCAGCTGCCTGTTGGACAGCAGAGCTCCCTAGTTTGTCACAGCAGCGATCAGTAGCTAGACACGAGGGAGGTTCCTAGCTAGATACAGCGAAGCTCGCTAGCTTCCTACAGTGGAGTTTGCTAGCTCGATACAACGGAGCTCCCTAACTCAATACAACGGTAGAGAGGAGCTCGCTAGCTTGCTACAGAGGAGCCTGCTAGCAGTTACAGCGGAGTTTGCTAGCTCGCTACAGGGGAGGTCGCCAGCTCGTATCAGTAGAACTTGCTAGCTGGCTACAGAGAAGCTTGATAGCTTGATACAGCGGAGTTTGCTACTTTGCTACAGGGGAGCTTGCTAGCCTGTAACAGCAGAGTTTGTGAGCTTGCAGCAGGGGAAGTCACCAGCTTGATACAGTGGAGGTTCCCAGCTGGCAACAGATAGGTTTTGCTAGCATGCTACAGCGGAGTTTGCTAGTTTGCTACAGGGGAGCTCACTGGCTCGCAACAACAGAGTCCGCTATCTCACTACAGCGTAGCTCTCAACAGCGGAGCTCGCCAACATGCTGCACTGTCCACCGGGCAGCTGGCTAGCATAGCAAATCCACTGAGTGTCCACTTAAGCCAAAGTGTGCAAACACAGGTGGGGTCACCATGGAAACTGTGGACAAACCCATTTAGAACCCACATCTTCTGTCCACTTTTAAACCATATGGAGCCCACCTGGCCTTGCTGGCTGGGCAGTCCTGACACATTCGGTTCATTTATTTACAGCTTCTTTTTCATCTTTATCTGTAATATTTCTACTATGGAGCCATTCTTAATAATAAAGGCTGTAAAGCCTTTAAGAAATATTGTGCTGCTTCCACAGCTGCGCTTTCTTTCCTCCTACAGCACGTCTTCCATTTCCCTCACAGTGCATCATTATCGCCGTCATCTTGATCATAATCACCATCATTTTATAGCACTTTTCTTAAGGACCCCAGTGAAGGCATGGAACAGGAAAATAAAACTGAAGACGAGCTTTTTGGATTACTGAACCTCACCCCGAGGAGATGATGCTTTCAAAAGCAAGCTTACTGCAAATCTGCACTCTTAACAGCCTCCAAATCCTTTCTGTAAACATGCCGTGAAATCTTGATGACTCATGCTGCTCTCCAGGGCAAAACTTATTAATTAAGACGTCTTAGTAAGTTTGAAAGCCATCCTGGGGATGACTTGAATTCTAAGCTGAAAGAAACTCGTCAGATGCCGAGCTTTGATTTCTTTCCTGGGTCTTTGATGGATCTGCAAAGACTTTCATGGAAAAATGTGTCTAGGAAGAAATAATTTACACCCAAAATAAGATTTAGATATTACAGTTTAAAGATAAAAAAAAGCCAAACTCGTCCTCTTTATCTGAACTTGTACCACAATTATCAGCTTGAGTCAACATTGTAAATGTCTGCAGGCTCATTAAGATTCAGATAATAGATTCAGAGTGAGCATGCGTCTTATTGTGGGTACATGATAACTATATTTTTATTCAGATCTGGACTTTGAAACAACTGGAATGTCTCAATCTCAGAAGAACAGCTGGAATCTTACATTTCTTACTTTTTGCCTTCAATCTTCCAGACTTAATCAATAGTTCTCAGACTCTCTGAAGGACTTTTGAAAGTTTTACTCTACATTTTCTACTTGTTTCGTCTGGAGCTTGTCTTAAGGGAATTTCAGGTTCTTTGTTTCCATCTACTGTAGACACAACGCCGGCTCCCTGAGTGGGTTGGGTTTTCCTGCTTAACCCTTAGTGCTCCCTGAACTCAGTGGTGAGCTTGCCAATCATATCAGCTGTTTTCAATGATGAAGGAATGACACAGACAACTCCGTCAGAAGAGTTTCAAACTGTTTTTAACTTTGAAATATTAGGCTGAAAACAAACACAACAAGAAACAAAAACACACACACTGTAGTTGTTGCAATAAATAATCTAAATGAATAAATACTATATAAAGAATAAATCCTTGAAACATTGGAGTTTAGTGGAGCTTCGCTTGTCTTTTAAAGATCATTTTTACATAGTTTTGAATTTGTCTCTGCTTTGTTTATTTGTGCATTTACACATTTTGATTTAGTCTCTATATATTTCACCTTCTCATAAAACATTAAAAATACTGTTTGATATCAATTTGTTGCAGTTAAAACAAAATACTTACTACTTGAAATTGAGCTTTTTGGAGAGTTTCAGATTCATGGTGGACTTATTGTATAAAAAAAAAAAAAAACTGGGGTTGTACAAAGATGAAAGCATCTTACTAATTAAAAAAACGTTCTCAGTTGTGTTTTAATTATGATTATTACGTTTCTAACCAAAATTCCACAAACTAAATATCTTAAAAAGCCTCTGAAGCCTGTTTCCAAAATCTCCTCTGAGGGGGCGTGGCTTTTGGAGCTCCGCCCCCTGTTTGATTATGATAGCTCTGTGTCTCACTAGCATAAATCTTCACCACTGCTACATAAAAACATCCATCAATCTGGGTAATGTCCAGCCGTATGGTTCTGATCCGGATGTCAGCTGGACGAGGAAGTGAAGATCTTCATGGACAGAACTTCCTCCAAAATCCTGATTCTTTCTCCTTCCAGTTCACCAAAGACTCTTTTAGCTAATTCTCCAATCTTCTTCATTCAAACAGAGTCTGTCCAAGACAGTTTGATTGATTTAAAAGGAGAAATACTCTGAAATGCAAAAACTAAATGATTTCTTATTACATTTGTTCTCTTTCAGAAGAAAAATGACACACAGACATGTTACAAACTCTAAAAACAGGATTTTCATCAACTAATTTAATGATCAACAGAGGAAATTCTATTATAGGAAAAAACTCCAAAAGGCTCTGGAATACAAAAAGTTAAATATTTTTTTTATCAGAATGATTTAAAAAAAGATTTATGATTTAGTAACATAATTTATTACTACTATTTAGGATTGTTGTAGTTCAGTTTTTTTTTTTCAAATTTATTTAAATGATATTTAAAAGTCTGACTTTTCTGAAGAAAGTAGAGTTTTTTTTATTAATATTATTAATGAACATCATATGTTTCCTCCTGGTTAAACCTAATCCAGGAAGCATCACCTGCAGGTGTTCAAGGTGACAGAAGGTTCTTCACTAATGAATCAGGTGGTTTTGTTGTGGAAACAGCAAGATCCTGAACCTCCGCTTTGACCAGCTCTTTGTTTTCTTTGATTCCAATTAACTATGTTTAAGTGATGAATTCATACATTCTCTAAAACGAGCTTTTCCCAGGATGAGCAGAAACCGCTGAAGCGTGCCCGTCATCCTCAGTGACCCAGAGGGAGGGGACCTCTGCCCCCGACCTCAGATTGTTTTAAGATGACCTGCCGCTAATGACTCTGGCTGGATTAAAAGCTCATTAGGCCTCGTCGGCATTCCTGACAGTAACGTCCACGACAGCAGAGCCCTCCGAGGAAAACCTGCTGCTGGGACTCGTCCCCATCACAACTCCACCCCCCCGACACGAGAACAAGCTATTCTCTCACTGCAGTTGGCCCGGCAAAGTCACAACAAGCAGTTAGAGGAGCTTCACTTCTTCCAACATGGTGTTTTCTCAGGTCCAAGCAGACGGCTGACAAACCCTAACCTTAACCCCCCCGTTTGGATTTATGGATGCTAACTGTTTATGGATGCTAACTGTTTATGGATGCTAACACTTATGCTTGGCTTCATGCCCTTCAGATGGTCTTTTAGAAGAGGTGTCCCACTATCATAAGATCTACTGCATAGAAGAGAAGCAAAGTGAGAGGAAACTCTGGCATTCTTGATAACACACAGCAGCCTAGAGAACCCCCCCCCAGCAAAAAGTAGTCTATGTAAGTGTACTTAGTCTGTACTAAAATATAATTTAAGTTTACTTCGATATATCGTAAACTTCCAATTTAGTCTGAAGAAGTATTCAGTATAATATGATACCTATACCACACATATAGAACTAGTATACATATTATACTAATGGTGTATTCATACTGAACGCGGCCGGCGCGGCGGAGGCGTCAAGTTTCAATGTTAAGTCAATGTAAAGACGTGATCTGCCGCGGCGTGATTTCAGCAGCAGGCGCGCCAAGCTTGACGCGACCAATCAGGGACTCAGCTTTTGAGCACGTGATGTGAAGATCAAAGAGTAGAAAATTAGTGTCCAGTTTGGGTGATAAGACAGCGGAACACGTGGAGAATTTGAACAGAATCCTGTCAGAACTGGAGGATGAAGCTGCTTCACTTAAAGCAGCAACAGACAGAATAATAAAAGATGTTGATCTGTAGGCAGCGCTGTTGTTAGATGCTAATGCTATCATGCTAATGCTATCTAGCTCCTCCGTGAGTCTCCTTTATGTAAACATGGACCGGTTTAACATTGGAGAGTATTTTCATGGTCTTTAAGATGTGGAAGATAAATACAAGATGAATTCATAGGACATACATTCATTCAGTGTCTATTTCTGTGTAAAATAGTGTTATAATTTGGCCAGTTAAAATATGTTTGGCTGCTATACATATATATTTTTTTCTTAGTTATCTGGAAAAAAACTGTTGCATCATGTTCCTTCAGTGCATCTGTTGGGAAATAAATCTTTAAATCTAAATAATGAGTGGTCAGATTTGGCAAAAATAGTTATTTGATTTAGATCGCGATATATATCGTTATCGCACAGCATGGAAAAAACAATATTGTGATATAAAAAAGTCCATATCGCCCAGCCCTATGTGAGGATTACAAATGCTACACAGAGGCTGTGGTGCTAGAGGGAGTGAAGCTCAGCCTTCATGTTTCCACAGTGATCATGAGATCGGTGAGCGGCATTATCAGACATGGTGTTTCACTGGCTAAATGCTGATCTTTCGCGGCAGGTGGTGGAAAGCAGTCGTTATCCATTTCTTGAGGCTGTAAATGAAGACCCCAGCACAGCCTTAATTCTCTAAAAAAAGAAAAAAAAAAAAAAAGCCCCCCAGAGAATCGCTCAGGCGGCGCTCTGTGACAGCCGTTAATGACCGCCTTGATATCACCCAGACCAGAACACATCAGCCACTCCCGCACTCCCAGCCTACCTGTGGGGCTCAGCGCAGCAGAAAATGGCATAATTGTTATGCTGCTCTAAAAGAGACTGTTAGGGAAGGCATTTGTGGATTCATTTTGCAGTATTAGAAAATGTTTCAGTGACCCTGAACACCTTTTCCTGTAAAGCTAACTGATCCAGAAGCCATTCCCCGCCGTGCTCTGCATCTGAATATCCTGTGAATCTATTAGACGCTGCATTGGAAATATTCTCTTCTTTCACTCGCCTGGCTGGTGTTAACTCTGAGCAGAAAGCAGAACGGAGGTAGTTCATTATATCTTTCTCTGCCTTCCTTCTCGCCTCATGAACCGAACAATGACATAAACTCCTGTGCTAATTACAGCTGTGCTCAAGGTGTGCTCTTGTAGCAGCATCTGGGTTTGAGTCGAGGCTGCAGTTTACCGCGTTTAAGAGATGTTTTTAACAACAAATGACGGCAGAGCCCATCTGTGCTCCGATGTAAGAAACATCTCAAAACATTTCTGGTGTTTTACTCAGAAATGCGCTTTTGTTTGCCCACTGGGGCTGCCACAAGTAGTCGACTAATCGACGACTAATTGACTAGCCGATTAGTCGTTGCTTTTTATTATATGGAGTCAGAGTGTAGTAAAGTAAAGCACCAAAAAAAAAAAAATCACTTTTTTATATTTGAGTCAACTTTATCTTTAGTGAAAAATTGTTCCTTTGTTTCAGATGCTAACCTCATTTAATTTAATCTTGTTTCGATGCCAGAAATTAATGAAGGAGAGAGGCTGCATGACTCATTAAAAGTTTAATAAACTATTTTCTTAATTGTCTGTATCATGTGAATGGTTTTACAGTATTCACGCCATAATGACTCACCTGTGCCTTTTTTTGGCACGTAAAAAATCAATCAAACTTTCAACACTTTCAGTAATCTTGGTATCGAAACGTTCAGCTCGTTTAGGACATAACTGCTTGTACTTTTGGAATTCATAAACTTTATAGTTTTTGAAATATTGAGCAAAATATGCCCTAAAGGAAATCCTTCTAAAACTTTGTGTACTTTGAAACTTGTGAACTTTTGCACACTTTCAGCTAGAGACACCATTCAAACTTTAAAATGTTCAGCAACTACTGGGTTTTTTTGGTGTAACTTGGAGTTTAGCTTTTATTCCTTACGAACATGCTAGCTGTTTTTCCACAGTTTTTTAGGCTAATTTGGAGTTTAGATAATATTAAAGCATTATGCTAGCTGTTTTTGGTAAAATTTGACATTTTTCCAGTTTTTATTTCATGTTTTTGATAATTTGGACTATAGCTAATATTTTAGCATTGGGCTAGCTGTTTTTGGCAAAATTCAACATTTTTCCAGGTTTTTGTGGCTAATTTGGAGTTTAGCTAATATTTTAGCTTTATGCCAACTTTTTTTGGGAAAATTAAACATTTTTCCATTTAAAAAAATTTTTTTTAGCAAGCTTCAGCATTTTCAGCTTTAAACGCTAGCATCTTCAGTAGCCACATTCATCTTACAGCATTCACACTAGCATTGTCACAGGTAATGTCACGTCTAGTTTTAGTTAGTTTAAAGCTAATGATGGTTAAGATGTGCTTTACATCCAGTTTGCGCATGATCCGATTAGTCGACTAATCAGGAAAAAGTAATCAGTGATTAGTCGACTATTAAAATAATCGTTCGTGCCAAGTAACAGATTGTAGATGTGAAAAAAGCTTTTTTCTCCTGCCTTCCTCTCCATCATGTCAAGTATTTCTCATAGATAAATTCAGTGTAGAAGTGCATTTGCTGTCACTGCAGCAGAGCCATATATTTACTGTTTAGACTGGAGTCTGGTTATTACACCGAAACCTTTTTAAAAGGCCGTCTCAAGAAGCCCGTGAAACAAAGGAACGCCGCTGACAGTTTGGTCCCCGGCCGCTTTGACACTAACAGAGTGTGACATAATCAAGATTACTTCTACTTTATGTTGTGACTCCCATAACAGTGCAGAAAGTGACTGCTGTTAAACGTTGTCAGCTCGGGAGAAAGGGACGTTTAAGGAGAGATCTCTGCACAATATCGGCGCGGCGCGGCCCAAAAATAATTCTCCTTGAGAGGAAATATGAACTGCACCTCTGCTAGTTTGTAGTGACTCACAGGAGACTAATTAAAATAAACAGATTTGTCAAAAACCCAGGCAAAAGAGGCTGGATGCAGCTTAATTAGGATTTTAAATTAGAGCAGGCGTGTACAAGAAGAGGTTGAGACGCATCTGTAAAGGTGGATTCACACCATTGACTGTATAAGTATGAACTGGACACATCAAGTCTTGAGGTCCCCCATAGGAAATGCATTACCTTCTGCAAAATCAGGCCAGAGCCTTCGCCGTCACTTCCTGATTCATCCGCCGCCATATTGCAACCCTTCGACAGAGATTAGTCCGAGTCAGTCTGAGTCATATTTTTAAAGGAACTGCTGTCACCAGTCATGAGTGATCTTGTTCGAAGGCCACACCCCCTCCAACTGAAATCTGTCAATCAAACCAGGGTTTCTACAAGTTTCTTCAAGTTAAATTTAAGACTTTTTAAGAGCTTTTCAAGGCCATACATCTAAAAAAAATACGACAGATTTCGCAGTCTATTTCCCCTTTTATTAATTTATTCCCAACTTTTGATCAAAACTGTAACTTTTTACCGTGTTTGTGGTCTGTGTCATGATGTTTTAAACTCTTCTTTTACTTCTTTTTTTTCAAACCAGCGGTGGGCATTTAGCGCGTTTGGAGACATGATTACTGATGTTTTTGTAGAACTCTTTACAATACATAAACCTGATTTCTCAGCATCATCTGTGTCTTCATACATAAATGAGATCTCCACAGACACTGTTCCTGAATTTGTTGCACGAATTGCTTTTGATGTGAATGAACCTTAACAGGCTCAAGCACCAACTTTCACCCTTAGCAGCTTTTTTTGCTCCATAATCCACCTTTGAGCAGACTTTTGCATGGAGAACTTCTAAAATGACCAAAAACTGCAACAAACATCACTCCTTTAGGAAACGATAAACATCCTGTTAGCAACCACGGCCTCTTCTAGAGAGTCGAGAGGACGTCTCAAAGCTCACTTCTTGTGTGGCTAGGACTTCCTCCAGCTTCTTTAACAAACAAAAGTTCTTGATTTCACCTCCAAGTTAAGATGGTTTCATCAGGGATTCATGGAACCTCAGACGCTTTAATCCGTGTGTGTGTGTGTGGATGACAAGCGTCTGGAGTGACACTGACTTGTAGATTAGCTCTGACTGCGAGTTATCCACTCTGTGGATAACACACCTTGAATATAGCAAACTCCTTCAAGTATGCAGAGCATGCTCAGTGGGAGCCAGAGCAAATAACAGACCCGGGCTCTGAGAGAAGTGAGGGTCGCTGCAGAAACCAGCATGAGATTTTTTCTTGATCCACAGAGTCAGTGTGAAGCTTTGACTCTTCTTCCTGAAGGTTTTTCTGCTTTATTTGGGATACATTTGTCCATTATCAGATAAAAGTCTCATAAATCCAAAATTCATCTAGCTTTGAAAACCTTTTGCAAATGAATGTACTCAAGTATTTCAATTTAATGTTCTCCTAATGCTGGAAATATTTACTTATAGTTCGTTCTGTTGTAGAAAATTATGTATCGGGTGACCAAAAGTACCGCTTATTAATTACCAGTGGTTTAACAATTAATCAGTTTCATTGATGAATCCATTTTCATTCCTATGATCCAACCAGATCGATCTGTCTGAGAAAAGCTTTTAATCAAATTAAAGTAAATCATTATAAAATGGTTTCAAAATGATAAAAATCAACTTTAACTATTGTAACATAAAAAAGTATCATCACAGGAGATGACAAATGTGATGGTGGTAAAAACTGATCGATCATCAAACACTTTGAATTTAGCAAAAACCTGTGACCACACAGTGTATAGAATGTTCATTTGTATTATTTTTCTCAGCCACCAAAATCCCAGACTTAATCTCTGGAAATAGTAGATGTTATCCAAGTCTTTAAATCCTTGGGACACTATAACTTAATGAATATCATCTGCATAATTTTGGAGATCTATGCAACTGCTCCGCTGTGTCAAGCTAGCGAGCTCTGATGTATCGAGTTAGCGAGTTCTGATGTAGCAAGCTAGCGAGCTCCGCTGTGTCAAGCTAGCGAGCTCTGATGTAGCAAGCTAGCTAGCTCCGCTGTGTCAAGCTAGCAAGCTCCACTGTATTGAGCTAGCAAGCTCCACTGTATTGAGTTAGCGAGCTCTGATGTAGCAAGCTAGCGAGCTCCGCTGTCCACCAAGCAGTCCTAGCGAGCCACACCGAGCTAGCATAGCGGGCCAACCCACTGAATGTCCACTTAAGTCAATGAGGGCTAACACAGGTGGGGTCACCACGGAAACTTTGGACAAACTCATTCAGGACCTACATTTTCTGCCACTTTTAAACCATATGGGCCCACCTGGCCTTACTGGTTGGGTCATCTCGCTCCATGCAACATCTTTGTTTGTTTACAAAGGAACTCATTATTTCTACGACTATTTCTGGCATTTTAGACAGTTCTGCGCATGTCAAAATGATTGTTTCTAATGAAACGTGTGGCGCATGGAAACGTTTGTTACAATCGGATGAAGTTTTTCAGTTGAACAGTTTCATTTTAATCCAATCTTTGATCCGATTAAGGACATTTTGCACATGTAAATATCCTGATGCATTAGGCATGTTTCATGTTGAGATTTTTTTTATCTGAAAATCTAAAGAATTTTGACTGATTTGTCAAATATTTCGATTGCTGATTGTCCATGGACTCCTTGTCCGGCATTGTTTGCTCTCAGAGTCGTTTCTGCAGCAGTTTGAAGCCATATGATTCCTATTCACGGCCAACGCTGCAGCGGGGGAGTTTACCCTTGAACCGAGCCTGTTTGAAAATAGAGTTTTAAAGAGCTGGCAGAGGACAGAGCACTTCCTGCATAACAATGGCGGTCGAGGCGGGGACACCTTTAGTGACCACGCAGGGAGGTCAAAGGCCACTCTGTTTGAAAGCAATTAGCTGGGCCTGATCTGAAGGGGGCCCGGGCCCGGCTTTTCATGTTCTGTCGGGCTGACAGCTCCAGAGGTGATGGGATGATTATTAATCTGATGCCGACAGCTTGACACAGCCATCATATTCCATTCTCATTATTTCCCAGTTCAAGGCCTCAGCGCATCAGTTCAACACAGAGCCATCCAGGGCAATCTTCTGCCTCAGAGCTGCTGTCTGTCTGATGGAGCTGTCGCCATGTTGGGCTATAAAGTCAGCCAGAACTTCTTCTCTTAATCCAGTCTGAGTGTGAAATCTCCCGTTCCTCCAGCGAGTAAATGTTTTTGCTGTTTTGAGCGGCGGAGTGCATCACCCACACGGATCGGCTTAAGTACAGGCTCGCTGTGAGGCCGAGAATCACAATCGCAGACGGAGGTCAGCGCAGAAAATCCTCTGTGCATGATTCCCCCTCCACTTCCTCCTGACAGGGACTTCATTTGAACCCCTCATAATGTCAGGAAGCCGTTCAATAGTGTCAGACACAGAAACGAGCGGTCAGCTGTGTTACATAACTGCTGCAGCAGCGGGGACGCCACTTACTTAAAGAAGAGCTCAGCCTCCCCGCCTCCAGCTCAGGCATCCGGAGTGGCAGCCCATCAGCAGCAGCTCTTAGGAAACTCCCTCCTTTGCTCCAGTCATCCACAATTGTCTCACCAGCAGCCATATTTATTTTCCCTCATGTGGAGCCCGAGCAGACGGACTCCATGGTGACACGCAATCCATTTACATAATAGCCTCGCACCTGGAACAGGGAAGAACGGCCCTGCTGGAGCTAGAAGGCATCGAGCAGATATTTTCCAGGTCTGCAGACCAGGAGGGGGGAATCATGGGGATTTTTCAGGATACCTGCCCCACAATCCCATCCGAATGAGTATGACGGACACCAACTGACAGGATCAGTCCTCATTTCTGTGTCCAGGTGAAGCTGCAGTTGTGGACTTTCCTGAGGTTTCTTTTCATTTTCCAAGAATCAGATTTGTCTCAGGCAGAGGAGAGCAAACTATTGGACTCGTGGGCCACAAAGAGTTATAACATTTAACGGAAGGGCCGGACCGTGAGTGATGCGTGTCTTGTCAATCTATCTCCTTAAGAAGAGAATAACATGGAATCTGGATTTAATTTTGATCAAAAACATATATATAGAGATATATATATTGAAATGGAACATTTTCCAGTTTTTTTTTTTCAAAACTGTAGCTTTTGTTCTCATTTTTGTGCCAATTACACCAATGAGTTGATGTTCCTCAGAGAAAATGACAAACACAGAGAAATGCTGTGATCATGCGATGTTTGAATGATCAAAACTCAGAAAACACACATGAACCTCAGAAAAACAACACATTTTCACACATGAATCTCAAAGAGTTCAAACAAAGGTCTATTTTTTTAGTGCACCATAATTACAGGGAAAACAAAACATTAATAAGGATTGTCAATATAATTTATTCTAGGTTGGGGGCCAGATTAACTAGGTCCAGGGCCACATTTGGCCAGTTTGTCCACCCCTGGTCTAAGGGGAGGGATAACCAGCTTAATTTAGTCTCTTCAGTTTAGTTTAGCATTCAGTTATTGTTTATATTTTATGACTGACCTTCTGCTTCACGATTACTGGTATACATGAGACAATTGTTTTGTGATATTGGGCGATATAAATAAAATACAATTGAATTGCTGCTAACAGTGAACTAGAGTCCACTATAAACAGAATTGAATCTTCATTTCTGTGACATGAGTTGGGCATGGGAACGTTTACCATGTTTCCCAAACAGTTTGAAGACATTTTAGCATCAATGTTATTAAGGGAAATCATCCAAGTCTCCGGAGTTTAAATAATGGAGTTTGTCAGAACTTTAGAGGAGCTCAGAAGAGGGTAAATATTCCTAAAATAACCTTTATATTTCCTTTTAAAAGCTGGACTCTCCCCCCATCATAGACCCTGGAGTTAAAGCTGAGAACAATCCAGACGGTTTTTCTTCCCCTGAATCTGGAGGTCATAGAATCAATGATAACCAACTAAAATGTCAGCCCTTTTTTTTTTTTTTACCACCGATCAGTTTCATGAGAAACAACATGTTTATATATTGAAGGCATGGCAAAAATATGCAAACATATTTAGTGACCCCTTTCAGTGTGGAAAAGTCCATTACTGGATTTTACTGTTCTATCTATGATTAGGTTTAAGACATTGTTGTTCTTTTCTTATCATTTGTCATGTTTGTTGTGTTGTTACATGTGTGTATTAGTCCTCAGGTGTAACAAATGAGGGTGATTGCAGAGCAGGCAGGACCAGAATCCTGACAATTACAGCCCATCACTCTGGGGTTCTCTAAATCTCATATTTTCAGATTTGAGTGAATTAGCTAAGCTGCTCTCCTTCATTTGGCTCGTCCGTGGTGACGTCACTTATCCTGCACTAGTGCATGAAACATGTGCTTTTGTTATTTGCACCGCTTCCAGGAGTTACTGAACCTTGAGTGTCCATTCATGTATTCGTTGGCAGATTCTTGAATTCTCGAGGTCCGAATATTTAGGTTGGCCCGTTTTGTGGCCCAGTTCTAATAGACGCGTGGACCAACCGTGCCTATGATCCCAGGTGGACGTCCACTGTAGATGAGATGTGTGAAACCTTGGGAATCTGTTTTTGAAAGCAGCACAAACACAATGCTGATGTCTGCTATGTTCTGATTGTAGGAATTTATTTTTACATCATTTGAATTTAAACTTTTCATGTAGTTAACAAAGACGTTCATGGATCTATTTGTCTGTAAGTGGATGCATCAGAATGGAGTGGAGCAGTGAGCTGGAGGCTTGTCCAGCGTAGTCTCTATGTCTATTTCCAACAGAATTTTTTCATCCTCTCCTGATTCACAACAATTTGAATAAAAAAATAATTAGAAATGCAATTTGGAGCTGAATTGCCTTCATTTATGTCCTCCATCATCAGAGAAACGTCAAAAGCCTAATTGTCTTTAATGTTTTTCACCCAAACTAGATTTAAGAAGAAGAAAGCTCAAACACATTTGTATAGTTCAGCTTCCCCACTTTACATACAATCATCGCAAGCATTCAGGTGTGAGGAATTGAAATAAAGCCAGGTGTGAATCACACCCTCCCGGTGCGGCAGAAAGCAGGTCACACTGCAGAAGGTCAGGTAATTAGGAGCAGAGACAGGAAGCAGCAGTGTGACGGGGGGAAGTGGACTGCAGCCGCTCAGCTCCTTCATTCCAAAGTGGACAGAGAGCGCCGTCGCAAACACTTTTTTAAAGTATTCTATCTATTTATGGTAAAAAGGATTTGGGGCTGCAAATAAAACTCTTTTATTTGATCTCTCTCCGTATTTCTGTATTCCTAATTGCTGCATTTCCTGAGATCTGCAGGATTCATTTCCCAGCCAGCCTGATGAAGTCATAAAAATGCTTTTTGCTGCAATAATGATGCCATCGAGCGGAGCCTGCACACGGGCTGTCAGGGAGAATCCAGACTGGCACAGACCAGATGAGAAATGAAAGCTCCGCTACGCGTTAGAATGCGCTGGCTTGGCTTGGCTTCGACGCCGCCTCTCTGACCTTTTCTGCTACAAGCAGCTGCCAGGCACGGCATCTCCAAACAGCAGCAGAAACACGCACACTCCACGGCTTTATCATTTATCTTAATGAAACAAAGACTGCTGAGTGAAAAGACACAGAGTCGATTACAGCCACATCCAGACGCAGTGACTGAGGATATTTACAGGAGCTGCTAAGCAGCCAAACGGCCCTCCACCTTTGTGCCTCCCGTAAATGTCAAAGCGCAGCCCGAGGCTCCGGTCTGAAGCTCTGATTGGACATGCGAGCTTCGCTGGGATTGATGAGTGTGATAATTTCACAGAGCTGCAGACTGATGGCGCATGCTGGGTCAGAATCCGGAGGCACTGCTATTATTTTGAGGTTGTAACCCTCACAGGCGTCTGCAGCAGCTGCTCCCGTTCTCCTATCAGCCGCAAATGGGTCTGATGTTTGTTTAGAGCATCTCATGTGAAAGCGATCGCTGGTGTTTCTGCAGAACGTGGGCAAGTGTGATTGCTGAGGGCTGGCATCGCAAACATCCATTTATTACAGAAATGCATCTGTCATCAAGGAGATGATCCTATTAATCAGAGCAGCGTGCTCTTTAATCAGAGGCTTGGACAGAAGGAATCGGAGGGAAATCACGCTTTCCTCCTCGCTCTGTCCAACACGGTGTCAGCAGTCCCGAGGTCTGCAGCTACATCAGTATCCAGAGCAAGTACCACTACAACCAGGAAAGAGCTGACCAAAATCCCAGCACCGCACTCCTGCTAGGATTTCTCTGTCTGTAAGAAGACAGAAAGCACTTTTCTCTGGGATTACCTGACAAAATACTAACAACAATCTGAGGCAGTTCTCAGCCTTTGGACCTGAAAGCAGCAGCTCACGCTGAGCAGTCGGGCTTTATTCCAATGCACAAAACAATGTTTGGAATTCTGGAGGAAATCCCACATTTCTGTCACCGGACTCCCAGTCTCTGCAGGTTCAGGGTGGACAGAAAGGTGGCCAGTTTCTATACTAGAACTGGGACATTTAATCAGACATTTTTATCTCACTTCCACCCCACAGAATGACTCTCAGGTGCACAACATTACCCTCAGAGCTCCGAGTTACTGCATGTTCAGAACCGGGTCCAGTGACCAACGCTTCATCTCAACCGCTGTGACGGGAGGAGACGGCGTGCTTCAGATTAACACTACTTCCCCAGATGATGAAGTCAGCGTGTTATTTTTACTGGACTGAGAGCCAGCAGCCAGCTGTCCTGCAGCCGCTTCCTTCCATCACTCTCTGCTATGTTTTGCTGCTGACAGTTTCAGAAAAAGGCATATGCATACATGTATACATATATATGTGTATACATGTATACACACACACATACATATAAATATATATATATATATATATATACATGTATCCTAAATTTTTAGGCCAACATGTTCACTTTTACCACAGGTCTTCTTCGAATATTGATTATGTGCCTTCCTCACTACTATTAACTGAGATCAGTCCTGAGGGGAAAAAAAAAAAACATGTGTGTGACATTACGTATGCAGATGGATGTGGATGACAAATAATTAAAAGTTGTTTTTTTTTTTAGAATGATAGCATATTTTTAGGAGAAAAAATAGAAATGACTGAAGTCTTACTAGTTGTTCAGTATTTTTGTAAGTTTTTTTATTTGAATATGTATAATCATAGAAAGCAAACCCACATCAGTTGTAAAGGCATTCCTCACATTTATGTACACAGATGCATTTATTTAGTTTTTGAATCTTTTTTTCTTCTGCCTTTCTCTGTTCATGGGAAAATGTCTGGTACTTTACCTGCAGGATTATCTGTCTGACAGTTCTGGTTTTTCAACAAAACCTTCCGAATCCTTCACTGCACCGTGCAGACAAAGATGGGACACAAAGAGTGCAGAGGTAGCTGCAGCAGTGCTCTTCGGGACAGGAGAAAAACACCAAAGACTGCACAAAGGGCTGCTTCCAGTCTGACTGTGGTTTCAGGTACGGCCTTTCGGCGTCTGTCATCTGCACTGAGCTCCTCCATCACTCAACTGTCTGCTGCAAGCTCGCCTGATGTCTTCTTTACAAAAGCAAATGACAGGAAGAGAGGGGAAGCAGACAGCAACACTTGTGTGTGGGTGTGTCAGCTCACACTCGACTGAAACGCCGCCAGCGTGTTTGTCCTGCAGGGATTCTGCAGAAGCGCCGCCTCGTGTGCATCACGGCGTAAAAGCGAGCGACCTCCAGAACAGCAGCTTTTTGGGTTTTTATGTTCCGTTGAATATGGAAGCAACCTTGTCACGATGATTAATGATAACTGAGCAAACACAGAGAGAAGCAGCGACTGAGTGAATATTGTAGAGTAAAAATAACTACATTTCACGCCGTGGAAGCTTTTCCGAGCGGCTTTGTCACAAATCGCTGCTCGCTTGGATCACATTCATAACCAGGATTTATGATCAACAGTCATGTTAGAGCTGTTTGCCGAGCTAAAAAGCTGCCAGCCTTTAACAAGAGCTGATTACTGCCAGACGGGACAGCTCAGACCCCCCCCTCCACACATCCAACCCGGCTGCTCCCAGGCTGAACTGGGCCCTGATGGACCCGCTTCTCCTCTCTGCACCGGCAGAGTCCTTGTTCTGGGAAAGTGCTGCAGGCGTCCGCTCAGCTTTTGCTCGTTAACTGCGAGCTGCACAGTCAGTTTGATCCTGTGGCCTTGCTTTATCGAGGTCAGACGGGAGGAATTTTAGATTTCTTCTTTAGATTCCGATTGTGATAAGAGGGAAACACCAGATGAATAATTCCTCTTCCTGATTCTGGAAAACGTGCATCCTTGCTGTGAGATTTTACTAGTAGTGCAACAAAAAGCTATATGGCATTACCTGCGATAATGTAAGAGTGAATTCTGAAAGCTGAATCTGGCTGCTGAAGATCGAGATGCTAGAGATGATAGCTGGAAATGCTGAAGTCTAAAGCTTGCTAAAATACTAGCTAAACACCAAATTAGCCAACAAAAAAAAGCTGGAAACATTTTGCCAAAACAGCTAGCATATTGTTGAAATGTTAGCTAAATTATAAATTAGCCTAAAAAACTGAAAAAAATTCTAATTTTGTCAAAACTGCTAGCATAATGCTAAAATCTTGGCTAAACTACAAATTATCCTTAAAAAAATGGATGAATATCTAATTTTGTACAAAAGTTAGCATAATTGCTAAAATATTAGCTAAACTCCTAAAACTGGAAAAATGGCTAAGTTAGTCAAAACAGATATCAAAATGCTAAAATAGTAGCTAATCTCCAAATTAGCCTAAAAACTGGAAAGAAAAAAATATCATTTTGTCAAAACAATTAGCATAATTCAAAGATTCAAAGACTTTTATTGTAACTGTCAGGAACAGTTAAATTGTGGGGGGTCCACCAGCAGCAATGCACAGCACAATAAAAATATAGAAAAGAAATTAAAAATAAGAACAAAATAAATAAGTAGAATAAAAGTAAAAAATAACTTATTTAACAGTAATAATAATATGAAACTGTACAGAGGTAGGGCAAAAAGGGAAATACGCGACATATTTGCAGCATAGTAATAAATACTGTTTAAAGTGTGGTGTGCAGTTTGTGCAAAATCGACAATGATTCAGTTTGTTCATTGGATGTTGTTCAGCATCCGTATGGACCGGGGGAAAAAGCTGTTTGTGAGTGCTAAAATATAAAATATAATGCTAAAATATTAGCTAAATTACAAATTATCCTTAAAAACTAATGTCTAATTTTGCCACAACAACTAACATAATGCTAAAATATTAACTAAACTCCAAATTTTCTTAAAAAAAAACTAGAAAAAAAAGTCTAATTTTGCCAAAATAGCAGCCATATTGCTAAAATATTAGCTAAACTCCAAATAAGTCTAAAAATCTGGAAAAAAAGTCAAATTTTGTCAAAACAGCTAGAATGATGCTAAAATATTAGGTAAACTACATATTATTCTTAAAAACTACAACAAATGTCTAATTTTGACAATATTTCAGTGTATTGCTAAAATTTTAGCTAAACTCCAAAGTAGCCTAAAAAAACTACAACTAAATCTGCCTCCACTTACATCATGGAAACACAGAACACATTCAATAAAGTCTGATCTAGTTTGGAGGAAAAACTTTCATAGGATGCAAAAGCAGCACGAGAAGGTTGATCCACAACAGATCACTCGACTTTTGTGCAGAAAAAAAATGAGAAGCTACAAACAAAACTAACTGTTTCCATGACTTTAGGGGTTTTCTGGTGGCTCTGGTGTCCATTTCCTCGGGTGAGTCCCTGATCTAGTCTAGAAGTAAAAATTTTCCTCCTCGTTCTCCGTATCGTCTATAAGGATCCTGAGCTCCAACATTCTGTTCCTGAACTGAAAGAAGTAGCAACTGTTGCAGCTCCTCAGATGATCACTGACATCTCCTGACTCCCCTGGACCAACTAACATCTAACAGACTGATCTAAATGTCTGATTTGACTGATTTTTTTTTCAACAATTGCTTACAGAACTACATGTTAATGTCCATGTCACATCTGCAGCCACACTTCAGACACGATACAGTCAGAATTTGACTTCCTAATAACCAGCCTGACCTGCTAGCAGAGAGGCTGTCACAGGGATCGTAATGAGACCATCAGACAGGAAATAAGAGCTAAGGGTCAAAGTAAATCCCTTCAAGGAGGGGTCCGGTCTGATGTGTAATGTTAGATAATGAGGAATCTAATGTTATTTTCCGTCTGAGTGTTGCAGGGCTTTGATAAAGATTGGGAGAAAAGCTCCAGTAGAAACTCTGTACCTGAAGAGCGATTACAGAAACCAGACCCTAAAAAGGAAATTGATGGAGCTGTTCTCCACTTTGCAGGGACACATTTCTATTTTCTTCATGGGGGCAAAAGAAGCAGGTTCAGCAGAAAAAAGAAGCCGTCAGAGAGGTTGGATACAGAAAGAAATATAAAAGCTATTTCTCAGTCTCCCTTCAGATAAATCTTCAGCCTCCTCACAGGAATAATCAGCATTCAAAGCCTCGGACACTTTGCAGCGTTTCATTAAAGGCCCGGGCTAACGCCGCTGCCATTCGTCACACGCCGACTATTAAAACCGCCGCCCTGCCTGTCCTTTGTAAAAGTGTCTTTGCGGGAGCATTCATGTTGGAGCAGAGCTGTATGCGGCTGCTGCACAAAGCAGCAGCAGGAGGTGGGGCTATGGGTTTGTGATGCAGATTTCCTGCAGGAAGACGACCTCCGGGAGCATGGAGCTCAAAACACAAACTTCACCTCGCACAGCATGCTGGGTCGTCAGGAGGAAGGCCCGACTTTGGCCCTGCAGCAGAAGTCAGCCCACAGGTGAAGCTGGATGTAGCACCAGAGGACCAGCATCACCCACAGCAGCATGTCAGCCTGCTCCTCCAGAAGATGTTTCCAACATTCAAGGTTGACAGCTCTGGTCTGATCAAACTTCTGGCTGTTTAGGGCTGATTCACAAAATAGCCAGGTGAAAAGAAAAGATGCCTTCTAGTCTTTGAATTCCAAACATCTGCCCCCACAAGTCAATAAGAAGATTGTTCAGAATGAGGAGGCGTAAATTTTACCATAAAACACGGCACATGTCTGCAGCAGAAAATCACAGAAAATCACAGAGAATCACATAACATGTTTACATGTAAACTAGCTTTACAGCAACGTGTTGGCATCTACTGAGTTTTTGGGCTGATTTGGAGTTAAGCTAATATCTTACCACAATAATCATGTTTTTGACTAATTTAGCATAATGAGGTTTTTGGACTAATTCTGATATACGCTAGAATTTTAACAATGTGCTAGCTTTTTTTTTTTTTGCTAATTTGGCATCTACTGAGAATTTTTGAACTTATTTGGAGCTAAACTAATATTGTAGCAACGTGAAAAGCGATTCCCTCAGAATCTACTGGAATTAACGTGTTAACGGTTGCAAAGTTACAGTAAATCAAAGAACATAAACACTGGAGCTCCGGTGTTAAAGGGTTAAGGTGTTTCTGCGATTAAACCTGAGTCACTTCATCAACCAAACAAGAAGAAAGCCTTAGAAGATCAGAAAATGGCTGCTGACAGGAACCACAGAGCAGTCCGTCCCTCTAAACTCTAAATGAGACAACAGGCTGTGTGACCAAAGCAGCTTAAAGTGACACTCCGAAACAGGGAACAGTGGACTTGCAAATTGAGAGATGAAGCCCGACATCCTGATTAAGGCTGGCGAGATGTCACATTGTGGTCTTGTTTCTGTGTATTGGCTGCAGGATTAGCCATTACTGTAATTGGTTATTTACGTCTGATAGGCTGCGAGAACGACAGGCTTAGGACTCAAGTGTGGGTGTGTGGCGGGGGGAGGCGGGGGTGGCACTCAAAAGTTTGCTTTTCAGTCTCTTCAAGACACGTCCTCAATTACTTCCAACAGTAATCAGACGCGCTGCTCCTCTTTGTGTCCGGCGTGTTTACCCGGAGGATCTCCAATCCACTTTGTCAGCAGTTAATTGGAGAGTTAGCGATTTATTCTCATGTAAATGTCACCCGTGTTCCCCACAAATGAAGCGGAGCTGCCTCAGATAGTTGGGGGTGACAAACTGCACTGCATCAGAAGACTCAACACAGAGCACTTGTCTCATTTCCACAAATTCAATCTGGTCAAGAAATAAGCAGATGTTATCGTGCATTGGAGTCATTTTTGCATCTGAAAAGCTCCGTTTAATTTCATTTGCAGACTGACATTAATGAGTGATTATCCTGAAAACACATCAGGAGCAAACTCCAGGAAAATCCACGCGTGTGGTAAAAAGCTCAGATCTTTTCTGGCTTTCGGTTTCATCCTCTCCACTGCCAGAGTGTCCCAGACTCGACGCATTCTGACACACTTTTTGGCAGCGTTCGACAGCGGCTCGCTGGCGTGATGGCGAGATGATTCAGGAGGAATTTACAAATTTAATTAACTTGCTCTCCAAGGACGTCGGCTCTTCCAACTTTCATTTAGATGTAATCTTTCTTCAGAGAATACGGAGAGAAAACGGCTTCTCCACATCAGACATTGGAAGAAGAAACAAAAACAAACGATGGCAGACTTTCACTTTTTCACCTAAAAAATAACTTAATGACAACCTATCGATTAGACCGTTCATCCAGCTTATTTTCTGCTAATTAACTAATCACCTCAATAGATAATCATTGCAGCTCCAGAATGTGGCACAAGTGCAAACACACTGAACTAATTAGATTCTATTGGGCTAACTTGTTGGTAATTATTTGCTCCAAAGGGCGTAGCGAGCGGGAGATGTCCAGCAGCCTCACACCACCAACCCAACCCTCATTGAAGGGAAGAAAACACAACTTTGGTCTGGCTAAAGTACAAACAAAATGCAGGAAAAGCAGGTGGTAAAGAACACAAACAGCTGCAGCACATCTGGTGACTCAGGAGGTTAACTATCAACAAGTCACTGACCTGAGTCGGGTAAAAAAAGAGACTAAACACACTCAAGCAATCGGAGGATCTGAAGAAATCTCCGTGTGCTCGAGACATGCTGCTGAATATGGGAGATCTTTGGGGCCTTTCGGCTGTGCTGCAGTAAACCAGACACAGTTTGTTGGTAGAAATCAATTCCACAAATCATTATCCATTTACATCCACACCAACATCTGGAGCTTCCATCCTAAATAGAACACTTTGATGTTTGGCTATTTGAAAAAATATCCCATTTGAAATAAGTCATGAGCAGACAGAGGCAGGAAGATGTGTTGGTTTGGACAGAATATTGTAGGGACATAATAAGACAATCTGGGGTTGGAACCGTTACAGATGTACTTGTGAAGTCGAGACAAAACTCCTGATCTGTAGAGAACACTCACTGATGTTGAGGACACAATGGACATGTTCTGCTGGGGTGCTAATGGGACATAAGGGGGGTTGTGGTGGAGGGGTCAACCTTTGATCGGAAGATCGTGATTGGGTGGGAATCATTTTAGAAATATTCACGATGGAAAAACTGACATACAAATTAAGGAATCAAAAACAAAAATCTACTATATTTGGAATAAATGGGTTAAATTTATTACCAAACTGGATCTGAATTTGAGAATAACAGAACCCTCATTCTCTTTTTATCTTTTGTTAATTCTGCACTACATTGAAAATAATAAAACATAAGTTTTGTCTGATTTGATTTGTTTATTAACTGTATGTGGGTATATTAATATATTCAGACATATGGATGTGTTTATATCGCTCTATATCAGGGGTGTCAAAACTCAATCATACAAGGGGCTTAAATCCAAAACACACTTTAGGTCGCGGACCGAACAGGATAAACAATTATTGAACACTCTAAAACTACATTTTTAAAACTTTAAAATAGTAACTTTTAACATAATTAAGAACTAGATATATAGCATTAACTGTGATAATGCTAGTGTGAATGCTGTAAGCTGAGTTTGGCCACTGGAGATGCTGGTGCTGATAGCTGAAGAGGATGAAGCTGACAGCAAGCAAAAATATTAGCTAAATGCTGAATTAGCCTTAAGAAAAAAAAAACTTTTGTCAGCCAAAAAACGCTAGCATGAAGCTGAAAAAAATAGCAAAACTTTAAAAGATCCTGAAAAACTGAAAAAAAGCTTAAATTAGCCAAGACTAAGGATTATTATTCCAGAATAATTCAACTTAAACCTTAAATAACTTTCAATATTTTACTCTCAATAAAAACATTATTATTACAATAAAATTATACATGTTACAAATAAGCGCAAAAAATGATTAATAACAATAAAATAAAATGATCTGGTGGGCTGAACAGAATTACCTGGAGGGCCGGATCCGGCCCCCGGGCCTTGACTTTGACGCGTGCTCTATATGGTCAAACATGTATAGATCAGTTTTACATTTTTACTTTATTTCTGTCTTCTCTCTCTCTATGTTTTTACTTTTCCTCATAAGTTTATCTCTTCGTTCTTCTTGGACGATACGGGATTTATTAATGTACTTTGGACTGAATTTAGCAAATATTGATAGATTTTGGTTTATTTTGATTAACTTTGTTCTTTTGTCATTAACATTCACCCTAATCCAGGTTTCTTTGGAAGCTAAAAAGGTAAATTAAAGTTCTGGATCAGACTAACGTGTTTTTACCCTGAAAGGCGATAAACTTCCCGCGTGTCTTTAGTGAAGAATCCTGTGAAAGCTGTAGTCTAAATCAAGATGTCCAAATGTCCATTTCATGTGAAATAATGACATTTATAGATCACAAACAGCATCACAAATGTCTTCAAGTGGAAACAAATATGGACTTCAAAAGCAAAAGCTGAACAAACAAACGTAAACCTTTCCAAACTGCAGGACTGCAGCCTTGAAGCAGGTCCCAACTGTGTGTCGGTTTTTTTAGGACTATAAGCAAACCCTGTGTTTTTTCCGGGTTCTGTTCCAGCCTCCCGCCTGCGAGCAGATTCTCACAGTCACTTATCTGTCTCCAGCTAAAACATGTTGCATTTTGTCAACGATCTCTGAATTCACAAGGTTAAACTGGCAATTATTTTCCCTCAGCAGGGCTCGCCGCGCTCCAGGTTTCATCCCGCCGCTCCGAGGCTGCAGCGGGAAGACGGGCCGGATCATCCGAGGTGAAGCTGCTTTGGACGTGTTGTCACAGCTTTCCTCCCACCCTCACTAACTTCCTCCAGCCCAGATGTGAAGCCCATCTGCTCCAGCAGCCTCTCTCAGATCCTCGGCTGACACAATCTTTTTACTGTTGTTTTACAGCAAAGCACTGAAAGCGGCGCAGCAGATGGCCGTCACGCTCTCGGTGTTGGTGGGGCTCTGCTTGAAAGCAGCGAAGGTGCAGATAAAGAAGAAGCGAGCAGGTGCGCCAACCAAACTCCATCACTGAGCTTCGATTGGACCCCGAAAGAATCGGAGCCACAAGCTTCTGGGGTCAAGAGGTGGCCGGTAATTGCCAGCGGGCACTTTGACTGAAGGCAAAATGACTTCTCTGCTTTTTCTTGTCCTGTCCTCCAAAGCCAAAGTGGTCTGCCACAAACTCATTATGATCTCCAAGTGTGATGATCTCTATAAAAGGGTGGGGGGGTGAGGCAGCGGGCTGAAGACATAATTAGTTTTGCTCACTGCAGGAGACGGAGCGCTGATGAGACAATGAAAGACGACAAAAAACCGGAGCTGTCAGTCTCCCCGAATCTTTTTCATCTCACAAAAGCAGCAGTGAGGAATCCTCCCGGAGCCCCAAATCCCCCACACGCCTCGCAACTGCAGCGCACGGCTGCGTTACACGACGCCAAGTCAACAAGCAGAAAGCATTCCATCCACCGGAAGGAAAGTCAACTCCTCCGTGGAGCCGGAACGCCACATGAGAAACAATTACACGTCCGCTCTAAAGGTCTGCGTGCTTCTCAGTAAAAGACATGAAAAAGAACCCAGCAGGGTGAACGACTGAATTTACAATAAAGATCCTCTTCTTCACTGCTATCTGAGAAAAGAAATTTGCTGCTTCTCTTTCCCTCAAACTGACTGATAAAGTTCAAATGTTTGGAATATTCATTGTTTTCAGATTGATAATCACCAGCAAATGAAGACCTCATCCGTTCCAAAGCTGACATGAGAACGTGGACTTGATCCCTGTTTCTTTTTCACAGGTTTTTGTCAGTCCGATTTTCTTTTAGACTTAAGTATTTTTTATTCATCTTTTCATCCACTTTCACAAATCATTTTCGGGGTTGCTGGAGCCTATACTTTTGGACATTTTACATGATTTTGGCCAAACACTGATATTTTTTCAATTTGTTTGATTTAGGTTTTAAAAAATATTTGCCCCAATTTAGTTCCATAGAATTGCTGCTAGAATTACAGCTGGCAGCTGATTCCCAGTTTGAAAACTGCAGGCAGTAAAATAACAAATATTCATCCACATATTGGCTACTTTCATTTTTCCACATAAAAAAATCTATCTAAAAAAAATTAACTTAAATGCAATTTCCTACTGTGGACACTAGGGGGAGTAATCTGTTGTCAAGCTAAGACTGAAGGCATGCAGCATGTGGAACCAGGTGCTAACTTTAGCACTTTAGGTCCTCGTTGGGTCAAGAAACCAATAAACACTTTAATAATTCAGTAAATCTGAAGGCGCAGGTGTTACTCTGGCCCCGTCTGACGGAAGAAATATGTCCTATCAGGTCAACAAGCAAACACTCGGAGCTACAAACGCCTCTTCTTCACCACCTGAAAAATGTGATCGCCTCCAGGAAGCAGCAATCAAACTTTAGCTGTTGTCTGTTGTGTGTCTGACTGAGCATGTGTGGTTTTGTTGGAAAGTGGGAATTCTCAGTGTTGGGCGCACATGGCATGCTCGGCTTTTATTACCTTGGAAGTCCTTTTAACTCCTCCAACAGGAAATGAAACACTCGGATGACTCTATTGCAAAGTGGCAGAGCCACTTGCAGCCCGGTCGTGACATTCTCCAACACGTGTTCTTCATAAAGGAGGCTGGAGGAGTCGCAGGTGCACGCCGACTGTGTGGCGTGCGGCTGGCGCTCGCGGGAATGCATGTAGGAGAGCAGTCGGATTGCACGCAAGCGGTCTGATAAAGAACGGGACCAGGGAAGAGCATTACAGGCCTTACAGTCACCCTGTGGGCAGTAAACGCAGGGCGGGGGCATTCCACAGCAAAAGCCAGCTGCCTTCCCAGGCTGGTCAACACCTGAACTCACAGCAGGCAGCTTTAGGGAAACTCTACGACGGAAAATTCAATCAAAAACACGGAACAAAGGAGCTTAATGTTTGCTTTGAAAGAAAGAAATTGCTTTGAAATCCATTTAACCCTTTAACACCAGAGTTCCAGCATGTATGTGACACGTGTCAAAGTCAAGGCCCGGGGGCCGGATCCGGCCCTCCAGGTAATCCCATCCAGCCCTCCAGATCATTTTATTGTTATTAATGGCCCGATGTTATCTTGTACTCATTTCTAACTTGTACAATTTTGACAAAATATATTTTAATAGAGAGTAAAATATTAAAAGTTATTTAAGGTTTAAGTTGATTTATTCTGGAATAAATTTCCTGCCTTTTTATTATTCATATTATGTTAAAAAGTTACAGTTTTAAAGTTTTGAAAATTGACATTCTGCTAGCATCTTGGACTATTTTGACATTTACTAAGATTTTTTATAACTAACATTTCAACTACAGGCTAGCTGTTTTGGCTAATTTAGGCTTTTTTTGTATTTTAGGCTATTTTGGAGTTTAGCTTATATTTCAGGAACATGCTAACTCTTTTGGCTAATTTAGGCTTTTTTCTGTTTTTTTAGGATATGTTGAAGTTTAGCTCCTTTTTTCAGCTACATACTAGCTGTTTTAGCTAACCTAAGTTTATTTTTGCTTGTTTTGTCATCCAACTAATATTTTAGCTAGCTATTAGCTTCAGTGGTTTCAGCTATCGCTTAAACGATTTCAGTTATCAATTTCAGCATCTTCAGCTATCAGCACTAACATCTTCAGTGGCCAAATTCAGCTTACAGCATTCACACTAGCATTATCACAGGTAACGCTATATATCTAGTTCATAATTATGTTAAAAATTTACTATTTCAAAGTTTTTAAAAATGTAGTTTTAGAGTGTTCAATAATCGTATATCCTGTTCGGTCCGTGACATAAGGTGTGTTTTGGATTTTGGCCCCCTGTGTGATTGAGTTTGACACCCCCGGTTTATGTTGTTTGATTTACTGTAATTTTTTTCATTGTCAGCATGATCAATGCAATTCCAGCAGATCCTGAAGGAGATAAGGAGCTTGACGGGATGCTTTTCTCCTTCAGAATCTGCTGGAATTACATTGATTGTGTTGTAAAGTTACAATTTGTTACATATTTTGTGTTTTAGCGTCAAAGGGTTAAATGTATTTTTTAAGCAACAAAACTAGCCAATAAGGAATGCTGCACAAACGAATGCAATGATCAACACTAAACCCTCTACACACCAACTATGCACTTCCATGGGATTGATTAGAGATTAGAAGTATTGAAAAATGTATAACTGTTTATCTGATTGACAGCCGTCTTCTTAGAATCGATTCCACTTTCCAGTTTGAGAGCTAAAGGCACAGTCCGGACTCTGCAGCAACATGACTTACAGAGGAAGGATCTGACTACAAGCAGAGTAAACACCCCATCACTCTCTGATTTGTTGAGTTAATGGATTTTTCAAGCGACGTGTTAACTGGATAATCTGGTGTCTTTTATTTTGTAGTGGCAATCATTCAGATTAACACATGTAGATTTGTCCCTGAAAAGCCAATACTCCCCGACACTTCTCCACCTTGTTCAAATACATTTCATAAGGTTTAAATCTGCGCTGTGGAAACAGAACGCAGGAGATGGAGGTCACATGTGACCCAAAAATAGCTTCCTTGCCGAGTACAGACGGCAACGTGTTTCCTATTCTGAATTCATAGTAGTTCCTACATTAGCATTGCTAACACAAGGACCAAGGAGAAAATGGTTGAATAGCATCAGACTCCAAGTCTTGGAGATCCATTTCTGGACTTTTCCTGGTCCACCAACACCTCCATCAACTCAGGAAGGCTGAAGACAACGAAGAGGCTCCACCTGCCCATGGCAATGCAGCTGAGCATTGGCCACTTTACAAATAGTCCTACAATCCTTTTCTTTAAACTGCTCTCTCTTTAAAGGATGTCCTGTTCACAATCATTCTGTTCCACTCCTGGGAGCTGGCCAACCGCAGATGCACCCCAGTCTGGCAGAGAGTCGGCCTAACACTGTGGGGTGTCCATATCCCATAGACCAGGGGTGTCAAACTCAGTCACACAAATGGGCAAAATCCAAAACACATCGTAGGTTGTGGGCCGAACAAGATAATTATTTATTGAACACTCTAAAATTGGATTTTTAAAACTTAAAGACGTAACTTTTTACCGCGGACCGAACCTCGGGACGTGGCCAGTACTAGTACCCAAGCCCTACCCTGCTTTGCGTCTGGTACCGCGTCTCGAACCAGTACGGATCCGCGTCCAGTACCGACTGTACAGTACAGACTGTCCAGTACCAGTTAAGGTTAGGGTTAGGATCCACGTTCTGGTACCAGTTTGTAACCTGGAAGTTGGGGACCCCTGATTTATTTGGAAGAGCCAGCATGTCAAAAAACGACAAATTGGGGACAAACAAAACGTAAATTTTTGATGCAGAAGGGTCCTTAACCAAATTTCAATGTGTGAAGACTTGGGAATGAGCAGTTGCTGCAATATGTTACACGTGCAACATAACGTCGACCATTAAAAACAAACGTATAGAGATCCAGCCCCTGGGCCTCGACTTTGAACTGGACATATCATGCATTGAGATCCCCCACAGAAAATGCATAAACCTTCAGCCCTCACGAAATCAGGCCAGAGCCTTCGCCATCACTTCCTGATACGTCTACTGCCAGATTGCAACCGATTGCAACCCCTCAACAGCAATTAGTCCGACTCGGTCCGAGTCCCGATTTTAGAGGAACTGCTGTCAGCAATCACAAGTGAGCTAGTTCCAGCTTGTTCAAAGTCCACACCCGTCCCACTGAAAGCCACTCGGGAGAATCTGTCAATCAAATTTTGGAGGCGGGGCCAGCAGGCACCACATGCTTTGCTAAGGCATCTGATTGGTCAGTTTATAATTTGAACAACTGGTGATAAAGAAAAAATATATTTAAAATGTTTTTTTTTTATTATAAAGAACATGTTAAAAAGAATGTATCAGAGGAAGAATGATTATTCTGACATATAAAATGACTGAGAAATAACTGTCTGTTTCTCAATGGAAGTCAATGGGACTTTGGCCTTTTTGGAACCCACTGGTACTTCCTATATGAACACAGAAGGAGGGCTTGCTCAGTCCACTAATATTCATGTCAATGCCATATTCAGACTTGAACCAGCACCTTGATGCTACTGCCGGTGGTCTACCACAGAAAGTGTTCTGGCCAACAGAACACAGGGAAAAACAGGAAATAAAATCCCTGCAGCACACTTGTCTTAGACTTAACTCGACTGACTCCTTGTCCCACTTATCACTACACCCATCACGACTTTACATCAACATTTCCTCATCTGATATTTTGTACACATATGTTTTAAACATGATATTTCTTTGTTAAAAACTCAATGAATTTCTGTTCATTTTTAAGTTCAAAGATATGTTTTTACTTATATATTTATAGTAGATCCATCCAGGGTTACCTCGCCCTCCTTCAGCAGAAACCAGGACAGGCTCCAGCAACCCTGAGACCCCGAAAGGGATAGATTGGGTTAAGAAGATGGATGGATATATAATGCATATATATGCTCACTTGGTACATTTGCTGTTTGCAGTGATGTTTGTATTCTGAGTCAGTCAATTCTAAAAGGTAAAGATTTGTCACCAAACGCTGCAGAAGCTGCATAATATAGTGTACCAACAGAAGGTGGAATATTCAGGCATTTCGGATTATTCTTTTTTTCTGTTTACGTGTTAATAAATGAAGCATACTTTGATATCAATCGTCCAGTTTTCCTGTGTAAAGCATTTCTACATGTTACCTACATAATATGAAAAGAACAAACCTCAGCTAAGACCAGCTGATCTAAACAGAGCAGGAGTCAGATGTCAGCATACTTTTCTTTTGGTACCACTTGATTCTTTTTAATCAGTAACCATGAGTTACTGCATTTATGAAATCACACTGAACTGAACTGCAGAGACTTTTATTACAAGATGAGTTCACATTTCCACCGATAAAGGAAAAATATCTCTTTACATTTATCATCTGCATAATAACAATAACAATAATGAAGGACCATTTGCTATTTGGGGCATTTTAATAATCCTCCACAGCTTGATAATGGCGTTCTCAAACTTTGTTATTAGGAGATGAGATTGCAGAAAACTTTGCTATTAAGAAAAAAATCTTGTCGGCAGAGAAACAGAAAACCAACATTTAGAGAATGAAGAGAGATGAGGCTTTGAGTTTTTATTGCACGACAGACGGAGCGCTCCACGCTAAATACATATTCTCATGGCAGCTCTTTTGTTCTCAGGTCAGACCGGTATTTGTCCCACGCTTCATTTGCCACACCAGACTGACTACCTTAATTAGTGGCACTCACTCCCAGACATTAATAAGTGTCCAAAAACCTGAGATGGAATATATTAGAGTTCCATTTTTGTCCACGGTGACATTTCTCATCAGCTGCCCCTCAGGTCTGTAATTTCAGAGAGAGAAGAGTCAGCTCTCAGCGGTGAGGCGGCGAGACACGAAGGTTGGATTCACCGCAAAACAAATGGCTGTCAGCTTCTGCTGCTTCACATTATTCTGACATCATAAACCAGCTCACGGAAATGTAATACAGGATTTGGGTTCATCATTTACTTAATTAGAACATATTTTTTCTTAACATTTCATTATGATTCTCCTGCTCCTTTCTGTACGTTTTTCAACATGTTAAAGCTCATTCACACTTTCAGTGATTTCAGTAATCATGGTATCAAACGTTCAGCTCGTTCAGGACATTACTGCTTGTATTTTTGGTATTCATAAACTTTACAGTTTTTTTTTAATATATTAAGCAAAACATCCCTCATAGCAAACTTCAAAGTTTGAATAGATTAGCAACAAGCCTTTAAATATATTCATGGTTATGTTTTCATCTGTTATGGTAAATTTCCAAAAATTTAGAGTTTAGCCAAAATTTTAAGAACATGCTTGTGTTTTTGGCTAATTTGTTAACTACTTTAGGCTATTTCATCAACAGGCTAATATTTTTTTTAACTAAGTTAGTTTACTGACAAATTTTAGGCTATTTCGGAGTTTAGCGAGAAATTAAGCAATGTGCTAGCGTTTTTTTTTTGTGTGGCTATTTTGGCATCTACTGAGGTTTTTATAGGCTAATTTAAAGTTTAGCTTCTATTTTAGCAACAGGCTAACGTTTTTGCCCTACAGGGGAGGGGGTTTGACTGATTTAGTTTACTAAAAAAATTGAAGCTACAGTTTATCTAGTTTTAAAGCAATGCACTAGCTTTTTTTTTTTTTTTTTTAGCTAATTTGCCATCTACTAATATTTTAGCAACATGCTAACGCTCTAGGCTAATTTGTTATCTACTGGAATTTTGATGAATTTAATTTACTGAGGAATGTTATGCTATTTTTGTAGTTTAGCTAGTATATAAGCAATGTGCTACCTTTTTTATCTGATATAGCATCTACTGAAGTTTTTTTTATGCTAATTTGGAGCTTAGCTTCTATTTTAGCAACAGGCTAACTTTTTTGGCTAATTTAGTTTAATGAGGAATTTTTTGCTATTTTGGAGTTTAGTTAGTATTTAAGCAACAAGTTAGCTTTTTTGGCTAATTTGGCATCTACTGAGGTATTTTGGGATAATTTTGGGCTAATAAGCTCACACTTAGGCAACACGTTAAATATTTTAAAGCAAATTCACTACAATTTTTTCAGAAATTTAGGTCAACTTCAGCGCTCTTTCATTGTTCTTTAATGAAATTTCCAGTCTTTTTGCAAATTTAACATATTGCAAATACCTTTGGCATTTTCAGCAAATCCCTTCAGCAATTAAAGTAAATGTGTCACCATTTTCAGCAAAGAAGCATTCACAATTATCACAGGTTAAGCAACTTTTCTAGTTTGCCTTCTTAATGAATGATTTCAAAAGAAACTGCATCCAAACAATCTATCCAGAGTTTTCTGCCTTTTTTGCTGCTTTGCTTTGAAAAATATTTTTTTTACTGACTCAAAGTTTCATTTTCTTAGGTTTTGAAGGGTCCTTCAAGACTGATCTGAGCTGTGCTTGATTACAACGACATCACCTCCCTGCCCTCCTGCTGGCCGAGTACTCGAGTACACTCACGCTATTATCTGCACCACACTCTCAGTGGAAGTTCGAGTCCAAATGATGCAGCTCTGACACGAGAAGCTGCGGGAAGTGCTGCTTCACAGACCGGAGCACCGACCCGAAGGACGGCCCACACACATGGGCCCTTTCATGACTTTCAGCAAATTGATTCTGGATGTTTCTGTTTTTCTGGAGATTCACTGTGTCAGAACAGTCGTATGAGAACAGACATGTTGACAGGAGAATCATGTTAAACAAACTCAAACCAAGACAAGAACTTGGCAAGAAGTCAGCCCACATGGAGTCAGCATGAGTACGGCCAGGTCAAAAAACAAGCAATTTTATCAGTACCAACTGTACCAGATGTAATAGATCATTCACTTGATCAGAAAAGGATTTTCTAATGAACAAAACACTTCTTGCGAGGCAGAATTCTACTTGTCCTTGATTCATTTATGCAAGATATAATTTCATTTTTGGTGGTTCTGTTGGATTTTGTTGCAATTTATTCATTTTGAATCACTAGTAACAGTTAAAAAGGTTTTATATATATTTATATTTATTTGTTGGCAAATGTGTTCAGGATTTTCAGCTTTAAACAGCTTCTTTACAGACTTATTCTAATGAATCCAAAAAACCTCCACAGAAGCGTGGCCAGAAATACGTAACCAAGAAAAACAATTAAAGGAGGATCTAGAATTCTGTCAAACACAAAGCAGTTGGGTGGAAGAGGACAGAATATGTGACGAAGTCTGAACTTATGAAAGGCAGAATTTTTCTAGACAGAAAAACAGTTTTATTGTTAGATTGTTAGCACCGAGGCAGAGCAATCATGGAAATCATTATATCATTTAAATGAATGTGAAATATAGAAGGAACAAAAGTTATCAAACCAGGTATGAAAAAAAGATTTGAATTAGAATTTTGCTTTGAAATGGATGTCCACCAAATTTTTTGCACTATAAGACACACTTACAGTCTTATATTTTATTTAAAAAAAAAAACAACAGTGCACCTTATAATCTGGAGCACCGTCTGTACTAATGTTGAAGCAGTTTTGAGAGGTTATAGGCGTCCTGTCTAAATATCAGTCTGTTTTTTTTTTGAGTTGCAAACAAGGTTGTTTTTTATTGTAAATTCATTAACGCAGCTAACGTGTAGCAGTCAGTCAGTCTTTGTTTTACGTGTTACTAACAAGGCTGGGAGTTAGCGTAGTCATAGTAACATTAGTTTTGCCGGTCTCCAATAAGCCTTTATAGCATCATTCTAGCCTTTTTGACTTTTTTAAAAACTTTTTCCATTTTTAAACTACCT
>NC_050535.1:15528366-15553043 GCF_002922805.2 Oryzias melastigma | reverse complement strand
ATTATGCTAGCTTTTTCAACCGTTTCAGCACAGTAACTAAGGATTTCTAAACGTTTTTTGAGTTTAGCTAATATTTTAGCCACAGGCTAACTGTTTTGGGTAAATTAGATATTTTTTCAGTTTTTTAGGCTAATTTGGAGTTAAGCTAATATTGTAGCTTTAGGCGAGCTTTTTCACTTTTTTAGGCCATTTTGGAGTGTAGCTAATATTTCAGCTACAGACTGGCTGTTCTTTGCTATCTTAAGCTTTTTCTTTTGTTTTTAGGCTAATTTGGCTAATGTCATAGCTTGCTATCAGCTTCAGCATTTTCAGCTATCGATTTAAACATCTTCAGCTAACAGCACTAGCATCTTCAGTGGCCACATCCAGTTTTAAAGCATTCACACTAGCATTAACACAGGTAATGCTAAATATCTAGTTTTTTTGTGCTGCAAACGTGGTTGGGAGTTATTGGTATTGTAAATACGCTAACGTAGCTAATGTGTAGTGTGTTTCAAACAAGTTCTAGAGTCACTGTGAACACTGTTAATAAAGTCTGACTGATTGACCTTTTTCTGACTCTTTTCTCTCGCCTCATGTGCCTTATAGTTTAGTGCGACTTATAAGCTGTGATATTAAAAACCTCCAAAGTGAGGATAAAACTGTTGGGTAAGCATGTTTGTGTTAACAGACTGGCGTCCTGTCCAGAGTGTTCCTCACATTTGCCCTACAGTGGCTGGGATAGGCCCCAGCACCCTTGTGACTCCTAAAAGGGATTAGGTGGGTTTGGAGAATGAGTGTTTATGTGAGATTGTGTCATTTCCACACGCCATTATTATGTGACCCTGAAACTAAAACTTTTCCATGCTGTTATTTTTTTGTCACTTTTGTTTGCTTTGGGACGTGAAGTAAATCAGGGTTGTGAAATTAGGAGCCGCATGAGGGACATTTGGTCAAGTCTCCCCCAAAGGTTCTAAGTCAAATAAAGGACTTGCTTCAGCTCACTACAGTCTCAGATAACAATGGTAAATTGAATTATTTGGAAGGATAACAAACAGCATTTGGAAAGATGTTTGAGGTTTTCTTCTGCTGATGACGTAAGGCATGCTATTCCATGTTGGAGCTCTGCACTGTCATTGGTCTGTCCAACCTGCCAAACAACTTCACCACCAAAAACGTCTCAAATATGGCAGAAAATGAATGAGTGATGAAGAGAACAAAGACGTGTGATTCTGCTGGGACGTTCATGAGCCTCAGCCACTGGCGGCTCAAGTCAGACAAAGAGCATTTTTATGGTTTTTCTTTGTTTTCAGTGGCGTTTGTGTTTGAGGAGAGCACTTGAAGACACTTCTGCAGGCGTCTCCACACACAGTGTCCTTTCACTCGGCCAACATGTCGCCAGCCGGTAAACAGGCAAAACAGTCTGTGCAAACACGGTCAGGACTGAACTTCCTGCTCATGCAGTGTGAGTTTGTTTACAGACGGCTTTAACATATCATGAGGCACAAACACAGTAAGATAACATCAGGAAAACATTGATAAATGCTCAGCAGGCTAACTCACATCAATAAATAATCTGAGGCTGAGCTGATAGATGACGGCAGCAGTCATCTGAGAAAGGTGCAGCACAGACGACGAACAGTCGACTGTCTGCCAAAAAAATAAAAAAACATAAATGAAAAGCTCTGCTCCAATCTCTGCTGCTTTGCAGAGGTCTGAATAATTAAAGCTGCGTCTGCTTTGGGGGAACACGCCTATAGGATGAAGCTGAATGCAAAGCAGCGCTCCCTTTTCAACTTCCACATATTCCCAGCTGAGCCAGACACATCGGAACCTCTCCGACGCTTCCAAAATGAAATCTCTCTGTGAAAACGCTCCACAAAACTCGCTCTGCATCCAAAGACAGACGGAGCTGCAGATAAACAAAAAAAAAAAACAAGAGAGGGAAGCCAGTCTGATTGAGGAAAATAAAAATGAGTCTCATGTGATGCAGATATCAACACAATAACAGAATGATTAGAAGGAAAACTAAAGAAAATCAAACAAATGTCTTCTCCAAAGATTTGACATTGTTGTACCAGGATGTCAACATTTGAGGAAACCAAAAGAACAAGGAACCAGAGCAAGTATCCCTGCAATCAAACCACATGTTCACCACAGACAAAAACAAGGATTTTAATAGTCGACTAATCACTGATTATTTTTCTGATTAGTCGACTAATCGGGTCATGGATAAATAACCCATCTTAACCATCATTAGCTTTAAGCTAACTAAAAAAAAAGACAATTAAGATGATAGTTTATTAAACTTTAAATAAATCAAGCAGCTTCTTTCCTTCATCCGTTTCTAGCATTACGACAAGACTTAAATCAGATGAGGTCGGCATCTGAAACAAGGAATTATCTTTAACAAAAGATAAAAGTTTAGGTCTCATTGACTCAAATATAAGAAAAGTACATTTTGTGGGGCTGAAATAAAACAAAATAAAATAAAATGAAGAAACAACTAATTGACTATTGAATTGGTCAACAACTATTTCTATAGTCGATTATAGGGCTGAGTATTGATTCTAATTTCCAGAAATGATTTGATTTGATTCACGAGAGCCTAGATCGATTTGATTCTGATTCTTTTTATTCCTTCAGTTCCTAAATTTAATTTAAGTTTACAGATTTAGACACATTTATTTAGAAATACATTTACATTAACATTGTAAACATTGTTCTGCTTCTCCTGGAGGACGTTTCAGTTTGGACACTAGGTGGAGATCGTGCTATAGCATTACAGCTTATTCCAGAAGAAGAAGAAAGAATGAGGAGAAATTGTGTTTTAAACCACAAATAGGTACTTTAAAAATATTTCCTTAAAAGAGTTTGTATAATTCTTGTCTGTGAGTTTATAAAGATGTTCATTTAGTCAGAATGTATGTTTAGGTTGACCGAGCGTTAGCATTAGCTGCCCTATGTGAAATTCCATTAAACGTTAGCATCAAGCTAGCAGACTTTATGTGCTAAATTGATCTCTACTTTTATGAATCGATCTGTTAAGCTTAAATCAATTTATCAATTTTATCAACCCAGCCCTAGTTGATCAGTTGTGTACTAATCGACTAATCGTGGCAGCACTAGAGACAAGAAAACTCCGGTCATGGGGAGAACACTGGAGCAGCAGCAACAAGGATTTATTGCAGTCAGAGTGAAGTGGGCTGATAAACAGATGCTGCTGGTGTGGGACGAACCTGAAATCCTGGAGAACGGCGGCTTGACTGAGTGGAAATACCCCCGCATATGCATTAGCATGCAAATGAAAACCCAGCTTTAATTGATCAAATCTGTAAAACAAATAGTCTGTAATGAAACGACAGGTACAGTGTGCCCCCCACAGCGCTGTGCAAACAACAGCCAAGTCAACAGATCAGAGGAAGCAGCGACTGGGAGGCTGAGAGGAAACCACACCATTACACACAGGTGCTTCACCGTGTTTACCTCTCCTCAGTTTCAAAGACAGTCTCCCTTTTAATGTAGATCAGAGCAAAACCAAATACTAGATTGTACCGATTATCTCTGCGTTTTCAAACAGCAGAATAGATCCTGAAGCCTTCGTTACTTTCTCCTTTCAGGTCAGAGAAAAGAGACAATCCAAAAGTAAAGCACACTGCTCCTGAGTGATGAAAGCATCACGTTTGCTGCATAAAGACGCGCATGCTGCAAAGGTTTCAGCAGCAGTCATCATCAGACACACAGGGATTCTCAGGGAATATGAGAGAGAAGTCAGAAACATGGAGAAGTAAAAGCTCAGCAGCTGAAGAGCAGAAGAGAGGAGGACCATAACAACCCTGTTGTGCTGATTCTACCCATCCCTTATTAGAGACAAATGTTTTATCAGGTCAGTCCGGGTGAGCTGAGCCTTTTTGGAAAATAAATTTGCTAGGTGGTTAAAGTTTGGGTAGAGAAGAGATTAGCTCTATGAAAGCAGATAGCAAATGGTGGAAGCTGATTCTTACATCATAATCAAATATCATATACTGAGTCCTCATAATCTGCAGTGACTGGATCTTTTAGGTAAAGGGTGGCAAACTTAATCTCACAGGGGCCAAAATCCAAAACACATCTTAGGTCGCTGAACACAGATTCTTTTTACGATTAGTCTTCTAATCAGGTCAAACATAAAGTGGATGTAAAACACACACCTTGACCATCATTAGCTTTAAACTAAATAAAAATGAATACATTTAAGATGATAGTTTATGAAACTTTGAAAGTCATTCATTAGTTTATTGTATTAAAACAAGATTAAATGTTTAACACCTGAGCTCCAGTGTTTCTGTTCTTTGATATACTGTAACTTTTCAACCGTTAACACGATCATTCCAGCAGACTGAGCAGATAAAAACCTATATTTTTTCAAAATTATACAATTTAGAAATGAGCGCAAGATAAAACTGGGCTATTAATGAATGAATGAAATAGTTTATTTCAAGCAATCAGGTAATAATATATGAAATAGCATAATGAATCACAATAGATAACAAAACAGTAAAATGATCTGGAGGGCTGGATAGAATTACCCAGAAAGCCGGATCCTCCAGGTAAAAAAAAAAAAAAGATCTCCTAATTTTTTTTTTTTTCCCTTGTGTTAATACAACACAGAGAGCCGTCAAGCTCAGACACAGAAACACAGTGGAAGCATCTGTCAAACAGACACAGGCATACAGAAACACCATGGAGGCGACAGTCATACAGACACAGAAACACCATGGAGGCGACAGTCATACAGACACAGAAACACCATGGAAGCGACTGTCATACAGACACAGAAACACCATGGAAGCTGCAGTCATACAGACACAGAAACACCATGGAAGCGACTGTCATACAGACACAGCCTCCTGTACCGGGAAATCTTGTAATAATAAACATATAAACCCAAACATGGAGACATGATTACGGATGTTCTTTTAGAACTCTTCACAGTAAATAAAAAATGATTTCTGAACATCATCTGTGTCTTCATACATTCTAAGTGAGATATCCTCAGACACCATTCCTTATAGCATCATCCTAAAAACATTAGCTGGTAGCTCCTTCCACATGTGGCGTCAACCTCAGGAACACATTTTTTTACCGGCGATGAACAGCGAATTCGACGCGCCAATCGCTTTCGGTGTGAATGCACCTATAGGCACACAATAGACAAAAGTGTTGCCCCACATTTGCTGGATAGGAACCTGTTGATAAGAATTGGAAGGGATTGACCTTTATTCGTCAGGAATTTTTTCCTTTCTTTTAAAAAAAGATTTTCTTTTTCTGCACACAGTGCCGTTTCTGAAACCTGACTTCAGCTGCACATTCGAGTGCTCCCTCCAGACCAGCTCGGACCACTTACAGACGGCATGTGCACGGCCTTACGGCCTCTTTGACACGTGTTCAGGAACTGGATGCTGGCCAGTCCAGCAGAGGGCCTCTTGTATGTTCTCCCTCTGCAAAGCCTGAAAGCTGATCCTAAGTGGAGTTTCTGAACAGACAGGATCAGAGGGAGCCGGTGCTCAGGATTGGGTTGAGACTTTTTCTGCAGTGTGGAGAAGTATGCTGGACTGCATGAAAATGACCTCCAGGAAGGAAGGCGTCAGACGGCTGTTAAATAGATGCAGAAACCAACAGAAGAGACGCTGCGAGGTGTTTCTGGATAAAGACAGAGAATCCAGGTGCTGAGTATCAGCAGCAACAGTCTGAGGCTTCTGGACGGGCCCAGTACACATGAACTGGCTGAGATCCGTCCTTGTCCTGCAGCCAGCATGGATGGGCCCGGCTGCGCCTGTTCCAAGGCGTTGAAACAGCCGGCTGCTCTGTCAAGCTGCCTGCACCCAAAGAGGGCACTGTCCAATGGCTGCAGAAGAGACGCGGTGAAAGGAAAAGATGCCACGCCAGCTTCTGCGAGGAAGGACTCGTTCAAGCACGGCAGATTCGGGGGGATTTAGGGAGCTCGTCTGCCTGCAATAAAAGGTTGAAACAGGATACTTGGCGAGATTAATTACCTAGATAGGCCCCGATAATGCCATTTAAATGGGAAAGTAATTAAAGTGCACCTTCCATGAAAATTATTCATTGCTGACGGATTGGGTGACAGACAAATCAGCAGCCATTTACAGAAAAGCTACAGGTTAAGTGCTGCGAGCCGCTGCTCCGAGACCACCGCCGTTTTATTGCAGCTGTTGACTCTTACTGCTTTGGCCGGCTCTCATCAAATTACAGCCCGCATGAAAGGGGGTGGAGGGGGAGAGAATGGGCTCTCAGGTAACGTAAACCCGGACAAATGCTACAAAAGAGGATCTGCTTACTTAGAGAAGGACACTGGCGGCGTTGGTCAGCTGGGACCCCTCACAATCAATCAATCCCTCTGTTTAAGGCCACCATGGAAGATTAGAACCAAGAAGGGAGCAAATCAATGGCATCATTGTTCACCGAGTGTTACTTTCACACATGCACACAAAAATATCCATTAGGGCCGATCGCATGTCCATGAAGTGGACATTCAAGACATCCCTTTGCAACCTTTTCATTTAGCAACCACTGTTCTTAAATGATCATCAAGTTGTGCTCCATTTTCTGCAAATGCTGTGGGACACCCAACCCCACTCAGAAACGGGAATATTTGCTTCTCGAGGAATGCAGAGGCACCGAGGCTCTTCACATCAAAGCAGGACGCTTAGCTTCTTCTCATCTGCCACGGTGCTGCTTCTCTCCCCCACACTCACATCCACTGAAGGGAATAGCTTGTTGTCCTCTGAATGTTTTAGCAGAATAGTTCGGCGAGGGGGGGTGGGGGGGGTGTGGGGAGGCTGCTACATCGTGCTACAATCACACAACAATGGCTGAAGATGAAAGCTGAAGATACCTCAGCAGCTAAACAAACACTGAAGGGGATCTTTCCAAAACCTATGACTGAAAGCTACAAACTGATGCCAGGAGAAGCTCAGTTTGAACATAATTACCATCATTTATCTGAATGGCGAACAGAAAGTAAAGTTTTCAAAAATACAAAGCAAGTCACAGCAAATGAAAGAGGAGCACGTGGAGGATCAGACTCCAAACACGGAAAAACATATGGATAAAAACAATAACACCACACGCTTTAGAAGAACCATTTTACAGTCGAAAAAAAACCCAAAAAACTCTTAAATAAGGATGTAACGATTCTTTGTGAATTGGTAAAAAACAATTCAAACTCGTCAACATGTCATGTCATAGCTGTGGACAATGTAAAAATCGGTTTGTCTCAGCCTGTGCCTAAATTTAAGAAAAATGCAGAGCAGATGACATTTCTCCATGCAGGCTCCCGGTGAGTGTGTGCACGTGTGTGGCTGTGTGCGCACCTGTGAGTGTGTGCACGTCTGTGAGTGTGTGCATGCGTAGCGGACTGGCTGCGTGTTCTTCAACGTCATATGAACCGATTCTGAAAGTATTTGTGATCATTTCAGTGTTCTGTATAATTGTTTATTTGTATTGAATCCTTTCTGTTAGTAGGAGAACAGACAGTTTGATGTGAGGGTCACAAAGAAAATAAATCATAAATCAAACTGAAACAAAAGCCAAAAATGAAGGTTTGAACTGAATGTGGGGAAAGTCGCTCGATGCCATCCAACTGCTCAGAGCTATCTGATTAATTCATTTTAGTTGGATTCATCCACATTTGAATTTTTTCTCTGAGCTGACAGCTGAAAATGTTCCAGATCTCTTCTCCAACAAAGACTTCAGTCTTCTCCAGACACAGAAGCACTGGAGTGCATTCTCTGCTTTTCTGTAAACTGACTCACAGATTAACAGAAGACTGAGTGAAGCTGGATTTCAGTCTCGCTTCCTGTTTCAGCCATGAAGCAAACCTTTGTTTGCAATGGACCAACACCAGCAGTCAACATTAAAATCAATTTCACACACAAATTTTGCACACAAACCAGCGTTCCCTCTGGCTGAAGGAGTCGAGCAAACACATCTCCTGCAGACTTTCCCGATCCAATTCTGTGATCTACTGAACTCCGTTTTCTCAAACCTCCCTTGAATGCACGTTAACTCCGTGAGCACTCACTACCGTGCAGAAAGAACAAAAGGCCTTGTTTACAAGTGTGCTGGAGGAAAGCGGAGGCAGGGAGCATCTACGTCGGTTAGCTCTGCCGGATTCACAATGGAGGCCTGATTGAAGCACGCTCTTAACTTCTAACACAGAGCAGAGCCGGCTCCTCAACGACCAATACGATAAAGCTGCAGAAATGGAGCTTATGGACTTGCAGCCTGTACTTAAAGTCATTTACGATGGCACTAAGAGGTAATTAGGTTTCAGGAAACAATAAGCACTCAGCGATTTGTGCAGCTCCAGCCTCAGCCACTCATTCGGTTTGCTCTAATTAGGAGAAGCGTGAATTCCTCATCAGATTTTTACTCTCTCCCGACCATACGTTTGTGTGAATGCCCATCATTCAGCAGACGGAGACGGTGCTGGAGCCAGAGACAGACGGTGCTACTATTTTAAAGTTCTGTCAGTAAAAGGGAGTCTCAAGAGCCTCGCCATGCAAAGGTTAATCAATTCTGAATGAAACACTTTAACAATGTGGTCATTCTCTAATGAGGGGTCCTGCATGCAGGTCCTTCCAACACTTTCATTTTTTTGGAAAGCTTTTAATTACACAGCATTAAGTGGAGTTAATGGTTTTGAAATGAATCAATGAGGTCCATATGTCATGCTTCATAACCTAGCACTGCATAACCAAACAATAACTTATTATGTTCAGTGCAGTTTTACTACAGAGCCATAAACCAGCATTCAGAACGGTTTTCTTGTGTCCAGACTGAATGGGACACAGTGAACGGCAGATGAAAGACCAGAGATGATGTTGGGAAATAGGACGTTTGTTGAATCAAACCTCATGTATCACATCAGAAACGACCCTTTTCTAATCCTGACAGAAAGACGACAAAACCTCAGAAAAACTGAAAAGTTTAATTCCAACAAAGCACCAAACTTAAAGAAACGAGAACATTTAAATTTAACATTTGTCTGTGGTTTGGGTCACGCTAGCAGCAGTGCCAGCGACCTTCCCTGACCTCCCTCCCTGAGCTGCTCTACGACCAGAACTCCTCCAGCGTGTCCTGGTTCTCCTCTGGCCTTCTTTTCCCATGTTTAAACTACCTCCACTGCCTTTCTGATGTGGGGTAGAAGTGGCTCTAAACCAAGGGGTCTCAAACTCAGTTTACCTTGGGACCACTGAAGGCGGGGTCTGGCTGAGCCTGGGCCGTACGGGGTTCCATTTGTGCCAAAAATGTGTTTTTGCATCCACTGTTTATATCTTTGGTTTGTTGTCTATGTCTACTGAACAAGTTTATTGAACATTTATTCATGTCTATATACTACTAAACAATATCTTCTGCGTGTCCTGTGAAACGACAGGAGCTAAAAACGCTAGCAACTGTTGCTAAGGACTTTTCTGACGACCAGATCCAAGACAATGTTAAATGCAAAGTCTTAAGCATAAAGCTATCTTAACCAACAGCACTGGCTGCAGATTAGGGCTGCCACGATTATTCGACAAATCGACGACTAATCGACTATTAAAATAGTCGACAAATAATTTGGTCGTCGAAGCGTCGTTTTGTTGTTTGTTTTTTCCTTGTTTTGATCTTAAAACTACTGTTCGCGCGTTCTAATGCCGGGTCTACCTTTGTCTTTGTCACACATGCGCAGTGGTGCTAATCCGGTCAGCAGTGATGTAACAGGAAGTTCTCGGTAGTCTCATAACAACACGCTAGCTCGAAAATGTGGGAAGCATAAGGAAAATAAAAGAGGAAAAAGTGTCAAATGTAATTTCTAAGACAGAACTTGTGTTCCATGAGAGCACGATGGCGATAAATGATCACCTGAAGATGAAGAATGTTGAGACGGAGTTTGATCGCGCTGAACAGAGAGCTTCGTCTAGCTAAGCTAACATTGGCGCTAACACAGCTAGCGCTGCCGCGGCTGTCATTACTGCGCTGTTTGGAGATGAACCAGAAGATCTGCAGCAGATCCGTGTCTACGGCGCTTCTGTCTGCATAGTGAACGTTTCATAATCTGCGCTCTTCTAACCAAACGCCGCAAGGACGGCGCGGATAACGAGTTTACACTGGAAATGAACCGCTCGTCCAAGGCTTCATCCATATTCCGCCGGGATCACGTCGTCCGGTTCGAAGAGCGGAGTCCCCGGTGAAAACCCACGCATGCACGGGGAGAACATGCAAACTCCACACAGAAAGGTCCCAGCCGGGAGTCGAACCGGGGCCTTCTCGCTGTGAGGCGAGAGCGCTAACCACTGCGCCACCGTGCAGCCCACTTTATACATGTTTTATTAAATATATGTTTTAAAGCTTTAAAAAAGAATTGCAGGCTTTTATTAAGTTTTCTGTTGTTGATTCAGATTACCTCATTTGATTTAAGTCTTGTTTTAATGCCAGAAACAAATGAAGGAGAAAAGCTGTATGATTCATTAAAAGATTAATAAACTATTGTCTTTATTTTAGTTAGAATATAGCTTAAAGACCTCAAGTTTAAAGATAATGATGGTTAAGATGAGTGTTTTACATCCAGTCGCCGCACGAACCGATTAGTCGACTAATCGAAAAAAATAGTCGACTATTGAAATAATCGTTTGTGGCAGCCCTACTGCAGATGTTGAGAAAATTAGAAAAAAATCTGGAGCAGTGTGTCAGGTTTCCTTCTACAAGTGTTACACCAACCCATCAGTCGCCCTCCAGCCTCATCTTTCATGGACTTGTAAACTAAGGCTGGGAATCACTGCATAACTCACCATACGATACGCGATACATGGCTCACGATATCGATGATATCGCGATAATCGTAAAAAATCATCTCTAATAACTTACATTATACAGAAGAACACATATTTAGAAAAAAATATCAAACAATATACACTCTTGTGCAACATTGCTGAAGTCAGTAATACTATGTCTTTGACAAGCATTGACAACAATTGAATTGGAATTATCTGTCAGATCCAACAATAGTAAACATGATCAGCAGTGACACTACTTAGTGCAGAATTGTTGTAAACAACAGAACAAAAATTAAATAAGGATGAATATAACATTCCACAGCCTCTTCAATCGAAAACAAAAGATTGATACTTGGTGAGAACCCATCAAGAATCAATCACAGGACTAAATATCACGATATATCGCAGTATCGATATTTTGAAGAGATTCCAACCAGGGTCTTCTTTGGTGGGAGTGCTACCCACTACAACACCGTGAAAACCCCAACTCATTAAATATCTGGTGAAATACTTCAAATTTAGTTATTTTTTCTACAGATGTCCTCTGAAAAAACAGATGGAACAGAAGAATAAGAATTCCATAAGACTTTCTGAGCTATTTTCAAATCAGCCACAAAGTGTACAAAACGATTTATTTCCCAAAGTAAACATGTAAAAATGTAAATGAAAATGAGCAACAAATCCATGTGTTTTTTCCTGGTTGTGGTGTGAAAGCATAAAAATGTCACCATTGACTGACAATGATAAACAGCCTATCTGACACCATCAGGACAGGTAATGGTTTAATATTCCAGCAGGTTATCTGGGTAATTGTGTGTTGTCAACATGCCACCTATAATTAGAGCTGACTCTGAGAGAGCATGTCCTAATTGTTTCACTTTTGCTGGTGTTCTGCAGGTCCTCCTCCTGACATCCCAGCGTCCTTGGCTGAGCACTGAGCCCTCATGGCCTGTTCCAACTCATTTTTCTGTGCTGGACAGAGCAGCAAAAAACACACCACCCCCTCGCCTCCAGCGCAATTTTTCAGCCAGATTCATTTAGTGTGCTCATTTCCTTTTAGCCTTTACCACAAACCTTTAAAAAAAACACACTCTTAAAACAGCCAGACTAAAAGGACTTCCAGAAAAAGCTAGACAGCAATCATGGTGATGACCAGCGCACTACAAAGGCGGGCGAGGGGTCGTTAAGCAGACTCTGAAGTTAAGCATCTCACTAATGCTTCAACACTCTCCCTGCAGCCTTCTTTTTAATCACCTAAGTCAGAGCACAGCCTTTTGGGCCAACTGTGTTTCATGGATGCTCAAGCATGAAAGAGGAATCTTGTTGTGGGGATCCATAAAAATAATGAATAAAAAAAGGCTTCTAAGTTTGTCACCACAAAACACGGCATTTTAATTACAGCTAATTCCCTGGAGACGGAGCTGCAAACGCAGCACTACTGCTGTCGGTACCACTGGCATTCTGCATCACTGCTTAGCTAATAACGTGTGCCACTGCATTGCTCATATTCATATTAAATGAATATGGCTAATATGCATGACAGAAATATTATGGATCGTATTACAGGATCCTCATTATTGTTAATAAGGAATCATTGGTTTCCATTTGGAGAGTTCTCAGAAATGCTTGATGCTCTCTGATCTGAAGCTTCATCCTTCAAACGTACTGTAATCTGATCTGCAAAACATGATTGCAGAATCATTTTCAAAACATTTAGCTTGTCTTTAAATCTTCAGAGAAATCTGGTTGTCCAATCTGGTTGATAACTTTAACACTCATGTCCATTTAAGTCAGGGGTGTCAAACTCAATCACACAAGGGGCCAAAATCCAAAACACACTTTAGGTCGCAGGGTGAACAGTTCAAGATAAAGTTTTGGTCTCACTGACTCAAATATCCTCGACTATTTTAACAATCCACTAATGGTGGCCGCCCTAATCGTTCCTGAACTTCTTGCTGTGGGACTTCTTACCTGCTTGGCCTGTAGCGATGCGAACTGCTGCAAACAGCCTCTGCGTGCGGCTCAGGTCTGTTACTCCGTTCACGGCCTCCACCTCAAAGGTGTAATTGGCGTGTGCGAGCAGGTCCGTCACCATCACGTACGTGTCCACTAATCCCGACTGAGCTGGTGAGTATCCCACATTGGGCCCACACGCCACACATTCCTCGGGCTCCCAGCTGCAGCGCCTGCAGACAACCCGGTAGGTGACGTCATTGCGGCCGCCAGTGTCAGCAGGCGGGCTCCACTCCAAAGTGACAGAGGTCTGGTTGATGTTGTAGACCAAGTTCTGCGGCGCTGAGGGAGGTCCTGTCAGAGTGAACAGAGGACACGAGAATCAGACAACCGAGAAAAGAGACGGGGAGTGTGTGGACTGGATTTCCTCCGCTCTGAAAAGAATATGAAAGGCACAGGACATGCTAGCTCCAGCCCTGGAGCCAAACTCTGACACTCAATTATAATAAGACTCAGAGAAAAGAAACAAAAAAAAAGCTGCAGATAGACTGAAAGAGTTTGTGCTGGACTGGGAAACAAGATCAGACTCAGACGAAAGAGAAACTAACACTGTCACTGTCAAAGACTGCAGCTGTTTCTGTGTCAGTTTTAGCGTTAGCGACTAGAGACCTTCAGGGATCAGCTGGTTTTTTAGCTTTACTATTTCAAATGCTTTTTGTCAGTTTATGGTCTTGCAGACTAAACTTGAGAATTTAACTAAAAAGCAAAGAAAATTCATTAAAAGATTTTATTTGTAGAATGGAAAGAGTGTTTCCAAACTTCCAATTTGAGTTCAAGTTTGACTGATATTCATATAAAACATAACATTTGTTTGGAAGTATTCTATCTTTGCATTTTCCTCTTGGACTTTGCTTGCTGTGCCCCTCAACACCAGGTTTCTGTTACCCAGGGGAAGATTAAGAATTGTTCATGAACAACACGCTACCTCTACTGGGTTCTCAGTGGAGAATGCAAACAACCTTAAATTCTGTTCCTGACACACATCTTACAAATGTTTTGAAAACCTAAAGCTTGGTAAAGGAGTCGAATTACACCTAGTCAAATAACAACTAGCCGTACAACATTTACCTTTACGTGTTTTTAAGGGTTTACAATGCCTGCATTGCACAAACATCTTCACTCTACTGGCTCACAAAGTGGTCTACAGCTTCAGTATTTCCTGCGGGCCATCCGCGTACCCCGTTCAGATGTGTGCATTATTCTCCCACAGACGACCCATGTAAGTGGTTCAGTTGTGACTAAAGCTTATGGGTCTAGCAACATGTAGAGAACCTGAACCCTGGTGTTTTGAGGTGGAATGGTTGCTGAACTTCTATGTTTGTTAAACTTTTAAGTGAAAGCGCACACCCCAAATCCATTACTATCTGTTCATGTTGTGTCTGCACCACTTTGTTCTTTTATTTTTATTTTATTTTTATTTTTTTACATGGCTGAACTTGAAAGACAGAAATAATCAGGTTAATGCATCTTTATAGTGGAGCAACTTAGATGAACTCATTGGATTTTTATATTAGATGATTGTCATAAATGGTAGTAATTATGTTGTTTGCACATTCATCCGAATAGTGAATCAGTCAATCTGATGATCAGAGAGTTCTGTCTGTAAATAATTGTTTTTATAGATTGTGAGGATGTTTGAACAAATATAAACTTGATAAAAAAATTTCAGTGAGTGTTTTCTGTTGGCTTTGGCCAGTTTTAGCGATAAAAAAATCTGTTTTCAATAGAAAACTTTCATTTTTTGTTGTGTGTTATTTAGAGCTGGACCCACAATGCATCGTTTATCAGGACGTTTTAACCTTCTAGAGCTGCTATCAAAATCAGGCCAGAGAAGCAACACCAAAAGAAAGGCAGCGAACACACTCGTGTTTTTATTTGGATGTTATCAGCTCTTTCATTTATGCTATCGTAAGAGATCTTTTCAAGACATTAAATGGAATTTCAACTGTACCTCCTATTGGAGGCAGATCTAGATGAGTCTGCCTCTTTGTCACAATACCCCTCTGTTCTGATGCATGCACACAATGCTGGTGATTCATCCAGATGGGCTACAGACTATTTTTAAATGTAATTAACAGCATAAAATCTGCAGCTGGTGTGTAAATGACAGAGGCGCGGCTGCAGAGCCAGTAAATAAATGACACAGACAATAAAAACACACCACAACATGCAAGTGCCCCAGATCCAGACAGAGGAGGCCCTGGTTTCCTCGGGGATCTAAAATGATGTCAATAAAGTAAACATGCTCCACCACTTGATTTAGCATTCTCTATTATCTGTTGAATTTATGAACTCCGTTTCAACCTTTAACTGCCACATTTAAAGGATCCTGATGGGCATCAACAGCCAGCTCTCCGCCGTCCTCCGTCCACAGGTGCACAGACCGTTTGACTGTAAATGTTCACATAATGACAAAGAGATTAGCTCATCTCGTAAAAGGATGAATAACAAATTGCTGCTTTCATCTTTCACGTTCCCGGCTGCTGGCTTTTACAGCACAGATGTTGACATAAATAAACTCCTCCAAATGTACTCAGGATTATATGACTTGTGCTCTTTGTTTATGAGCAATTGAAGAACTTCTCTGGGGGAAGCTTTTCAGGATATATTCTTTGAAAAAAATTGTACATCGCAACCCATTAAATTTGTCACAGTGACTTAGATAAACTAGTTTATTTATTTACATAACGCCCAAACTGCCTTTGCAATATTCTGCCTCATTAAAACTGCACTTGGTTGTTTTTCTCATTCTGAACTAAGACTCAGGTATCCATATTCATGCAGACGGATGGGGGGGCACCTGTGGCAGGAGAAGTGGAGATGAACCGCGATCACCAATAGACCGTTTTCACGGTGACATCAGACAGAGGGCGATAGAGGGCGTCGTGGACGTGAAAACTGCTGGTGAAAGGATTAAGACCAGGAAACACAGAACTGAACGCTGTTTAACACAATTTAAAGAAATAATAAAAGGTAACCTTACCAAATTTAACAGAAAAATGTACAATATTGATTTTATGAATGTCCTGCTGAACTGTATTTTTATTCAAATCTAAAAACAAATTTGAAAAATTCTTCAATATTTGAGGTTTTATTGAAAATATTGAATATTTGAGCAGATATTATTCTAACAGGTTCTATTTTGCTTGATGTTATTCACACGGGGTTTAAGTGTGATTAACATAAAAACTGATAGAAATTCATGTTTTCCACATTTAATAGACGCAGACAAGATCCAGATTGCTGCATGATGGCTGCACGTGTTTTAGCTGCACCAAAGGATAAATGTAGTTGCTGTAATCAGATGTATTTGTTGTTTAAGTGGGTATTTTAAGGGGTAATTGTAAAAGTGTTTTGACAGTTTCAAATGATTTTGATCCTTGTTTATCTTTATTATCCTGCAGGATCAGACACGGTTATGAGCAACAGCAAAGAGGAGCTACGTCAGAAAATAACAACAGTTATTAGATTTTCTTTATTGAAATTGTCTGACTTTATCTCTGTTTTAGTGGTTTTGTGAACTCAGAAATGTAATCAACTTTAACTGGACAGAAAAGATCTTCTGCAGATCTACGTCTCATCCCCGTTCTGGAAAGCTAGCGTTAGCATTAGCATCAATTAGAAGAAGAGAATCTGAATGGCCGTCATAATCAATACAACCGGGAAGGACCGGTGACATTTAGAAAATAAATATTTCAATTGGTTAGGTTACCTTTCATTATTTACATTAAATTGCTTTAAACAGTGTTCAGCTGTCAGCTTTACCATTCCAAACCGTAGACATAATATATAACCAGAAGTCACTCTGCACACTCGCTGTTTTGTGTGACATCACGTGGAAAGGTCGATTCCAGCGCCAGCACAACACTCATCCTGTGATACGCGTTGGCTCAACACAAGCCAGCAGGCTCCGCCCTCCCTGCACCACATTCAGAGACAACAGGATCATCCAGGGAATGGGTTTCCCAGCATTCCTAACAAATGAACAAATCTGTAATTCTACTGAATATATAAAAACGAGATTTGAAATAAAAATGCTGAATGACAGACGTCCCTGCTTGTTTCCCTTCACCAAACTGAGACACAGCGCTCTGCACATTTCCAAACAGGTGACTGAGTCTGGGCTCGGTGGAAGCCAGTTGGGTGTTTTCTTCTTTAATAAATCAGTACTGGAAAGACATGAGTCATGGAGAAGATGAAGGCAGCGAGCGGTGCTGCAGACGTGGCCCTTCATGAGAAGATACGCAGCCCTCTGCATGTAAAATTGACACATCATGTGAGCTTTTTGTTTGAAGTTCCGCTCTCCTTCTGCTTCCTCCACCCCGTGGCGCCTCTTTGAATCTCAGACTGAACTGTGTCTGGACTCTGGAATAGGAAACCCCTCCAGCCCAAACTCCACCTGCAGCCCAGATTTACAACCCGTCCCGAGGACTCCACTGTCTCCTCATCCTTCCGGCTCAAGGGCTGCTCCCCACCCCGCCTCCCCCGCTCTGTCTAATCTTTTGGTGTTCGCTTCCTCACCTCCTCCCAGCCAAGTTTCATTTCACGGATTAGCCTATCAGAGCCTTCACAGTCTGAAATGTTTCAATCACTTGGAAGCTCAAACTCTGCCACCCTCACCAGAGAAAGGGGGTAGGGGTGACGGGGGTGTCTAAGTGTGTGTTTTTATGTACTCAACTAAAGAGTGAGCATGTGATGTTTAGCATGGAGACATGACACAGGCTTTAAACAGGAACCTGGATTGTTTTACGCCTGGTTCACACTGGAGCAACGGAAGCGCCGCAGAACGGAGGTCACTTCCATTCGGCGCGCTTGTTAACCCACGGTGTGGTTCACACCAGACGCAGAGCGCCGCAGTCCTCCACGGAAGGCTCAAACATGCAGCGGATCGTTTCAGCGTCTGGTCTATTTTGTGCGCCAGTGATTTGCGTTTATTTCAGCAGGAAGTTACATCAAGACTAGAGCTGTCAGGCGATTAAAATTTTTAATCGCGATTAATCGCATTTTGTCCAGAGTTAACTCGCGATTAATCGCATATTAATATGTGACCTTTTTTTAAGGAAAAAAAAATGTGTGCTTCGTGGAATTTAGTAGTTCTACATCAATTATGAAAACAAGAATAGCAAAATTAATAGTTTTCATCAGAAACACTTTATTTTGTAACATTGTATTGAGATAAACTTTCTTAACAATAAAAGGCTGTAACATAAAATCCCTAACAAAAGCCCAAGTGCAAGTGAAGGGCATTTTAAATTCAAAACTTCAATCAACGTTCAGTAAAATAAACTAAAAAAACATCAAAATAAAATTTCCATAACACTTTCATGTTCATTTTTTGTCAGGACCAAATCTTTTCCTCCTCTGCTGAACTGCAGTAATAAATGAAATAGAGATTTATCATTTCCAATGAACTTTTGTTTTTTAAAACCTTAAAGACTGAGAAAAGCGGGATACTCTGTGGATAGTTTGACAGTCTGTTACTGCCGCCGCGTTCTCTGGCTGCAGCTCGATGCAGCGACGTGTCCAGCGGAGCTCACGCCATGAATATGCCGGCAGACAGACCGCTATGCTGGGGCTGGATCACGCTTAAACCTCCAGAACATTTAAAACGTCCCCCGGTGCGCTTGCTGTTCGGAACGTCGGGGGCCCGCAGCTCTCGGGACGCGGCGCTGGACGCGAGCCGGTACCACCAGACGTGGTACTGGACGCGAACCGGAGCCGGGTTAGTGTGCAGGAGCTATCCAGGTCCTAGCGCCGGGCCGGTTCCAGCTAGCAGCTCGGAGGTTGGAGACCCGCCCGTGATCGAGTGAGAGCACCCGGTGAGAGGACGATGAGGGACGCCTGCGCGCGCGGTATGGAAAAGCACGTATGAGAAAATCCCATTGACTGTAAAAATAATGGACCTATCGAGCAATGAGGTCCCCCCATTATATACAGTCTATGGAAAATCCGCGATTAATGCGTCAAAAAAATTGTCGGCGTCAAGCACACGTCAGATTAATGCGTTTTTAACGCGACAAATCTGACAGCCCTAATCAAGACACATGAGAAAATCCGGATTATTTTTAAAATAGAACCAATTTTTACAATAAAACAGCAATGGACAAATGTGATCATGTTTTTGTATCTAAACAGACTGTAGAGATGAAAATAAACACAATCACAACACACACACACATACAGATCAACGTAGTGGGCCGACTCTGGAGTGTGGATGGGGCTGGGTTTAAATAAATTTAAGAAGTGTAGGTCAACTAACAACTTGCTTCTTCTTAGCAGAAACATAAGGTAATATTTTTAGGTTATTAACTTATCCATAAAAACAAAAAAAGCTCTAGCAGAAGCGCCTCGGCTGTTGCGGAAAAAAGTGTCTGGTGTGAATTGGAGGAGAGAGAGAATGCCGCGCACACTCCGCTCCGAGGGTAAACTGCTGAGAAGCGCTTTTAATAATAATAATAATAATTTTCTTCACGTGCATGTGCTCTGAACCACAGAAGTTTACATTTAAATGTAAGTACGGACTTTTTGTTGCAGCATGACCTTTTTAAAGTTATAAAACTGCTGTTGTTGTGAATATTTGAGCGCTGGAAACGCCGCTCTAGGCGATTATTGGTGACGTCATTGAACAAAAGTGAGGTCCGAAATATGAGACGCTATTTTTTTCATAACTCTTCAATTGAACGGACCAATGAAGGGAAGGAAAAAAGAAGAATTTGGATTTTAATTTGGGGTTTAATGCTGTGATGAAAGGGCTGGGAGCTGCACTAATAATCACTAAAATGCCCAACATGGGAAACATTACAGCACAGCATTTTTAGGTCATGTTTCAAAGCCAGTCTCCACTCCACACAGCTGTAAGACCTGAGTAAATCCAGGCTTACGGAGGGAAGAATCTGCTGCTTATCAGCCCTGAGAGGTTCTTTAGGCTAACTTAACCCTCCGCTGCCTATTAGCTGACAGGCTTCTAATTGGGGACCGGTGGGAAGAGGGGCAGCAGGGGTGAGTGGTATTCAAATCACCCATGAGGTAATCCTTACTCTACAAATGTGAGTTGCGACCTCCTGACCTCGGCTCTAATGATGTGGCGGCAGCAGAAGCTAAAAGGGAAGATGAGCAGGAGGGGAACGGGGCTCGGAGAAGAGGCGCCTCCGGCTGCTGCTGCCACAAGAGCCGCAGCATCAATGCTACCTCAATACCACACCGGATTTAACATTGGATTTGCTAATCGTACACAATACATGCTGCAAACTGGAATCCACTTAAGCTGCAGTCTTTGGAGAATGTATATTGGCATATGGAGTGGAATTAACAAATAAAAATGCCAAGCTTAGTTTGGACCGTAACTACAGACAATACCCATATTTGCTAAGAGTCTGGAGACCCAAAGAGAAGCTTAAATGACTGCAAAAACGGCCAAAACAGCTGAAATTGTAGATGTCAAGAGAAATGGAATTGTTTCTGAGGCTTCATGAGCTCCTAATGACTGTCTATGTCTGTCTAACAGTCCCTATGCACGGGGCACAGCTTACAATGAAAACAACCAGAGTGACAAACAACTAATCCAAACAAGACGACACAGAAGTTCATTAAAAACATCTTAAAGTTTAAAGTTTTACTCTGATCATCTTTTGATCTATTTTGAAAGCATTTCCAGTGGAATGTGAATTAAATCTAAAGACTGTGTTGCTTTCTAGGACTTAGTTTCTGCAGAGCAGCAGGAGTTTATCAGAAATCCACCTCTGAGTTGTTGGCAGGACCAATGGCGTGGAGAACCCCTGCCTTCATTTCCCATCATGCCTTTGTTCAGGTTCTCCTGCTAGCTCACTGCCCCAACAACTTCAAGCTAACATTAGCAGTGCAACAAAAATGTTGTTTACCGTCGAACAAATCCCGTCATGAGTCGCTACAGCGAATCAGCATTCACCGATCGTAGCGCGGTGTCTGACATCAATGACAGAGTTTAATGACTGATGCTGAAATGTACATATATTTTGACTTTAGTTTCTAACGGTAGGTTCACACTGGACGCGGAAGTACCCAAAAGTGGAGTGGGAGTGGCATCGCATTCGCTCCCTCCTACAATTCACACCAGACACGCATTTTTCTGCAACGGTCAACAGGAGCTTCTGCTAGAGCTTTTTCTGTTTTTACCATCATGGGTATGATAATAACCTAAAAATATGAGCCCATGTTTCTGATAAGAAGAAGTAAGTAGTTAGTAGACCTACACTTCTTTAATGTATCTGTTGTTGAGACACAGAGAGAAGTGTGTGCGTGTACGTTTATTTTCATCTCTACAGTCTGCGTAGATACAAAAACATGATCACATTTGTCAAACGTGGTGTCTTATTGTAAAAAAAATGTATATTTTGAAAATAAACCAGATTTTCTCATTTATCTTGATGTCACTTCCTGTCAGAAATGATGCGGATCACTCGCGGCTCCAACACCAAATAGAGCAGAAACACAAAATAGACATAGGAGTGGAGGACTGTGGAAGTCTGCTGTGAACTACACCACAGTAAACCAGGCGTTAGAGTTTGTGCAATTTTAAAAATAAATAACTACTGAAAATCTGAATTATCTTGGATATTTTGTCTTGAAAGCAGTGTGAATTTGATAGTAATGTTTATCTTCAACAACAGAGTAAAGCTAAAAAACAAGGTCTTTATTTTTTTTTGCATGAATCATTTATGAATACAGACATCATAAATGACTATTAATATGACATTATTAGTCATTTATAGCTTAGACATTGAAAATAGATTTTTTCTTAAAATTTTTGCTTAAAAATTTTGCAGAAAAATGAACACAAGTAATAATTTATAATAAAAACTGAATTCTCTAAGAATGAATGCTGGAGGACAGCCTGACTGAATCATAGAGCAAACAGGCTTCGTTTGCATGGCCTCGTCTGATTACAGTGTGGACACACACTTTGATTTACATTGAATTTACATGAGCACAGCCAAAACAAGGACAACGACAACAGGAATCTCAATGCATTATCACACATGCATTGGATTCCATGCAAATCTGCACATCTCTAAAGCAAATAACTGCCCAATCACAACCACACCATGAGACATTTGATCACCTTCAGATCATATTTCCAAAGGTTTTTTTTTTACCATTGTCTCATCTAAAATAAATTCTTCCATCTCCCTGAAAAAACTCTCTGACCAAATGCTTTCAGAACGGAAAACATAAGAGCAACCAGAACACAACCTAACGAGTCAGTAAACTGGATCAAACCAGAACAGAGACAGTCGGTGAAGCAGTTTTCCCTTAAAGGTATTGCGCTTTAACCAAACATATCCAATGGTTATGTGTCACTATTTCTCAAAAATTAAGACATTTTCTGTAGAAGAAAGGATGGCATTAAAGCAGACTGGAATGGACTGAATGGAACCGAGTCACTGGCTCTTAAACTTTCCTGATGTCCACTGATTTGGTCCAAAAAGAATATTCTAAATCCCCCTAAAAACGTTATTATAATTAAAACACTACTGGGAAGATTATTTTTAAATTAAAAAAATTGCCTTAGGGGGACTATAAGACGAAACAGAAATTCCTCAGGTCTTCATCAGTTCTTGTGTGGCCCAAACCAACTCAATCACAGCATTTATGTCCAGTTTTTTACTGTATTTGGATGTCTTAGGACTGATTAGCTTTTACAATTAGCTTGTAAAATTGTCAAAGTCTCATTTGACCCTTAAAGCGACAACCCTGGTCAGAGCCAGCCGGTGACCTTTGTGCCACATCTGTCCCATAAACCCTTGCTATGGTCGTAACCGAGTCACTGGTTCCAAAGTTAGCCCACGACGCCCAAATATGTCTGCTATCTTGGAAGCCGGCTCAAGCGTCAGATGGGCGTCAACTTGTTGAGGCGGCACATTTTTTAGGGGTGCGGCAAAGGGGGCTGGGAGGAGCAGATGACTGCTCACAAATACCCTTTCAGCCCATGGCTTGCCCCAGCGCCGCTCACAGCTGTCGCATGATTGATGCCCCGCTCCCCAGCCTGTCAACAGCTCCAGCCTGCGCATTTCCTCTGAGGAAAATACCTCTTAATGGCGGTCCACCAATTCTCATCTTCTCCATGTTTATTTGCATAAGAAAGGCAAACACTGAACAAACAAAAGCATCTATTCCCGCCGCCCCCTCTCAACACATGCCACTTGGGAAACCATGTATTTGGGGCTTTATTTTTTGGGAACGTCGTCCCTCATCTTTATTCAGGATGGATTTGGCTTTTCATGTGTCCATGTTACATCTTCATCTCATTTTCTCTGTAGACACATCCTTAATCTGTGCCACAGATCCCTTCACTGCTCTCTCCTACCCTTAGATTTGGTAGCTTTACACAGCTCTGCTTAGAAAGAAATCTGTCAATCAAGTTCATTCAGGCACTGCAAAGTCATTTGGTGTTACTACTTTTGCTGAATAAGGCACAAAAAAAGGAAATCCCAGTTACTATTGATCATGGTGACTTCATTCAGTGGAGAATTGGAAAAGCAGGGCAAAAGCGGTGCTGGGTGACTGATGAGGATAGCGACATTGAAAATACATATTTACATATAATGGTATGGGGTCATTAAGTGTAGCCCAAACTTAATGAAAATGAATAATGGAAAGTATGCATTAGGCAACTTCAGTAATTACTGCACTACTTGGCCAAGGTGATTACCCATGGGGGAACAGCCAGAGGACACGGCGAGAAGAGAAACTTTCTCCTGCTCCGAGCGCCGCGTGCGAGCGCCGCCCTTGATTGGTGGGGGTTGCTGGAGTGAAGCGTTAACATCCGATTAGGATGGTTAAAGAAGTGAGTAATGGAGCTGTCTTTCAGAGCAAGATCTTGATGGTTGCCACCGCGCTACATCCAGAGATTGGTGGCTTGTTGTCTTTGCTTGAGTTATGTCCTCCTCTCCAGCAGACACTGACGGGGATTTAAGCAATGCAGGAAAAATAAAGGCTGGGGAGCTGCTTGAACACGCTCAAACTGAGGTCACTGAAGGGTGTGTCCCACGTTATATCATTAGTGCTATGCATATGGTGAATCACTTTACTCTGAGAAGTGTTAAATTATTGCTTAAAGGGAACATCTGGGCAGCAGTGAGTCAGTCACACAACATTACTCTTAAGAAAGACGTCAAACTTTTTCCTTTACTGTCTCAGCGGAGATTCTGTTCAAGGTATTTTACAAAAGCAGAACAAACTAGAAAAGTTGCATTACCTGTGATAATGCCAGTGTGAATGCTTTTTGCTGAATGTGGTCGCTGAAGATACTGAAAATTTTTGCCAAAGAAATTTCCTTTAATTGCTGAAGGGATTTGCTGAAAATGCTAAAGCTAGTTGCACTATGCTAAAATTCCTAAAAGATTCAAAGTTGCAGAAATTGCAGAATGTCCACAAATAAGTTAAAATATTACTTGAAAAGTTTGAAAAAATTCATAAAAAAATTAAAATTACGTTAAAGGTATTAACTTAAAATTCGGTCAAAATCTCAGTAATGTCAAATTAGCTAAAAAATGTGAACATATTGCTAAAATACTAGCTTAACTCAATATTAGCCTTAGAAACTACAGTTTATGCCAAAATAGTCAAAATAGCTAACACATTGCTAAATTATTAGCTTAATTCAGAATTAGCGCAAAAAAACCTCATTAGATGCTAAATTAGATTTTAAAAAAAGCTAGCATGTTGCTAAAATACTAGCTTGAGTCAAAATAGAACAAAAACCTTATTAGATTCTAAATTAGCCAAAAATGTTAGCATGTTGCTGAATTATTAGCTAAACTCAAAATTATCCTAAAAAATCTCAGCAGCATTAATGTCCTTAACATGCTGAAAATGTTGATACCAACCTGG
>NC_050535.1:15475175-15528179 GCF_002922805.2 Oryzias melastigma | reverse complement strand
AATAAATAAATAAAAATAAAAATCACAAATTATGTAATATCTTAAAAAACATAAAATGTACAAATACCAAAAGTACAAGCAGGAATGTCCTGAACGAGCTGAATGTTTTGGTACTAAGATTTCAGAAATTGCTGAAAGTGTGATTGAGTTTTTGTGAATCAAAAAATGCTTGGAAGAATAAATACGGAATAATAATAAAGAGAAACAGAATCACTACTGTATGAATGCTTTAAAACATTCACACAGTTATCCATAAAACTTGCTCTTTTGCAAAGAGGAAAGATTTGCAAAAAAAAGTCTGGACCTAAGCTCGGTTAACAGATACACAGCAGAGTGAAAAGAAATATTTACTCTGCAGTGAAACAAAGTATGAAATAATAGTGAACTATTCCAGGTGAGACACAGATGTTACTGCAGCCACAATGCTTTTGAATGATGTGTAACAATGCTAGAAGCACAGCTTTGACTTCAGGCAAGTTTAGCTGTAAACCTTTTCAGAATTTGGAAACATTGTGCCAAGAAAGGATTGAACATGAAATATCCTCAACATAATGTCATGACTGCAGGAACCTGCAAGTACAAACAACATCAGGACAACGTGAAGAAAGGCCCTAAAGCCAGAAGATCTCAAATACCAGGTGGCCAGCTTAAGCAATATCTTATCCTTAAAATACCCACAAAATAAAAGGAAAGGAAAAGCAAGTACTGATAGTATAGTTTTAACTGCAATCATCTCTGGAGGGAGGAATTGATCTCTCTTTTTAACACAGGTCTCATAGTGGAGCCGCTTTTCTAAATAATCGTGCACTTTGTGGTGTGAGCAGCAAATATGACATGGATGTTCCTTAGAATCCTGTCTTTTACAAAACCATCTTAGCCACAAGAAAATCCTACATTTTAAAATATAATATACACATAATAGTATTCATCAAGTTAAAAGTCCCCCATGACCATTTTTAGTATCTAAAAAGAATGTTCTCAGTAGTGTTTTAACTATGATTATGAAGTTTTTAACCAAAATCTCTCAACCTAAATGTCTTAAAAATACTTTTTTCAATACATTCAATCATTGGTTTCTCAGAGTTCTTGATAAAATAATCAAAGCTAACATCAAAATGCTCTTTCATTGATTTACAATCCTTTCCAACTGCGGTCAAATGAGCCGCCGTTCACATTTCCGTGGTCACATCAAGAAGCTCCGTGGAGTCTGGTGGAGATTTTCCAGCGTTCTCAGTCCTGCTACCGTAAGTATTGGATGAAACTCACACCAAAAATCCAGTGATGCTGATTTGACCACAGAAATGTGAACGGCGGCTCATTTGACTGCAGTCAATGTGAAGATACCATCTTCTCTTCTCCAGAACCTGAACTAGACACTAGGAACAGATGAGGGTTTAGTGCATGTGCAGCAGAGCTGTTGATGGAAAGAAGATCATTCATTCAAACAGAGTCTGTCCAAGACACTTTGATTGATTTAAAAGGAGAAATACTCGGAAATGAAAAAACTAAATGATTTCTTATTACATTTGTTCTCTTTCAGAAGAAAAATGACACAAAGACATGTTAAAAACTCAAACAACAGGATTTTCACCATAGGGGTACTTTAAATTTATTTTAGTCTTAAGCTTTCTTTTGAAAGCTTCACTCAGAATAACAAACGACAAAGATTAACAAAACAGAAAACCCCAAAAATGTAATGTGGAGTTTCAAAATTCCAGCTGACGGTCTGATAGGTGAAGTTCTATCATTGGTTTGTAAATGTGATGCAAAGACAAGCTGGAGCAATGACTCAAAATCCAACTTTTTCCTTGCGTAATATTTCCTGCAGTCACAAACACATCAGGGATTCTGACTTGGCCTAGTTTGTGTGAACTGAGAAAAAGAAGCGCACGGACCGCACACTGCATGCATATGCAGCAATGTATTATCAGCAGATAATAAAGCTGCATTTGAAATACATGAAATGTTTTTTTATAAGTGCATGAAACCCAAATCGGGATGCAACTAAAACACTGGAGTCCTGTGATGCGCCGTGAGCAGAGAGAAGCTGCACAGATTTGGTTTTCAGGCTCCTGTTTGCCTGCAGAGATAAAGCAGGTGAACAGTGGCTGACAAGTAAGAAACAATAAATAAACCAGCAGCCTTTTGAAATAAACATGTTTAAGAAAGGTCTTTGGAAGCAAACAAGCCCAAGCCATGCAGACCAGCCCCCCATCCTGTGTAAATAAGCCATCAATGGCTGTGACTGGCCTGCTCCACCGCCCAGGACAAAGGAGGGCTGCTGCGTCTGCTGCCACTGCTGACTCAAATTGCAATCTTTCAGACGGGAAATGGCAAATTGCTCCTCTCATCATTAGCAACCAGCAAAGACGGAAAACAGACACCCGAGCCTGCAAGCCTAATTATGATGACACACCGGGAGGCAGAGCAACGCTCAGGAGCACATCTGGGGCTTTCATGAGGCCACTGCAGGATGACTAACCCGCTCTGGAGACGCTTGTTTTCCCCTGTTTACCCAGCAGCACGGCAGACTTACGTGTACACGCCACAGACGGAGGATCAGAGAGCGCGCGGTAGTAGCCGTCCTCGCAGTCGCAGCGCCACGATCCCTCCCGGTCGTTGAAGCTGTGTGCTGGGCAGCGAGAGCACTGCAGGTCCTGGGAGGACGACTTGTAGAAACCACGACCACAAGCTGTGGAGACAAAGTACAACAACTTTGGTCAGACGTCTGGTTCGCTGTTTTCTGCAGAATCTAGTTTCAATAGCAATTAAAAAGCACTTAAGAGTTCTGATTAACCTGCAAATGTTTCACCTGCGAAAAAGCAACAAGACTCATTTTCCCAAGCCTGAGGTGATCGCATTCATTTGCTTTTGTTACTGCTTCAATCAACAGAAAAGGAAAAGAAAAACCTGAAGGAAAACATTAAAAGAACAAAAAAAGTGCTTACAAGGAACAATAGCAGCTGCAGATTTATTTCATTTGGACCGACCTTACTTCTGATCACTGCCATCTCGAAAGTAACAAAAAAAAAAAAAACAGCCTGAAAAATATTAACAAACCGACATCGCAAAAAATAAAAAAAAACCTTTGTAAAAAATGTCTAAACATGTTTCAAACTGTCAAGTTCTTTGTAGTGCGAATGTTTAGTAATCATACTATAGTGATTCTCCTGCTCCTGATTTTCAGCATGTAAAACTCAAACACACGTTCAGCGATTTCAGCTATCTTGGTATCAGAGATTCAGCTCGTTCAGAAATTACTGCAACAAGCCTTTAAATATATTTATTGGCTATGTTTTCATCTTTTATAGTAATTTACAAAAGCTAATATTCTAGCAAAATGCTAATGTTTCTATTAAATGTGTTATCTACTGGGGGTTTTAGGCTAATTTAGAGTTCAGCTTCTATTTTAGCAACATGCTAAAGTTTTTGACTAATTTAGTTTACTGAGAAATTTGAGATTAGACTGGAGATTAGCTTGTATTTAAGCAACGAGCTAGATTTTATGGCTAATATGGCATCTACTGAGGTTTTTCGGGGTCTAATTTGGAGTTTAGTTCATATTTAAGCAAAATTAGCAGGTATCAGGATTTTTAAGCAAATTTACTACAAATGTTTCTGAAATTTTGGTCAACTTTAGCATTTTCTATAGTTCTCTAGAAAACTTTCCAGTCTTTTAGCAAATTTAACATTTTGCAAATACCTTTAGCATTTTCAGTAAATCCCATCAGCAAATAAAGTAAATGACATCATCATTTTCAACAAAAGCTTCAGCATCTTCAGTGACTACTTTCAGCAAAAAGCATTCACACCAACATTGTTGCAGGTAATGCAACTTTTCTAGTTTACAGGGGCTTTTCTCAGACCAGCTTCCATACCATGATCCATACCATGATTTTCTTCAATCTTTCAGAGTAAACTATATCCATGTAAATGATTTACGTAACACTAAAAAACAAATGATTTATTAAATATGAGGTATTTTTGTTAACTTTTTTTATCCCCGGACATAAAACGACTTAATCTCTGAGGCTCCGCCTTTCGGTCCCTGATAGCTCCACCCACTTCCTGATGTACTCCTAGAGCTGACGTGTCACCCACGAAAAAATGAGGGGAACATTTTTTAAAATACTGATGTAGGCCCACATACAGAGCAGCTCGGGCAATTATACCCAAAATTTGGTGATGCTAATGGGTTCATTTTGTCGCTTTTTCCTCCAGTAAATAGTCTGCTCCCTTTCTCCTGCCGTCTTCCTAATATCCCCGTCTGCTTGCACCATTGAATACATTTAGGATTCATCTCAACATGTGTAGATTTCTCACCAGCCCATAAGCTCCTGTGGCACCATACGTTCATTCTTGAAAATTAAAGAATGAGAGTTTTTTGGCCATCTGCACAAACTCACAACACAGACAACCGAAGTCTGCTGTGCACGAGTCGGAGGGGGCGGGGCTCGTGAAGCTAGCTGATCACGAGCTGCTAGCTTTGCACAGAAAATGTTGGTGTTAGCCTGGGGGTGGAGCAGACTCTTCCTGGAGGGGGCGGTCTCACTCGGTGACGTCAGCACGTGAGGACCCGCTGGTTTTCATGGGTATGTGAGAGACTGCATCTTTTTAAAGGATTACTCAGAAATGAGTGAACGGATCAAAATACCACTTTGGGGTTCTTTGTAGTGAGGAATGAACAGTATAATGCACTTAAAAGCTCAAAAAGTCGATTTTTTATGGTATGGCCGCTTTAAGAATTTGTTCCTGGTAACCAAAGCTGGATTAAAAAGTGAGGAACAGTTAAAGTAGTAAAGCGCCTTGACTTAACCGAGTGTAATTTGCTCTGTATAACAAATCCACAGGACAAGGAGCCCTTTCATAACTGAAAACATATATGATTGTAGTTGTAGAAGCTGAAATAAAAAATTCAGAAAATGTATGCATGCTTCTGATTTTGTCAGTTTGTATCGTCCAAACTAGACTGACTGTAGAGTGCTTCACATGTTTATTTACATCAGAAGACATAATAACAACAATGTTATACAAATTTTTATATTTGTATTTGGGGCACTTAGGAAAGTAAAGTACCGATGTACCAAGTACCAAAGTAGGGTGGCCCTGAAGAGCAAATCACACCCACAAATCCCTCAATGTAAAACATATTAAAGATCACAACGACAAATACAGAAGCAGCCAAAAGACCTAATTGAAGGAGGTGGACTCTGGAACGCCCCAACTGGCGTGCTGTGAGTAAACCCCTAAACTCCTCCACCACAGCAGGAGAACAAAACCAGGAAAAAGGACCGCGGGTGGAGTCCAACACACTCACCAGAAACAAATCTGCTCCACTGCTGGCTATACAACCAGAACTTCTGCTCCTAAAGTTTTTGGCAAATGCAAACAAAACAAAAGGTAAGTTGATGTGGAATCGTTGAGAAATGCTGCCATTGCCCTTCATATGTGCAGAACGTCATTTATTACATCGTGTATGTGCCATTCTGGTGTTTGTCAACAAACGTCTCCATTTCTGTGCACTGGGATGTAAAAACATACAATAAACTCTGATGTTTATTAACAGGAGAAATTATTTTAGCTTTTAAAAGTTACTGGATCTGTTTTTAAATGTTAAAAAGTAGCAAAAACATTTCAATTCCAAAACTTGTCAGATGTTGGTGTACCTCTCTGACTGAGTCCTCGTCACTGATAATCTCAGTCTGTAAATGTCTGCAGGAAAGTCGCGTCCTTTTGCAAACACGGTCTGAAAGCGTTGCACCCGAGTTTCCACCACAAAGAAGACAAGACAGAACAAACCACCATGCTGTCATCTGGCAGCCGCCGCGTTTGACTCAACCTGCAACCGCACCAGGAATCTCATACGACTGCAACGGCCCAGGAGGAAAGTAACAACTGCTTTTAATCTGATGACATTTCTAGAAGATCTTTGAGAGGAAACTACCCAAGCACAGATAAGCTTTGGCATAAGAACATGGATCAGAGAGTTTCACCTTTAACCACGTGCATAAAGAGGCTCCAGGCTGCTGATATGATTAATCACAAAAGATGTATCTGCGCCTGCATACAGAGATAGCAGTGCAGGACTTGTACTCTTGAACTGCACTCACTTGTTGTGCATCTTTGATAGGTCTGATCCACAATGAATCTCTCGACGAATGGTCAAATGTCATTCACCCGCATGATTTCCTAAACAGGAATTCATCACTCCCTCCTGAGCAATGATGTGTGATTTTCCTCCTGGCTTGTTTTTCCTCTTTATTTCCTTAAGTTGCCACCTCTTTTTGATGGATCCCAAACAGAAGAATCAGAGTTCTTGTGGTGGAGGTTGGAGTATCTCCGTTTCAGTGACATGAAAGTCCTGTCATTCTCCATTTATCGTGTTGCCGCAGCCTCGTGAAACAAGACCTTTTCCTTCCAGGAGGAGAAACCTGCTGGTTTTATCTTTAATCTTTACCGTTATGAGGCCATAATTGAAAACAGACCCACAAGGAGACTGTGAGCCTCATTGCTGACGGCGCAAAATGTCTTTGCAAACTTATTGAGAGCTTCCTCATCACATTTAGCTTCTTCGTGCTTCATGTACAGCTCTGATGAGCGATAATATGAAGCAAGCAGCAAACGAAGTCAGGTCCAATCACGGTGTCTGATAACTAAAATAAAGCCACATACAAACACTGAAGAAAGAGTTTCTGTAAACTGACTGGATCCAACCCTGAGCTCTTGACCGTTCAGTTGTTGGTGTCCTCTGCACTCCCTCACTGCACCACCTTAACCAACGAGAGATGGTATGCGCCATGGACTGGAATTGTTGAGACTGACAATTCAAAATCTTCCAGCAGGGGTAGGAGCTGCAAACAGCTCTGACCTATTTCAGGTGGCTCACCTGACTCAAATCTGGGAGACTGCTGACCCAGCATGTCGACCGTAAGAGTCAGCAGCTCCTGATAATGGCTGCCAAACCAAAACTACCTAAAGAAAACAAATAAACAAATCCGGAAAACTAAGACTACCATGATCCAACCCCAAACTAAAATAACCAAACCCAGAAGTAAGACTGCTGAGGACAAAGAGGGGAAAAATATAAAAAATAAAGAAAATAAATATAAAATAGCAATTCTTTAAAGTAAGGATGACCTAATTAGCATGATTTAATTTATATTAGTTAAATGTATAAACTGATGTCTGAGGTTCACATAGATGATAAACTATGTAGGTTTTTACATCCTGTTGACCTGAAGACGTCTTGTTTGATCAACTCTACCTCCAGAATGAACAGATTTTATATGTAAGAAAAACTTTGGTAAAAAGTTTGATCTTTTATGAGTTAAAAGCACATATTGTTTTATGCAGCACAACATTGGTTATAAAAAAATAATAAAAAAAAATCACATTCTGAGAGATGCTAGGTTCCTTTAATATTTTTGCTTTTGTTTGTGCCAAAAAATAGGAACAATTCATATTATTATTAAAAAACAGAAAGTTATGCAAATCCAAATTTCCTAAAGGCTAAAATAAGACAATACAGCTCCTTCTAGGTTTTGATCAGCAGAAAAAGAGCCCAAACGGTTCATTTACTGTTAAAGGTTGCCGACGCCCCATAAATTGAACATTGGAGCACATGTTGACATGGTGGATTTCTTTTATCTCATAATGTTATCCCCTTGCTCTCAGTAATGCGAGTTTTGTTGATAAAATGAGTGCACATGCGGCAGGAGAGGCTCTATGCACTCGACGGAATTTGGATTGGAGTTGACGAGCTGTCACAGGTAGTTTAAACTCAGAGTCATGAGACTTTATTCAGACCCTGATTTGAAAAAAAAAAAAAAATGGGGTTGGGTTTTAATTAAAAAACAAGACGAACCTTGGATTGTTTCTAAGCGAGAGTTCCCTTCTTCCGTTCCTCACTCGGTTCCTTTTTTTTTAACGGATCTTATTTATGCTCCAAGTCTAAATGGCGACCAAGTCTCAATACCCACGAGATTTGAGTGGTGACCCATGAGGTTTGAGTGGTGACTCACAAGATTTGAGCCACGACCCACGAGATTTGAGTCGTGCCTCATGAGATTTGAGTCACAACCCATGAGATTTGAGTGGTGACCCACGAGATTTGAGTCGTGACCCACGAGATTTGAGTCGTGACCCACGAGATTTGAGCCACGACCCAGAGATTTGAGTCGTGCCTCACGAGATTTGAGTCGTGCCTCACGAGATTTGAGTTGCGACCCATGACATTTGAGTCGTGAGTCACGAGATTTGAGTCACGACCCACGAGATTTGAGTCATGCGAGCCATCGAAAACAGGTCAGAGCTGTTTGCAGTGTCTGCTGTCTCTCCAATCTTCACTGTTTAGTTGCATCAGTCTGTGGTTCATGTAAAGTGTGTGTGCATTCACATCCCAAGTCTAACCGTGATCAGTTTTTCAAATCAGATACTTTTCCCGTCAACCACATGGTTCACTTATTTGAGTTGAGAGTTCTGATGAGCTTCCAAACCTTCCAAAAGAATTGACTATCTGGTGTGGACCAGAGGAGGCCCAGAGGTTCCAGTGTGACTCAATGTGCCTTATCTAAGTCAATGTGACACTACTGTTTTTTGCATTCTTGTGTAAAAGCGGCATTGAAAATAAAATAAAAAAATGTAGGAAACATTTTTCAGCTCTCTCTTTGAAATGTGACCTCTTCGATTCCATTTGCATTGGGTAACGCAGAAGTGGAGCTCTTTATTCCTCGCTTTGTTCAGCTGGTACATAAAAATCTTTTAAAGAGCCTATCACAGCAAATTGTTAGAGACCATGTGAAAAAATAATCACAGTCACACCAAGAGGGCTTTCTCCTCAAACAGTAATGGCCTTATCCTGCATTCAAGTCAAAATGCAAAACTCCCTAATCTGCTTTAAATGCTCTTTGCTGCCACTTTGCAACCTGTCTGACTGCCTGCGCCTGTTGTTCCACTGAGCTTTATTGTTGACGTGTTCCCCCTATTCCTTTGCATGCAACCAAGAGAGAAGAAGAAAAAAAATTAATCTCTGATGCCTGGTTTTTGTAAGTCATGCTTGCCCTTTTTCTTAAGCCAGTCTCCATCATGTTTTTTGACTCAAGGTGTGTTTACCAGAGCGCCCGGCTGGGTTTGGCACCCGGAAATGTTTACAGAGCCAACAAGGCGGCAAATGAAGTCTCAAAAATGGAACATCTGTATGACACGGGCAGCAAAGTGTTTCTGCAGCTCTCACCACCACTGGCAGTGCATTGAGTGACAAGTACAAACAGAGCCGTCCCGGCCCGGCATTCCAGTCCCTGCAGCAGCACCCTGACGCACTGCTGGCGACTCGTCTTTCCCCGCACCAGATGCTGAAGAGAGGCTCTCAGAGGAGATGATAGTGAGTGAGAGCTCCTTTGTCATCTTTCCCTGCAGCAACACAGGCAATTACGACAAATATGTTCACCCAGTCGCTCTCTGAACTGACAAGATGACTGACACCTTAGCGACAAACTTTGACACAAGAGCATGTAAAAACAAAAACCAAACTCTGCTGCTCACAGGGACTTTGGCAAACAGTCTGCTCCACTGGAAAAGTGTTTCAGACTCTTCTGAGGAGATTGATTTTTTTTGCGTCGGCTTTTCTTGCAGAGATAAAGGTCGACTGCAGGCTTGCTTGTTGACGAGGGACCTGTTAAAGACGCCCTGGACCAAACATAACAGCGGGCCTATTTATGACACAGTCAGCTCAGAAGTTAAACTGAGAGCCTCGCACTCTAACCAACTCAAAGAGAGCATCTGTAATGACTGCTCAGTGGTCATTCTGAGACGTCAGCAATTTAACAGACAGAAGACAAGAAGGCTGAGAAAGTGAAGGTCCGGTGATAACCACACACTCTCGTGAGGCTTCAATGGAAACCCAGGAGTAAAACAAAAAGCCCTTATCTTCTGCAGACACTCAAACACAAACAAAAGATTTCTACATATTTGCTACGACTGTTTATTTTCTTTTTGTCTGAGCTCAGTGTCTTGGCATTTTTGGGTTAATTCCAGCTTTTAGGATTTAGTGTATCTCTATGCAATGATTACAGAAAACATTAACAATCCTCAAGCACGGCTCAAAATCCAACACAAATGCTCTTCAAATCTCAGTTTTAGAGAAATGACTCAAAAGTTTAGAAAGTAGAATGAATTGTAAAGTCATAGAAATGAAGCCTGTTTTTCTTGGCCAAAAAAATTATCTTTTTACTTTGACCTAGAGATGAGCGATATCTTTAAAAAAAAGGAAAATAAACTTTGGAAAATTATTTTATTTTAACATCTCATTTGAAAGTTGGCCTGAAGCTAAAGTGCAACTAAATACAAGCTGTAAAAATGTTTGTAGAACAATACAGCAGGTGTTTTCTGAGCTGACGCTAGCTTGAGCATCTCATAGAAAGCAGCACTTCTCACACTCAACAGTCTTTGTTTCAGGTGCTAAAACTAATTCGACTCCCACTTTTGGTAGCAACAGCCTTCAAACAGATTTTGCATTTTCATTTTATTTTACTATTAAGTCTGTAGTAACCAAACCGAACCGGTTCCATAGAACTGAAGAAACTGTTCTTGTTTTGGGAACAAGTTCCGCTTAAAGAAACGCAAAGACGCAAATATTAATCTCCTTAAAGACAGCATCTGGGTGGCTCACACGGGACTGATACATGGTCATTTCACAGGGAAACACAGGGGGTGCAATGAATCAGGTGTTGGGCCCTAGAAAAAAGCCTTTATTCTACTTCCTAATACGTAGTCTAGGTCTCCCTTTGCTGGTCCCCAGCCCAGATAAAATACAGGGTTGTGTCGGGAGGGACATCCGACCTAAATCTCTCGACCAAAACTAAATATGCAGATCTGTGAAAACTGACACACTGTGGTGACCCCAGATGGGGTGTGTCAAAAAGGTGAACAAAATCTCCTTAAACAGCAAATTTAAATGAAACCGTTTTGTTCCTAAGCCCTCCACACCCAGCCAGCAAGGCCAAGTGGGCCCCATTTGGTTTAAAAGTGGGCAGAAAATGTGGGCCTCAATGGGTGTATCCACAGTTTCTGTGGTGGCCCCACCTGTGTTTGCCCACATTAGCTTAAGTGGACACACAGTGGGTTGCTCTCTACACTAGCCAGCCTTCCAGTGGACGCGTAGCAAGCAAGCGAGCTCTGCTGTAGCGAGCTCCGCTGTAGCGAGCTAGTGAGCTCTACTGTACACAGGGTGGCTGGCTAGCGTAGCGAGCCAAGCCACTGAGTGTCCACTTAAGCTAATGTGGGCAAACACAGGTGGGGCCACCACAGAAGCTGTGAACAAACCCATTTGTGACCCACATTTTTGGCCCACTATTAAACCATATGGGGCCCATCTGGCCTTGCTGGCTGGGTGGTTTGATTTTTTTCTTGTAATCTCTTTTCTTCTTTAATTAGGGTCCATTAAAATAACAGGCTACTATTGGATAAAATGGCACCCTATTTGGCATGTCTACTCATTGAATGTTGTCTCTAGCCATTAAGAACAAATTAATTGAGAATCTTAAAAAAATAAATGAAAAAGAAGCAGAGAAAAGGGAATAATGAGTCTAAATAGGGTCAAAACAAAACAAAAGCCAATTTCATGGAAAAAGAATTAGCTCAGTGTTGCATACAGATCAGCTGAGTGACAGTAGAAACATTCACGGGGACGTACCCTTCCTTATTCTTCCAGCTACTTTGATCAAGCAGGAAGAAGTTAGCAGGGTTTTGTGAAGATTACTCTCTCTTGTAAGATTTCAAAACACAAATTTGAGTAACAACGTCATAATAGAACCCAAAAATGGTAAAATATTTCAATAGGGTCGTATTAAAACACAGAATCTAATTGACCATATTGAAATTTGGATTGAAGTATGGTTTAGATCCGACTTTTTGACAATGTATGACTGAATAAATATTGTACATGCTTACATCTGTGCAGAAGCTGCACGCGGTTCATGCTGGTCTCATAAACTATATTGGTCAACTCGATGTGAATAGCAGAATGTGAACTAAAGGTTAAAAAAAAAGGTCTGGACACCAAAAACCCAGATTGTATACTGGCGCCAGCACCAAAGGAAGAAAATCAAATGACACCCTGCCTCTGTGAGGAACTGAAAACTAACCCTCCTTATTTGCTTACAAGCCACAAATCCAATCAAGGTTTAAATCCTGATTGCTGCTGAGCACAGAGGGACCCAAATGGTCCACGCAGGACATCTAGGATATTGAATTTCCCCTCATCTGTCTTAATATTGCTGTTTATGAGGATAAAAGCAGTCTAAGGGAATGTGGGAGATTCCCTTTGTTTTCTGCAGACTGCCAAGGCCAAAGTGAGAGCGTCTGGAGTGGTTCTCTCCGTCTCCGCGGTCCTCACATGATGAGTCCTGTCAAGGCCGGGCCTCCTCACCCCTCTCCTCCGGCTGCCCTCCCGTCCGGCCTGATTATGTGTTAAATCCGCCCGAGTGTCGGGATGGATGGGGAAGGAATGTGTGCTGGAGGGAGCTGAGCGTGGCTGCACAGACCAGGCTGGAGATAGCACCCCATTAGAGTGATAAAAGAGGCGGAGGGAGGAGGGCGGCCGACAGGACCAACATGCAGGCTGGATGCTGATGAATACCAGGTGGAACGGTTCGAAAGCGATCAAGGAAACGGTTTATTGTGTGTAGGCATTCACACTATAGTGATCCTTTTTCTCTTTATTATTATTCCTTATTTATTCTTCCCTACGCTTTTTGATTAGTAAAAACTCAATCACACTTTCAGAAATTTTGGCATTCTTGGTATAAAAACGTTCAGCTCATTAAGAACTTTCCTGCTTGTACTTTTAGTATGTTTTATTGTTTTTAAGATTTCATGCAATTTATGTGATTTTTCAGCCCCATTGAAAATTGATAGAAAATGTTTCACATTTATGCAATTTATGTAATTAAAAACACTCAGCATGTGCAGAACATTCATGCTTTTAACTTTTAGTCAGGTATTTTTTTTTTTCACTTTACCAAATTATTGAAATTGTATGCAATTATTTAAACTTTGCGATTTTTTTCACACATTTCTTTAAATATTTTTTGTACTTTCTGCAAATTATGCAGGTTTGCTATCAAAGTGTTCTGCATGTTCAGGACATTAATGCTACTGAGGTTGTTAAGGCTAATTTTGAGTTTAGCTAATATTTTAGCACCATGCTAACGCTTTCGGCTAATTTGGCATCTAATGAGGTATTTTGTGCTCGTATGGAGTTACCCTAGTATTTTAGTAACATGCTGACAATTTTGGCTAGTTTCCCATCTATTGAGGTTTTTAGGCTACTATGGAGTTAAGCTAGTATTTAAACAACATGCTAGCTTTATTGACTAGGTTGGTATCTAATTAGGTTTTCTGGGCTAATTCTGAGCTAAGGTAGTAATTTAGCAACACGCTAGCTTTCTTGGCTAATTTGACATCTACTGGGGTTTTTTGGGCTAATTCTGAGTTAAGCTAACATTTTAGTAAGGTGTTAGCTTTTTTGGCTAAGGTGGCATCTACTGAGGATTTTCAGCTAATATTTTAGTAAAGTCTTAGCTTTTTTAGCTGCTGGGGTTTTTTTTTTAATAATTTGGAATTAAGCTAATATTTTAGCAATGTTGTGCTTTTTTCATGAAATTCTTCAAATTCTTTGTGCACTTTCTGCAAATTATGAAAGTTTTGTATCAAAATGTTTGACACGTTCATGACTTAATTCAGCAATTAAAATAAATGCCTTTAGCGTCTTCAGCGACCACTGTCAGCACAAAGTATTCACACTAGCATTATTGCAGGTAACGGAACTTTTCTAGTTCTGTTAGTTCTAACTCATTGCCTTAAATAAAGTGCTCACTAGATAAGTCTTCAGACAGCTTGAATCCCATCACCTACACTTTCCGTCTGCATTTCTTCTTTTTCTCATGATATTAACTCCTACATCTGTTTAAGACTACTGAAATCAATACCTTCCTTGATTTTTCAAACATGTGCTGCCAGCTGATCAGTTACAGCAGATGAAGAGCGTGGGGTGAAGACTAAATGACGACTACCGATACACAAGGCATCCTTATTGCAGATGTTTCCCATTTATAGAAAGGAGACCAAAGTTTTTAGAAAGCAAAGCTGAACAGTGGCAATAAGGAGCCTACTCAAAAACTCGAAGGGCTTATTGTGCCTGAGCTAATTTGGGAAAAGTCTCAAAAGTGATAGAAGCTTTTAAGTGATAACTCTCTGATTGTAAAAGGGTCTCTTATCAAAATGTGAGTTCAAAAGTGCTCAGTGAATTAGCTAAATTGGTCAAGAATATTTGGTAATCAGACCTTAAACCTGTGGTCAGATAGCACTCCAGAGGAGAGCCTGACATTTTACTTGGCGAGTGGGAGGAAAGGGGAGTTAACGGGGGGCAGGCAGCTCAATTCTTTTCCTTTTGGCAGGTCAGTCTGTTCTCCACACCCAAGCAGCTGCACAAGCCGGAGCTGAACCAAATGAAAATCATTAGCCACCTGAGAAAAAAGGGGCGATCCATCCTTTTAACTCGTCTGATCACTTCGGTCACTCTGTAACCCGATACTAATGCTGTCATAAACACTCTGCGTCAGCTGTTTCAAGACATCTCGCTGGATGTTCTGACAAGCATGAAATGATATTTAAAAACCCAAGTCCTACTTTATGTTTCTCAGATTTACTTTTGGGCGTACGATTAGGAGCGTGACCGTGTGCTATGACTACAGAGGGACGTCAATAGCTCACACAGAGCTTATTTCTTATGCATTAATGTTGCCCAGGGCCTGCGTGCATTGCTCTGATTAGATGTGACTTATGTTCTTTGCCTCAATAAATACTAGGCCTCGGTGTGGACATTCATCAGGCTCTGTTTACTGGCTTTTTATCCACACTGAACTATGGCTGCATCTTTTTTATAGACTAAACCCTGTGGTGCTTTCCCCTGCAGTACAGGAGGCTGTACATCTCTTTATTTAGTCATTTCAGAGCAGGACATACAAGGAGTAAAAGTGGACTTTTCCTTCTGCTTTAAAAACTAGTGATGGCTCAATTTATCCTATCTGTGGGTGAAGAGTTTTACAGCTACAAAAGATCATTGAAAGCCTTAAGGCAGCTCCCTTTTTGTTGTGCATTGGCTTTCATTTTTTGTGTATCTTAACTGCTATTCTCTTAACTCAAATCCAAAGTTTTGTTTCATTATTGTTTTCACTTCTTCTTGGCTGACTGTACACCTACATCTAAAGTAAGCTTTTCACACCAGTGACCACTTTTTTCATCTTCAGCACTTTAATAGCTTTAGAGTTAAGGGACACTTCATAATATGTAGCATGTGGATAAAGCATCTTTTACAAATGCTGGAGTTGATCAAGCCAGTCCTCAACATGAAACTTAGTACTTTCATTTGTGTACATAAGCTTCTGTTGGATAAAAACAAGAGTATGCTGATGACAACCTTGTTTACCCGAATATAAAACAGGAGAAAAACAGATGCTTTATTTTTTTCAAGTTTTAAACTCTTGTATTATTATTATTATTGTAATATTGTAGTTGCTACCTGTGATAGGGGACTCAACATAAGGACATCCAGCCAAACCAAGACCTGGACTCAAACCAAAACAATTCTACTTATCAGTTCTGTGATGCCTATATGTATTTTTTTCACAAGTTTAAATAACTTTTGCCTTCTGTTTTAACTCTTGCTAACTTTCTTCTTAATAGTTTAATTGATTTTATTGGGGTTTCTGTGTGCAGAGGTGGAGTGGTTGACTTCTGATTGGAGGATCATAGATTTGGTTCCTGCCCTGCCCCCCCCCCATGTGTGATGATATTAACAATCTCATTATTTCACTGATACATTTACAGTATGTGAACTGGATCATGTTAATATAAATATTTTCAAACATATAGTAGATTATTAATGTATTTCTAAACAAATGTGTATAAATGTGTAAACTCAAAACTGAATTGAATCAAATTGAAATGAGTGGATTGAAAGAATAAAAAAAAAATCGTAATAGAATTGATCTTGGCTCTTGAAAATTGAATCAAATTGTTTCTGGAAATTATTATCGATACCCAGCCATAAAAAATGTATAAATATTACTATTTAAGTATAGGCTATTTATCATTTACTGTCAACATAAGCATTTACACCAAAGAAAGTTGAACTGAACTGATACTCACTATTAACCATCAGTATAAACAAAATGTTAGGAGTCAAACATGTTCGTGTGCCACCTGTGACAGGTGAGCTGCCCACCTGTGAAACAGTGACAGAGAACTAAAAGACAAAGAGTCTGTGTTGAAAACCCGTTCATAGCAAAGATTCAGTTTCAAACGCCATCCAAAGAAGCTGATCCCGAACAGTGACACCTCCCCTGGGCTCTGGGAGAAGGACGGAACCAAGGACGCACCGACACAAAGACCAAAATCCGTAATAAAAGGAGCCACTGAAACGCACAGTAAACCCTTTAATATGATGTCACATTACGCTGGATCCTATCCCACCCTGAGCATGCTTGGAATGGCTCTGTGTAGCTGCTGCCACTCTCCACACATCCACACAACTGAGCCATTCATCCGAGGTACCTGTGCTTAGCAGCAGATAAGTAGCTTTCCACAAGAAACAAAGAGAAGATTAGCATTCCCTTACACTGCGTTGGAGGGCAAACAGATTTGCCCTCCAAGCAGGAAAAACTCAAAGGAAGTGGCTGCATGGTCGTTCACGGCAAAGATCAAAGCCAGCTTCTGATTAAGTTATACTACAAATCAAGCTAATACTCTCGCCATGGGGATCAAACTTAAGCTACAGCCCACAAAAGTGGGACAATCCGGAATTACAAAGCAAAGAGCACTTTGTCACGTCCAAGTCAGAATTATTGTCACTTGTTGTAATCTGCAGATATATTTGTTTCACATTACTGTCACCATCAAACCGGCCATTTTGGCTTTATGGCGCAATTCATTAGCATAGGATCATCAACCTATGCTTACACTGGAAGGTTTGAATGCAACCAGTAGACCGGCATCCATCATGTTGGTGCATAGAAATGAACACGTACATTTCAAAAAATCATAACTACCTACTGTATTTTTTTTAAAGCTTTATGGAAAAAAAAATATTTAGTAGTTGTAATTCCTGAGAGACTAAAATATTGAGTAAAGTGATAAAGGTTGATTGGTGCTGCCTTAAAATACTTTAAGTAACTGGTTTGTGTGACGTTGACCCTCCTGTAACACTTCCTCCTCTCACAACACAATGTCTCCGGACAAACCTTTCCCTGTTTCCCCACACAGTGTGCATCATTTACTTCACTGTGAGATCCCATTGGGCAGAACTGAACCCCCAGCTGGTTCTGTTGGGTTCAGTACGGTGTGTGAATGTTTGAGTGTTACCATGTAACACTTGTGCGAGGGTTTTCCATTTATCCCAGAGGTTTTCTATTACAACTTGTGGATCATCGATTACACAACATAATGCATCAGAGGCACAAACTATTGTTTGTTACAACTCGTGCAATAATTGACTGATCTTTAAAAGTTCAAGAACTTCCCACCAGAGGGATGCAAGTAAAAGCATCTGAGCTTCTTATATAGGATGAATACATCCAGAACGTGTAACCAGGAGTTGATCTAATCTTGAATTAATACTGAAAATTGGACCCAAATGACCAAAAAGAAAATGCTACACAACGCAGAACGTACACAGGCAACGGGACATGATTTGTCTAAATGTTCACTTTAAATCCATTAAACATCACCACTGGATCTCGTTCACTTTGACTTTAACAGAAAAGAGCATTTGTTTTCATTTGCAGAATAGTTTTCTGACTAATGTCATCAACCAAAGGCATCTTTAACGATCAGAGGAGGAGAAACAGCAACTGCTTCACTGGCATTATTCACTGCTGACATCAGTATAAATGCCAAACAACCAACATGAACACTTGTCTTTCCTCTCGGCGCTCCGGCTGATTTACAGCACGGATTCAGAGGGGAGAAACGAGGAGCAGTCTGAGATTAAACCCATTACATCAGAAAATGATGGCCTCTCGCTGGATCTGAACACAGTCCCGGCTTCTTCAAGCTGCACTGAGCTTTCTGAAATGGATTCTCAGTGACATGGAAAATGTCCCTGCCTAATCGTCTTTTGTTTAGTTCATTTAACTCTCATGGAAACAGGAGAGTGAGCCCTCCAGGCCAGTCAGGCAGATACCTTTTAATGGAAGTGGTGGACGGCTCTGAAGGGGTGCAGCGCTGAAAGACAGCGCGCCGAAAGAGGACTCTGAAAGCTGGGGGTCTAAAGGTCTGGCAGACCCAAAGCCCCCTGCAGCCCGAGCAAAATCGCCTCTGAAAATGTTCCCCGTCAGCAGCTGCGCATTATTTCGGGATTTCGCCACTGCCTCTCAACCCTCCTGACCCAAACCCCGCCCATCCTGGCCCACCCCCCCACTCGTGATCTGCTGTGGCAGAAAGCGATGGAACAATGTCAAAGCGGCTCGTCTGGGCCGTGGTCAGGTCTCCCGTGCACGCGGCGCCTCTCTGCTGCTGCTGAATGAAGGTTATCCACATCCACACATTCAGAAGTGTACTAGTTCAATCTTCTACACTACACACCTGCAATCATCATTTCACACCGGTCGTGATGAAGTGAGATCTCAGCAGAGGATCCTCTAAAGAACAAACCTTCTGATCGGTGTTTACTGCAGTTTTAGAAAATGAATGTGCTAACACAAAGGCACACCAAGCCGGTGAAAGGAACACAAACATGAATGTGCTTCACAAACCCAGCAGTTCACTTTGGTAAACACAGAAGCTTCACACATTATTCCCTTTCACCCAGGCCACCTCTCTCAGCTCTTTTGTTGGGGAACTCTTTACGGTTTGATGGTTGCAACAGAGTTTGGAACTAAAGTTTATCACTTGGTGGTGAAATAAGGAGTTTAGTACAAAACTTATTTCAAACAGACAAAACAGAAGCTGGCTGTAGAATATTTGTGTGTCAGTACACTAATGAGACTGCTGCTCGACAGAGGAAATGAAAGCCTGACCTTTCCACCCATTTCAATCAGACGGAGAGACGCTTTCTTTGTTTGAAACAATATCAATCAATGGATTACAGTCTGATGAGTAAAACTAACACTGATACAGTGAGTTTACAGCCAAAGCAGGTGTTCAAGGAGAGACATTCACACAGAAGCAACCACTTCACCGCAACACAACTCTTTTTATATAGAAACACACTCAGATTTGCTATTGGTGGTTTAGAAAATATGTTAAGTTCTGTCGGTTCAATTTCCTCAAACTTAAAAAAAGTAAAGCCAACTATATATAAAAACACAGAATTTTCTAAGAATTGAAATGTTTTTTGAACTCTTTGATAGAATCCACAAAACATTTCTTCAAGATCAGTTTTGTAGGAGAAAGATCATATCAATAATGATTAGTTGGGTGATTATGTAAGTTTTTCCTCATAATAATGGTAGCTTAAGATGCAAGAGTGCTTAGAGGGAAAAAAAAACATTTTCTGATTTAACCACTGTCTATAGTTTGATCCACACATTTTAACTGGATTATAAAAACATAATTATCCAAAAATTCTGCGTTTTTTTAATTACAGCGAGTTATCATGACAAAAAAAAACTAAACAAAAAAAAAAAAACAATAGCTGAGTCATTCTCCCATAAAGTATTTTTGATATTTCATGGAAGCGGCCATTTTGAAAAAAGCAGTAAAAGCCGTGTAACCCTTTTAGAGGAAGGATGATGAACTATGGGGAAGAAATCCTGGAACAAGTTCTATCCAATGTGTTTTTTAGGAAAGTGCTAATGAGTGCTAATGAGATGAGATGGGGGGTCTCAGAAATGTGTGTATTAAATATGATACGATGGGTTATACAGGGTTAAGCAGTTGGTTTTGTCGAAAATCAGCCCAGTGTAAAAATAGCCATAAAATAGCACTATGATTAATAAATGCCATTCAGATACATTAGGTCCAGGTTTGATTTAACAAGTTGATTTGATTTGATTACCTCTCTTTGCTATCCGTACAATTCCCTTTCAAAAGCCAATTCAGCTTAATTTAAAAAAAAAAAAAAAAACTCACAAAACGAGTGTGCTAAACAGAGCCTACATTTAGAAAATTGTTGGTATTGACATAAACAAATTATGTAAAAGCTGTGATTTTTAAAAAATAAATGTCACTCTATAGCGTGTGTATCGCAGTTGTTTCAGGTCAAAATGACATTCTCCTCTGCGCCATTGTTTTCAGCAGGACTGGATTTCACGGTGAGTCAGAATGTACTTTGTTGTTTTTTGGTTCACATTTTCTAAAGTCTTGCTTAAGAAAAGCTTCCTAAAGTCAAATACAGCAGCTCAATAGGAAACAAATCCATCTATCACTGACTTTTTATGACTCATTTCGTCCATCAAAAACTCTGATTGATCCTCTTCTGATCATGTCTTCAGAATGTTCTTCACAAACATTTGAAGACGTGCGACGCCCGCTTCAGCCTCGCCTTTTTCTGCCCTCAGTGTGAGTCGAGGAGAGAGAAAACTGTGCGGTTATGTAATAACTTATTGATTTTCCTCTTAAAGAAGATTGAAGCTGTGAGCCCGGGGTCTGAGGCCTCCCAGAGGAACGGCCCCGCTGACAACACGGCCCTCCCCGCCCGCTGCTTCTGAAGGCGGCGGGACCCTGAGGCCCGGTCGCATATCACTTTCACCTTTGTGCCACAGGGACACTAAACAGCGAACACCAAAGACGCTGCTCTGTGACACGGTGCTCGCCTGTCTGATCACATCCCTCTCAGGCACTCAGCGGGCAGCCCAGCCGAAAAAAAGACACAGTTTAGTTTGCTAAAAAGGCCAAAAGCTTGAAACTGCCGCAGATTTGAAAGTCAGGATCGATGGAGATGTCTGAACCTGTTAGTGCAAGTTGAGATGAGAGCCTTTGCACTGCTGGTGGGAGGGGCTCCTTTGTCATGCAGGGGGGAGGAGAGGTGACTCTTCTGGCGATCAGGGGTCAACTGCTGCGATCATCCATCTTCTTCCTGACAGTGTCCTGTCAGGCAGGGCGCTCACGTTACCAAACGCAGCAGCAAGACCTCCATTGTGTTTGTGCGCCGGTCTTCAGCCATGTGTAAATGAAGTTAATATTCTGCGACCTCGTGCACGGAGCTCCGTGTCACCTAGGGACTAACACTATCTGACGCAGAGTCAGAGGTCTGCCGGTCTGCAGCTCCCGGAGTCTTTAGGCAGCAGAGCTGACCATATGGCTTTGTTTGCGTGAGAATGGCCCATGTTTACTTGGATCATGTCCATTCATGGGATGCAACGTGCAGTCTCAAATTTGGACTGGCAGGTCAGATTCCAAGACCCCGCCGCTGATAAGTCACTGCTTTGCTCCTTGCTAAATTCAAATAAATTGGTGCAATTTGCATGAAAAAGCTTTTTTCCAAAGAATGCCCCAAAACCAACACAAAGAGCCAAGAAAACCTGATCTCTGCCGCCTGCCTCAAATTTAGATTTCTCTTCATTCTCCAGAGCAATTCGGCTGCTTGTCGTCAATTATCGGTGAAAAGATTCTGAATGTGAGATGGAAATGTTGCTGTGCAGATGGTGGAGCGTGCAACAAAGGTAGTGATTCTGCTGCAAAGTCAGCCTGTGGCTACATGACGTCATTCACCGCAGCAAATAAGAATTTAAAGGTTTTATTGTTTGCTGAAATACTGAAAAAGTACTGTCAAAAATGACCAAAAATAGAAAAATAACAAAGGATTCAAATAGAAGAACTTTTTTAGAAATTTAGACAGATATTTAAATTTAAAAAAATGCTAAACAAAGAAATATCTCCATAAGTTACACAAATAAAAATAGGTATGATATGTGATTAATCACCCTAAAAGAAATGAAAACTACTTTTCTTTCTTTTGTTTTTAACTTTAAAAAGTACATGGAAGTTCAAAAAAGAAAGGTTCACTGTCAATATCAATTTTAAAATAAATTATGCTCCAAAACATAGCCAAAAATGCTGAGATCTATATACTTTAAGGCAAAATATGCCCCTTATGAAATTAAATTGCTCAAATTCTGAAAAAAAACTTTAAAATCTTCAGCAACTACTAGATTTTTTAGAGTAATTTAATATTTAGCTTTTATTTTAGCTTTTTATGGCTAATTTTGACTTATTTTCAGTTTTTTTTGGCTAATTCAGGGTTTAGCTAATATGTTAGCATTATGCTAGCTGTTTTGGCAAAAACAGAAAATTTTCAAGTTCTTTAGGCAAATTTGGAGTTCAACTAGTATGTTAGCTAGTATGTTCGCATCATGTTAGCTGTTTTGGCAAAATTAGATATTTTTTAGTTTTTTAGCTAAACTGTCATCTAGCTAAGATTCCAACAAGCTTTCAGCTTCAGCTTTTTTAGCCATCAGTTTCATCATTTTCCTCTATCAGCGCTAGCATCTTTAGCAAACTAGCATTATTCAGAAATAATGCAATGTATCTAGTTTAATTTAGAGTTTACTATTTTGCTGTTTGCACGAAAGTCTGCTATAAAATAAGAAATTATTTAATGATTTCTTTTTTATTTTTTTAGCTACTTTTACTTATTTTTAGGTAAAACATGAATAAAGATGTATTTAGAAAATTGTGTTTATTTTTTCCAGTTTTCTAAAGAAACGTACTAAATAAAAAAACGGATTTCTTCACAGTGTGACAATAGTTAATGCAGTTTGGGGTCATGGAGTTCAGGACTGGGTTTGTTCTGTTCCTAGATCTGCAGGATGATGGATTGTAAAGACGCTCACTGCTCTGCTGTCCTCACGTCACCGTTTCACAGATCAAGACTGAAGATCAAACCTGTGTTCTTTAGAAACTCTAAAGTCTTTGTTTTTAGAAAATAATAGAGTGACTGATGGTTTAAAGGGGAAAAAAGAGAGCATTTCTAAAGTTTTTTAATGATACTTTCCAACGTCGTAAAGTATTTTCAGAGAAAGTTTAACAGTCCTGTAAAGCACTCTGATTTTCTCCAGCCTCAGACTCTTTTATTTCTCACAGTGTGTGTTCAACATCCATTTTTTAACCTCAGTGCCATAAAACAGGCATTTTGTTTCTTTAGCAAACATAACCAGAGACAAATATTTACCGAGCCGCAGAGCCTGGGGCAGAACGTTTTCCGATGTAAAATGAGGCATTTGTGTTTCATTTGACGTGTTGACAGGGCAGCGGCATTCCACAGAAAGCGCTGCTGGCTCCAGCTCAGCCGTCTATATCCCAGGAAACATCTTCTTCGTGCTTCTGCTCCTCGTTTGGAAGTGTATGTTTAAAAAGAGAGTGCTGAATGTGGAAGTTAAATAAATTCTCCCAGTGTGCCAAAGCTGGGTTTCCATCATTCCACTGTCTGCTCCTCAGAGGAAGCCGCTGACTTTCAGTCCACTAATGAGAGGGAATTACGACAGAAAGGAATGAGCAGGAATACAGTCAGGGACGCAGTCAGGAAGAGAATGATCTGAAAGATAAGTTCATAGAGAATCTTCCACTTTTCATGGGTTTTGTGGGCCTTCTTCGTGACTTTTTCCAAGAGTCCATCAGCTTCTCTTTCGTGCTGTTTTGTTCACCAAAGTCACAAGCTCTCTGCTCTGCCCCAATTAGATGCATCCATGAGCAGACAAATGGATCCATGAACGTCTTTGTTCTTCTGGTCTACGATGGAACCTGGATCTTGTTGCACTGCTGTTAATTGTGGGGTGTGAAGGGCTGTAAGCTAGCGGGAGAGACTGTAAACAGAGAGCTCTCGGCAATGGGAAGGGGGGCGGGGTCTGGTGAGCTGCTGATGAACTGCTGCCCCTCTGCAGAAACTATGTCCTAAAAAACTATCCTTTTTTTATTATTTGTCTAAAACGGCTTAATCATATTCTAAAGACCGCTGGGACGATCTAAAGATGGTTGGACTGGGACTTAAACTGTGTGTCAAATTAGCAGCTGGCTTGTTTTACAGCCATATTGTTTGAAACAAAGTCTGTTTTGTTTTTGTAAAATGTTGATTTTTGAAATAAAGACTTGAATTATTGCTGCAAATGCAGAGTTTTGTGTAGTTTTAGTCTCAGACATTAATCATATATACACAAATGATATAGATATATACTGTTTCATCTGTTAGTATAAAAAAAAACAGTTGTTCTGACCAACAATCCAAAACAAAAAGATTTCAATCAGGAAAATGGACAAAGTACTAAATCTTTACATTTTAGTGGACAGTTAGTATTTTACTTGACGAATGGTGATTGCTCAGCAGCGGGCAGCACCGAGTCTCCTTTAAGTAATCAGTTGTAAGAGGCTGCCAGCAGCACTGCTGGCAAAAAATAGCACATCTGTGTGTCTGACTGCTACCTGCCAGGCTGAGGAAAAAGCCCTGAGCTGCAGGAGAATGCTGCCATTCACGTGAAGCCGACACCGGAAGCGCCGCGATGAGATCCCATCCATCAACGGTTTATTTCAATCTTGAGTGATTTAGATCCATTTGCGTCTCCTGTGGATTCGGCACACACCTGTCATTTGCATAATTAAGCTCTGGAGGAGTTGTAAAGGCAGCCATTAAATTCCCACCTTATCAATCAGAGGAACATCAGGATGTTTGAAGACCTCCTGACTCTTCATTTAAAATGCTAAACACGGCTTCCTCTGCAGCCCTGGAAATGGGCCTGGACACTCGGGCTGCTCCTGTGCGTGGTAGCTGTGGCGTTCAGGCCTTCCCCTCAGGGGGCTCCATCATCAATCAGTCTCCAACTAACTTCTGTCCGACTCCCTGACAGTGAAGATGGATGGTGCCAGATTCTACAGGACGCTGGATCCTCTCATTAATTCTCTTGTTAGCATGCACCCGTAGCTGCGAGATACGGCCGAGTTCGTCTGTTTCCCTCCAGTCTGAGGCTTCGCCCTCGCGGGCCGAGGGTCAACAGTTAATCATTTCTCAGGCACTGGTTACTTAGTGCCATAATGCTGTGATGTGTCAGAATTGGACAACATACATTCTCAGCATTGAGCCAAACAAAGAAACCAGTGTCTCCTACAAGAGCCCGCTGTCTCCAAACGACTCCAATGCAACCAGCGGCCAGCACGGAGCAGAACCAGCACATGAATGGGGGCTATTTTCACAGCACTTTGCAGAATGAAGGCCTCGCAGGCGGCAGGGACACTTCAACTGGCCTTTTTCAACACCGAGACCCCCGAACCAACACAGCGGGCACAGAGGAAGAGTGACATTTACAGCCTCACAAAGAGTTAAAGACGGGCGGGGGGTAGGGGGAGGGCAGGAGTGAAAGACAAGGGGTCCCTCTTTGCTGACTGTGATGAATGAGTGGATCACAACAAGGTTTGGAGAAGGCCTTCGCTTCCACACAGGAGGCGTCTCAGATGACGTGAGTGAGGGCTCGACGCCGCTCCACCTGCAGCCTCACTGAGAACGCACAAAGAGGGCCGCGGGTCCGGACTAAAGCCATCGCTGATCGCTGTATCTCTCTGGAAAGGGGGACTAGGGCTGGGCGATATGGAACTTTTATGTCTCAATATAATTTGTTCTATATTGTGCAATAATAATATATTTCACAATATTAACCGAATAACTATATTTGTCAATTCTGGACAAGGTTTAGATTGAAATATTTATTTACTATCATACTTTCAACGTAACATATGTAATGAAAATCATTCAAATAGCTTTTTAAATTACTAAGAAAAGGTGTGTATATATGTGTGTGTGTGTGTACATATATCAAATTATAACAGAATTTTACACATAAACACCTATGGTGTGTTACTTTTAAACTTTTTTCTATTTTTTTATTTAAATTGCACAGAAATAATTAATAAATGGTATGAACATGTCTCAGCTGTCATGTAACTGTGAACTCAAATTCAGACACGCTGAAAAAAAAAGGTTGCAATTTTTGTGTAACGTTTGCTGCTAATACACAGTGGAGTCATTATATTATTATTATTACCATTATTGTCCTACGAATTATTTTTGTTGTATTTATCTGCCAGGTCTTAAAAGCCTGGTCAGTAAAATATTGTCCGACTTTAAACTGGTTTGTGTTTACATACAGGCTACAAGCGGAGCAGCAAGTTGCTTTAGCATCATGCTAATGCTACATCGCGGTCATCAGATCAACATTTTTTATTAAACTTTCTGTTACTCTGTAAGTCCAGCAGGTTTGTCTTCCAGTTCTGACTGGCTCCTGTTAAAAATCACCAGATGAAACTAAACGTTACACGGAGAAGATTACCAGAAGGACCGCGGAGGTATGATGTATTGTGAGATTCTGTTTACCTTTCAAGCATCTGGATTTATATGGAAGCTAAAATAAATTCTGATCTGCTTAAAGTTTGGACTTCATTGGTTGAAATATCGAAATTTAAGACAAATATTTTTTTTACCCAAAGTATGACGAAGTTTTTACTGTACTCCTGTAGATGAAAGTGAAAAAAAGATTTGAAACTGAAAAATAAAGTTTTTTTCTTTTTTGGCCAAACACCAGTATTTTTTTTTTTTTTATTATTATTTGATTTATTTGGGTTTCAAATAATATTGACACCAATTTAGCTCCATACTGCCAATGCGGATCCATATCAGAATACAATTCAGTACCAGCCCCCATAACAATATAAACATTAAACATCAGATCCTGATGATCCAAGAAAATCTACAAGAACACTGTAAAAAGTGAAACACTGGATCAATTAACAAAAGCTCTGTGATGTGTATCGTTTCAAAATATTAGTTTTTATCAAATTAATTTTTTGAGTAAACAAAAAAACAAAAAAATTAGAATGTAACTAATTATATAACCTTTGTAAATTGATCAAATGTTTCACTTTTTTAGTGAAGGATTTAAGTATGATCCTCAACTGGGTTAGTCCCTAACGCTTTTAGTGTTAAGATGAAACCTGTTTGGAAGTCCAGCCCAGCAGAGCAGCACACCGCGGTGCACGGAAGATCCTTGTTGGTGAAAAAGCAGATTTATCCCAAACACAGGAGCAAATATTTACTTTCAGCATTTACAGATTAAGAATTGTCATTACTGTCATTTTCTCCAACTTGAGATGTGGTTGATACGATTACACCACCTGTCAGTATTTTATATTTTCAAACAAGAATTTTTGTTGAAGAATTCTCAGTGAGCATCAGATGCAAATCGGGTTTTACACATTCTTAAGCTGGAAGTCTAAACAACAGCTGGTGAGATTAAAGCTACTAACGACACGCAGAAACTGTTGCAAACGCTGCATAGGAATGAAGCTGAGAAGAGCTAGACGCAGAAATGACAAAGGCAAGCATTCAAAAGTGGGGAGAGGGGAGTTTATAACACACGCACAATCGAAGGTGGCAGAAATTCAGCATTCCGGTTGGTCGCTGTGACCCCCTGATTTAAGCACTTCTCTGATCTGGGCCGACAAACTCTTGGTTCTGCAGGACAAACTGTTGTTCCCTCTAAACGAGTGTACAAGTACAGACCTATTCACAATTCCTGGCAGAGAACAAATGAGAGCAGCCGCCGACGCTTCAGAGGAGAGGCTGTCTAAAGAGTGCTCTCATCTGGCTTTGGAGCAGCCTTTGTGCACGGATCCTTTCTGTCACACACCACCCATAAACGCCTCTTTGGTGCGAGAGAAGGTGCCGTGCGCAGCCAGCTATCATCACAGCAAATCTCCTCAACTTAAAGATGATGGACTTCCTCAGCACTTCGACAAGCTCTCATTGTTTTACATCCAGACAGAAACTGCTGTCCAGCTTTGAGGAACATTTTCAAAGTATTCTAAAGAAAACTACTGAATGGACAATTTGGCATCAGTGGAGCCGCTGGAAGAAGTGCTGATGCTGCATCGTGATTCTCATTTTATTTAGATTAAGTGCCCCTTAATACAAAAGCTGCTCATGCCTCAGTGGAGATAAAGCTCATAAAGGTGCAGTGTCAAGACTGGAATGTGATCCACGGACACATAAAGCAGCTTCCTTCCTGGGTTTTAAACAATCCCAAAGTAGACTGGATGAGCTGCAGCCCATATCCACCGCCACTTGTTTGAGTTGACCCCTAGACTGATTAATTCACAGAGATGTGCCACGTCTGCTCCGAGGGCCCGGCAGCACCGCACAATAAGAGGAGGTGGCTGCGTGGTCCCAGTGGAAATAAACTGTACGTCTCTGCTTTAAATGGATCAGAACAACTGGATCTATGCATATTAAAACAACAAGGACAATAAGACGGCGCTCCGAGGGGCTGAACCGCTGATAGCCTGCTAACATTAGAGGCACACAACTGGAGGCATGCGGTGTTGCTCTAAATTACATGGCCTAATATATTTCATTAACACTCCTCCCTCAGAGGGGTCCCTAATGGATGACAGCACGCCATAAAAGCTTGTCTGCCTGCGACGCCAATTTGCTCTTAGGTGCATTCCCTTCACTTATTACAGACTGCTCCTTATAAGCTGCTTAGATTGAAGTTTGAACAAAAGGAGAAAAAAAGGCTCAGTTGATGAACCACTTAAATTCTGGGAGCTGGACCCCCCCCCCCTTTTAATCCAAGATGATTTCTATGCTTCAAGTCAGACGGCGAGTGAAAATGATCCACAGGAGAAGAAAAAGGATCACATTTATGTAGTTACCCCATCATTATGATCAATTTCACTGCTAATGTTTACAATTCTCTATTTTGATCTTTAAATAAAAAAAATGAAAAAAAGATTTTTAATCTTGTGGATGTGCAAAAAATAATAATAATAATAATATATCAGATCAAATCCTGTTTTTGGAGTTTTTAACATGTCTGTGTGGCATTTTTCTTATGAGAACAAATGTAATAAGACATCATTTCGATTTTGCATTTCCAAGTAGAGAAATTCAAAAGAGAGAAAGAATCAGGATTTTGGAGGAAGTTCTGTCCATGAAGATCTTCATTTCCTCGTCCCAGCTGACATCCGGATCAGAACCATACGGCTGGACATTACCCAGATTGATGGAGGTTTTTATGTAGCAGCGGTGAAGATTTATGCTAGAGAGACACAGAGCTATCATAATCAGATGGTGGGGGTGGGGGGGGGGTCAGATCAGCTCCAAAAGCCACTCCCCTTCAGAGGAGATTTTGGTGAAAGAGACTTCAGATTAACATGGAAAATGTACTTTTAAGACATTTAGGTTGTGGGATTTTAGTGAAAAACTTCATAATCATAATTAAAACACTACTGGGAACATTTCCTAATAACAAAATTGTCATAGGGGAGCTTTAAAATAGGACTCTAGTGTTGCCACAATAACTGATAGAATCTAATGTTTGATTTTCATCTATAACAGCAAAAATTGGGATGGCTGACTATAAAACTGAAATGAGGATGTCAGCCTTTCAGTCAAAATAAGTGAAAGTCATTATCAGGGAGAGCTGCAATGTTTCTCTGAACTCTTGATGGAACTTTACAGTAAAGTAATACTCATGGTGTAAATGCTAAAAACATGACAGCACAGCAAATGTAGCCTTATTTCAATTCCATTTTGAAAAACTCTGGCATATAGCCTTAAATTTGCTTGATGCATCTCAAAGTATTCAGTTGTGACTTTGCTTTTCATTTTCAGTAACTAAAAACACCTAAAGTCCTAAAAGTGTTGGTTCCTGTTGATTATTGTGCTAAGTTATATCAAATGGAAATGTTTTTCAAATCAAAGGATGCATAAACTCTTTTGATGGAGCGACTCAACCGTCATGAGCGCTGCCGTCTTCACTCCAGTGTGAATTTAAGACGCAGGACTTGGCTTGGTTTTCTACTTCTATTGAAAACCCTACACCTCGGATGGGTCACGTCTCTTGGGTGCACATAATGTTGTCATAGTAACAACGGATGTACCAAACATATAATAAAAATGTAAAAATGTGGTGAATTTTGCATCTAAAAATCCCATCAGTGGTCCTGCTGTGAGCATTGCCACAATACAGCACTCAAAAACACATGGCTTTCTGTTCTTCATTTGAAGAATTTATAGAAATATTTTTGTGTCTTTTTACTCATTTGGTTCATAAGGAAGAGGCTTCTCTCAGACCTGTGATTCTCAGCTTCAGTGAGGGAGCGAGGAGTGAACTAATCCCAGTGTCAACAGAATCATGCAGAGAAACCAAGAGCCTCACAATCAATTAACACGGAATCCAATTACTACACTGAAGATGCCAGGCCTCGATTCTTTTTCCAACTTTCCTGCTGTCCAAGCCCTTTCATCTCCTATTTGCATTTTCTTATTTTTCATTCAGGAGGCATCTCCCTGATCGGCTTCAAAGCAAATGAAATGTAGTTTCTGATGACTGAAAGGTGAGAGGACAGGGACTCACGTTCACACGCGTCTCCTTTTTGATGAAATCCAGCTTTGCATATACATTTCCCAATTGGCACAAGCCACTCCCCCTCGGCACTGCAGTGCATCTTGGGAGAGTTGTCGGCCTCCTCCTCGGCGTCGTTCACACACATTCCCTCCACCTCCACCAGGGAGGAGAACTCCGATCCTGTCACTGTGTCCGGGAAGGTGGCCAGGTTTTCGATGATCGACCAACACTTCTTGTAGTAGACCTTTACGGAGACCAGGGCAATGCACGCCCCCACGTCCTGGAAGGCCAGGTAGAAGCCCCTTTTGGACAGCGGGCCAATGATCCGCAGCTCTGTGTTCAGTTTCATCTTCCTCTCCCCGAGGTCGCCCTGGGTGAAGCTCTCGTCCGCTGCGATTGTGTCGATTTTCACGTACTGGTTCTCCCTCAAGCCCCGGCCCACCTCAGAATCCGTCTCCTGGTAAAACAGGTTGAACGTCTCCTTGCAGGTGCCCACCACTCCGGGCAAGCTGTTACAATCCCTCAAGGTGAACTTGAGTTCCACAAAAATCCTCTGGGCATCCCCCTTCTCGATCCAGTTAGTCCGCAGCCAGTTGTTCTGGTTGGGCTCCATGACCTGGCACACCTGGTAGGTGCGGATGGGAGTGTAGTTCTCATCCAAGCCGCTGATCTCCTCCCACTGAAAGAAGCAGAAAACGTTTGAATTCCACAAACATGGAGAGGGAAGAGAAACATCAGGAAACTGACAAAAGCAGCTGAAACAGCCGTTTTCTGCAGACAGGAGCTGCGTTTGTTTCATCTTTGAGGGAGATTGGTTATCAGCTTGTGCCCACATCATTTATTCAAAAACTTTCTCCCGGCTTGTTTTAATCAGACTGGAACAGGCGCTGTGCTCGGGGCCTTTGCGCACTGAATGTTAACGGACTCTTCATGATGCCTCTGCTCCGAGCAGACCTTCCTTCTGTTTGTCTCCTTTAACGGTTTCACTCCTGTCACACACGCACGCAGGCGATGCAGAGCTTCTGCAGGCGTTACTCACCCCGTTCGGAGGATAGGAGATCCACTCCAGTTCCGTCTGCTGCGCCTTGGAGTCCAGCAGAATCACTGGTGACGGGAAACCAAGAGACAGGTGGTTAAGTCTCACCGGGGCTCACCGGGCCTCGGCGGGCCCCGCGTCCGTGCAGCCTATCATAGCGCGCACGCTCGTGACCCATTTTTTTTTCCGCGCATCAGAAACGCGCAATAAAGACGCAGCGGCGGACAGGTCGCGTCAGAAGGGCAACTTTATATCAGAAAACATGCAATTAAGACTCGCACACGAGAACAAACCAGAACACGGATCATTTCTGACTAAAACTCAATTTTAGTGATTCCGTTCAGCCCAAACGGACGGACGGCCGCCTCACGCGCTCATTCCGGGGGACATTTCTGCTGGGTTTCGGTGTGAACCACCTGCAACCCGCGGCTCGGATCTCCGCTCACACGTCTCGCTTTGAATGCGCAGCGCGCACAGGCGCCGCGGCGCCACCGACAAATGAAGTTTATTTCCTTGCATTTTAAATTCCAATCCTTAGGTTTTTATTTGTCACCACGACGACTCGACAGAATAAAAATATTTTGATATATTTATTTCCCCCTCATCTGCTCCGTTAAACCTCGTATTCAGACTAGATTCATCCGCGGCGCACCGGGCTGTGACTTCTGTCACTCTGCTTTTTTCTTCATTTAACCTCAAGCCCAATAAATGTGCCAGGAAATGAAATGTTTTCTGGTTCATAATTTAGTCAAGAGTCAGCGGCAAGTTGTGGCTCCGTAAAAGTGAAAGACCGAGGAGGAGGCGAGCCGCTGGAGCGGCTGGAGCCACGCGCTGACGGCGCGCTGGCGGCGCGCTCGCCTCCAGCAGCCTGCGCATCGATCCGCGCGTGTTTTCCTCGCAGTGGAGATGGATGCTTTTTCCACAGGACTCACTGTCCGCAGCGGAGCGGGGAAACTCAAACCGCAGCTGGCGCAGCGTTGCGCGTAAAAACGACCCGCAGCGGACAGATGGCGCTTCGTGCCGGTAAATGGAAGACATGAGGGGAATCCGCTGAAAGGTCGGAACCTGCTCTACCGGGCCGGGACAAGAGTCCAAACTTTCCGAACTCACCTTCCTTGGCATTCTGCGCGTCCCCGCCGCTCACGTGGCAGCACAAGCGCAGGCAGACAGTAATCCAGAGACACGGGATGGACCGGGAGAGCATGGTGCAGCCGCGGACTTGTTCTAGACGGAGAGTCGCTTTGCCGCCGCCTGCGCGCTTCCCATTGACGACACTGAAACGGATCTCTGTACAACAATTCGCTGCTGCCCACTCAAATAGCGTCTGCTGCCGGGGGGCGGAGCCTGAGAGGCCGCCACTGTCAGTCAATGAGATGGGCGGACGCTTCGGTCAATGGCAGCACAGAGGAGGAAAGGTCACGAGGATGATTGGCCAATCAACACATCCATTACTTTCATGGGTTTTTTTAAATTTTATTCTACTTTTTCTGTTCTCGCGGTTTGATGAAGGTGGAGAACATGTTGGATCTTTCATTTATGTATTAATTTATTTATGGGTAAAATAGGCGATGTCATCTCTGCATCAAGAAATATGCAGGCACACGCACACATCAATGAGTTCACTTTAAAATGGAAGAAAGTCAAATTTTACACTTTATGTGGCCATTCCTGCAAACGTAAAGAAAATACTCATTATACTCATTATTCTAGATCTGTTGGAGTTAAGACGCTCACAAAAAAATCAGCGATTGCAAAACCATTAAAGGCTGACAGAAAAAAAACTGCTGGACAATTTGACCTGCTTTCTGTTTCAAGATTACTTTTATGTTCTTCCAAGTGTACATATTTATTATGAAAAATTGCATTTAAGAACAAAACTTAAACATAAAAATGGAACTTCCTGCACACACACATACTGGTTTTCATGGTTTCCGTGGACTGCCTTTTTTATCAAGCACTTCTGGGGACAACCGTTTCTCAAAGGTCTAGAGGTCTGGAAAAAACAGTAAAATGTAAGTTTACAGATAGAGCTTCAATCAACCTTGAAGTTCAAACAGATTCCGTCTTGTGTGTTCCGTATGTTCTTAACATGGACTTCTAGGGAAAAAAAACTGTTCAATGTGTTTTGGGGGGACTTAAATTCACACAAACACACACACTCATATATGTTTGAGGTTTCATTAAAGGATAACCGAACCATAAATCAAGGTTTTTTTGGCTGTTGATCTCTATAAATGGGGCTTTGAAGGTGCTATCTGTTGGTTGTTGCCAAATTTTTGACAAATTAAAAAAAAAACTTGTTTTATTCTTGAAAATATAGTCAAAAACAGCCTGTGTGCTGCCCCTACTGGTTGAAACGAGGTATTACATTTGAATTTTGTGATTGGTTAACTGTAAGTCTCAGAAGTTTGACGTCATCATGCTCTGCAGGTCCAGTATAAAAGCCCCGCCCACCTTTGATTCTGTAACGATCAGTTGTTAGCGTTAGCATGGCTGGTAGCTGTATTATCTTCAGCTGTCAAAAATCTACTGTACACAACTTCCCAGTGAGCCTAGTAGTTAGAGAACATAAGTTGAGTGCAGTTAGAATTATTTCCAGCAAACTCAGTCCTGGTGATGGATTTAATGAACATTTCAGTCTGGATTGTTTGCTTAATACGTTAGCCTTTATTAGCTCTGATGCTAGCAGCATTTCACCACTCTCAGACGTGCAAACCTTAAGCTGCTTTAGCAGCCCCACTGTCGGGCATGCCTAAAGCCCCGTCCTGACCAGCAGCTCGAAACAATAAGGTTCTGGACCATGAGCGGCAGCCTCGGGAGAAGCAAAAAGTCCTCAACCTCCTCAGAAAGTTCTGTAGAGAAACTTGCATCACTTTGCCCGGTACCACGTTCCATAGTGAAGACCCAGCGTACATAAAGCTAACCTAACTGTCAATCACAAGCCACACCTCCACCGCTCAGTCTGGCTCCACTAGCCCCGCCCCCTTTCTGTAATTTTTCAAATCTGGGCTGAGGATGGAGTCAGCCTCCAACTGCCCTGTTTGGTTCCCTTTAAAGTCTAGCACGTTTTCTGGTATTTTTAGACATTGAAAAACTCTTCCCCCTCCCTCATATTCAGATAAAGCTCTAAGACCTCATTCCAAAACTGAGCAAAAACAGGATTTTGGTTTCTGAAAAGTGTCAGTTACTCTTCGCAGTTGAGGGATTTGGACAAACAAACACAAATAAGAGTTCAGTCTCTATCATTAGTAAAATATTATTACAACAGATTTCAGGTTTGATCTTTGAGTAAAGTTAGATAAATTCAGCGGTTCTCTCGGCAGAGCTTTTAACCACCGCTGAATTCAAGTTCCTTTTCTATAAACAATAAAGATGGAAGTCCAAATTACTGAAGGCAACATTTAAACTCCACCCAAACTAAGGATTTAAACCCTTCATTTAGGGAATGGTCTGGATGATCTGCAGAGCAGTTAGGGATGCTGGTGTGCAGCTGTAATCAGATACAAGCAAAAAGGAGGACTTTCAAAGTGAAGTGAAATTCAAAAGTTGAGGCGTGTCAGGTGAGGGGGATGATTTCCATTCTCTCTCAGTGCTGCTTTCTTTAATGTTTCTGCCTCATTTTGATGGAGAGACTTTCAATGGTGTTTTTTATGTGCTGAAGGTGACCTAATGTAACGAGAAGTCCCACTGAGCCGGACCGCTCACACAACAGGAACTGATTCATTACTGCTCTGCTGCATCACACAAAGATGGACCCACCGGGGATCCCAAAAGAAGTTTAAAGTTAATTTACCACTTTGCAGATGACTTGTCTTATCACTTAGAAATTAAAGCATGAGCTCATTATTCCTTAACTCATCCGGCATTTTCCACCTCACTTATTCTTCCCCACGATTTCCCAACAAGCACAGCAGCTGTAATTACGGCCCACAAATATTGATTAATAAAGAGTGTACATAAAAATGGAAGGAGGCAGACAAGGATTCGCTTCAAGGTTTATTTACCTTTTGATAGTTCATTTTTTATGTTTGTTTGGCCTGTTTGTTCTGCAGCTAATCCTCTGGAATCACAGCAGAGATCTGCTTCTTAATGACTGCTGGAATGAATCCACGTGAACGCTGTTTTATTGTAAACCGTCTGTGGGGCTGTCACTCAGGCCAAGAGAAACAGGATGTCAGATTCTGTACCGATTTCAGATTTGAATATTTATGAGCGCTCCCTTCAATCAGCTGCTTTGGCTCGCAGAGACGAGAGTTTAGCGGCAAATCAATTCTGAACCTGAAAGAAGATGTGAGGTCGGGTTCTGATCCGCTGGCACTGAATTCTGTCAACTGTTGTGTACACGATCCCATTCAAATCCAAGTGATGCCAACTCCCAAAGTTCTGCTGGAGTCCTCCTCATCTGAAGAGCCGGGACAGTAAAAGGGAATTAAATAATTAATGCAAATCAACAGTCTTACTGTGAGACTTCCAAAACTAACTTTCTTTTCTTCTGACTATAACTGTTCAGTCATTTCCAAAATTATCTTCCTTTATTCTCTATAAACTGTAATTCTTAAGTCAAAAATATAACAATGAAATTGTCTTAGTATAGCTTAATATAAAGACAACATTTCCCTACAGATCTTTCACCTGGACCAGATGTCTGCACCCTGAAGGTCATGTTCCCCCTGAATTCATATCAGGGCTCTCTGACTTTAAAGATAAAAGCTCATAATTTGAACAAATAAGTATTGAAAATGTAGTTTATGTTAATTTGTTTACATTTGTTCAGTTTTAATATATATAATATATATATATATTTATTTTTAATGTGAAGTGATTTAATGACATTAAAATAAACAGTAACTTGCGCATTGTGAGACCCCCCCCCCCTTCATAATTGCATATACGCATGATTACAAATAGAAACTTTTTCAAAAGTTGGATCCAAAGTTTACATTGTCATGTTTAAATTTATTGCAAAAAGAAAAAGGCTGACAGCACCATAAAGTGTACTGAAGCCCTAATAACAGTAAATGTCATTTTTAACTTGTTTATTTTACAACCTTAATCCAAGGAGAAAGACTGCAGCATCAAGAGCATTTCATTTAGCACATTATTTTGTTTTTTTGAAGCGACTCATATGATCTGGTATCAAAAGTAAAAATATATACATATATTTTTTTTTATATAAAGAAAAAAAGCATACACAGATATAATTCAATGGTTTTAATGGCAACAAGAATATAAATAAAGTGTATTTTTACGACTGGGACTTTGCTGGATATAATGCCAATTATCTGGATCCAACCCAACTCGTCTGGATCAAGCCTATCTTCTGCATTATTTAAAATGTATAGTTGTAGAAGCTAATTTCTCTTTAACAGTCTTGGTATCGCCTGTCCGTCCTGGGATAGGATCTCTCCTTCATGTGGGAATCCCTAAGGTTTCTTCTTTTTTCCTAAACCAGGTTTTTTTTAGGAGTTTTTCCTTACCGGGAGGGAGGGTCTAAGGGTGGGGGAAACCAGTTTATGTAGTCTGTTTAGTTGTTAGCTATGGTTTATATTATATGACTGGCTTTCTGCTTCAAGCCCAATGAGGTAATTGATTTGTGATATTGGGCTATATAAATAAAAATTGAATTGAATCTCTGTTCCATAACTTCCAAGTCCACAGGAAAGTTGTGTAAGCCAGTAGATTTTTGACAGCTGAAGATAATACAGCTACCAGCCATGCTAACGCTAACGACTGATCGTTACAGAATCAAAGGTGGGCGGGGCTTTTATACTGGACCTGCAGAGCATGATGACATCAAACTTCTGAGATTTACACCAGTTGATCATTCTCAGAATTTCAACTGTAATATCTCGTTTTAACCTGTAGGGGGACAGCACATAGACGTTTTTTCTAATATATTTTCAAGAATAAAACAAGTTTTTTTTTAATTTGTCAAAAATTTGGCAACAACCAACAGACAGCACCTTCAAAGCCCCATTTATAGAAATCAACAGTTAAAAAAAGTTGATTTATGGTTTGGTTATCCTTTAAACAGGACACCTGGAATATGCAAAATACAGATGTAAGCGGGATTTTACCTTCATGAAAGCAGAATAGTAAAAATGATTCATACTTTTGAAGGTTTCAAATGGTCAGTAGTATGGAACAGTTAAATCAAATATACTGAAACCAGAAAACTTAAATATTGCCTATTTGATGCAGAAAACAGTAACTGCTTTCTATTCAATTCTCCTCTTTGATTTATTTTTAGGGCTGTCAGATTTGTCGCGTTAAAAACGCATTAATCTGACATGTACTTGACGCCGACAATTTTTTTGACGCATTAATCGCGGATTTTCTCATACGTGCCTTTCCATACCGCGCGCGGGCGTCCCGCCCTTTAACTCACAGGCTGCTCTCACTAGATCACGGGCGGCTCTCCAACCTCCGAGCTGCGAGCTAAAACAGGCCCGGCGCTAGGACCTGGAGAGCTCCTGCACTCTAACCCGGCTCCGGTTCGCGTCCAGTACCACTAGTGATGGGTCGGTCGCGAACGAAACGGCTCTTTGAACCGGCTCTTTGAAGCGAACGACGGGAGCCGGCTCCTCGCTGGGAGCCGGAAGCCGTGTCTTTTCTCTCTCACTCCCTTTTTTTCTCCGCATGTCGCACGTGATTGGTCAATATGTGTAGAGGAGGGGCGGTAGTTACACTGACAGCAGCAACAACAGGAGCAAAGCACACACGGAGGGAAAGCCTCTCTCTCACTATCTCTATTTCATTTATTACTGTAGTTCAGCAGAGGAGGAAAAGATTTGGTCCTGACAAAAAATGAACATGAAAGTGTTATGGAAAATTTATTTTTGATGTTTTTTATTTTATTTTACTGAACGTTGATTGAAGTTTTGAATTTAAAATGCCCTTCACTTGCACTTGGGCTTTTGTTAGGCATTTTATGTTACAGCCTTTTATTGTTAAGAAAGTTTATCTCAATACAATGTTACAAAATAAAGTATTTCTGATGAAAACTATTAATTTTACTATTCTTGTTTTCATAATTGATGTAGAACTGCTAAATTCCACGAACCACACATTTTTTTCCTTAAAAAAAGGCCACATGTAAATTTGAGATTAATCGTGAGTTAACTCCAGACAAAATGCGATTAATCGCGATTAAAAATTTTAATCGCCTGACAGCTCTATTTATTTTAAATTTGATTTATGCAGCTTTCTGTTTGTTAAATGGCTTTTGTCACATAAACGACATTTAAACAGAGGTTTTGTTTGCCAAGCACAGGAGATTTAGGAAATTTATGAAAAACAAACAGAAACCATCAATAATATTCACAGGACGGCACTCGCTGGCCACTTTACTGGTCGTCAATGCAAATTTCTAATCATCCAATCACAGGATGATCTGCTAGAGTTCAAACTGAGCATTAAAATGAGGAAGAGATGTGATTTAAAGGACTTTCAACATGGCATGGTTGTTGGTGTCAGACGGGCTGGTCTGATTTTTTCAGAAACTGCTGATCTACTGGGATTTTCACCCACAACCATCTCTAGAGTTTACAGAGAATTGTCAGAAAAAGAGAAAATATCCAGAGAGCAGCAGTTCTGTGGATGGAGCTGTTGATACCAGAGGTCAGAGTAGAACGTCCAGACTGGTTCCAGCTGATAGAAAGACAACAGGAACTCAGATAACCACTGGTTACAACCGAGGTCTGCAGAGGAACATCTCTGAACAAACAACAGGTCCAACCTTGATGCAGATGAACTACAGCAGAACACACCAGGTATCACTGCTGTCAGCTACAGGAAACTGAGGCTACAATTCAACAGACTCACCAAAACTGGACAACAGAAGATGGAAAAACGTCGTCTGGTCTGATACGTCTCTATTTCTGCTGAAACATTCAGATGGAAGGATCTGAATTTGGCACCAACAACATGAAAGCATGGATCATTATACCTTGTATCAATGGTGCAGGCTGCTGGTGGGGGTGTAAAGGTTCCTGGGGATATTTTCATGGCACATTTCGGGCCTCTTAGTACCAGTTGATCATGGTCCCAAAACCACAACCTACCTGAGTATTGTTCTGACCATGTCCATCTCTTTATGACCACAGTACCATCTTCTGATGCTACTTCCAGCAGGATAAGACCCCATGTCATAATCTTCTTAGACTGGTCTGGAGTTGATGTAAAGGTAGAAATCTACCAAATGCTTCTAATAATAATAATTATAAATTTTATTCGAAGCACCTTTCATGACACTCAAGGACACTGTACATAATAAAACAGAATAAACAGACATAAAAGCAGAGCACAATAAAATCAAATAAAAATAAATAAGCCAGTAAGAACTGACAGAAAATCAAAGTGAGAAAGCAGATTTAAACAGGTGAGTTTTTACATGGGATTGGAACATTGGTAGGGAGTCCACATTGTGAAGTTCAGGTGGGAGAGAGTTCCAGAGTTTGGAAGCCGACCCACTGAAGACTCGGCTCCCCATGGTGACTAGACGAGTGGGATGTATGGAGAGCTGGAGAGAAGCGGAGGACCGGAAAGAACAAGGGGGGGGGGAGTAAATTTGGAGGAGGTCAGAGAGGTAAGGAGGTGCCAGGTTATGGAGGGCTTTAAAGATCAGAAGAAGGAGTTTGAACTGAATTCTGGATGTAATTGGGAGCCAGTGCAATTGCTGGAGGACAGGGGGAGGTGATCATAGGTTGAAGTTCTAGAGATTATACGGGCAGCTGAATTCTGGACCAGTTGTAATTTATTGAGGGTTTTGTTTGGGAGACCATAGAGGGGGGAATTACAATAGGCGGGAGGTGACTAAACTGTGAACTAAAATGGAAGCGGAGTGGACCGTGAGAGAGGGGCGGAGACGATTAATGTTGCGCAGGTGGAGGTAGGCAGCTCGGGTAACGTTATTGATGTGAGGATGAAATGATAGCGAGCTGTCGAGGATGACACCCAGACTCTTTACCTGAATCTACAGGGATTGTGATGCTTGGTACTTTAGAGAGGGTGGATTTAGAGCCTACAAGAAGTATTTCGGTTTAGTTTCTATTGAGTTTAAGAAAGTTTAACGTGAACCAGCTTTTTATTACAGACAGACAGGAGGAGAGGGGTGGGGTGGAAGAGAGGAATTAGGTTTACTGGACAGGTAGAGCTGGGTGTCATCAGGGTTTATCTAGTTTATCATGTTCCACAATTTGAAATTTGAGAGGAGAGTTGGACGATGTTTGCATGTTCCACCTCTAACTTTTCTGCCTTTGCTGCACTTGAGCTGAAGCTGCAGAATCTTCAAGTAGGTTTCAGAAACTTCATCTGAGGTGAACATGTAGGGTCATGGCCGCTCATCACATCAATATGGTCTAAAGGATCTCCCTGAACATTTCACATTTCCCTTTTTTCAACGGTGGTATAAATGAGTTTGTTGTCTTAATATTTCAAAGTCTCACAGTCACAAGAACAGCAACCACTTCACTAATCTAAATCATCCCAAAACACTGCTAACTGTTTCACTTAATTGTAAGTAATCTAAACTTGTCCTCTGTTACCATGGCGTCTGCTAATTAAAGACGTCCTGTTATCTCAGTGACTCTGAGCATCAGAGCTTTTCTGTTGAGCACTGACAGTAATGAAGCTGCTGTCGTCCTGTCTTGCTGGTTCAACCCTTTAACTCGGGCGCTCCAGTGTTTCTGTTGTTTGTTATACTGTTGGATAGAATGAATATTGCTTCTCATTGTTGTTGCACCACTAATGTTGTGAATGCTGTGAAGGCAATCTTAGTATCAAAACATTCAGCTCGCTCAGGACATTACTGCTTGTACTTTTGGTATTCATAGACTTTATAGTTTTTGAAATTTTGAGGAAAACATTCCCCATAGCAAATGAATGAGAAGTTGCTAAAATCCTTTGTGTACTTTGTGAACTTTGAAAGTTGTGAACTTCCACAGATCCTTTCAGCTAGAGAAAAACTTTTAAATGTTCAGCAACAACCTTTTTTAAGGTAATTTGGAATTTAGCTTTTAATTTAGCATTATACTAGCTGTTTTTGGATCATTTCAACACTCTTCCAGTTTGTTTGGCAAATTTGGAGTTTAGCTAATATTTTAACATGATGAACTGGACTGCTGTTGTTTTGTCAAAATTAGACTTTTTTCCAGTTTTTTGGCTCAATTTGCATTTAGCTGATATTTTGTTAAGCTTTCAGCTTCAGTGTTTTCAGCCATCAGCTTGAGCTTTTTTAGCTATCAGTTTCAGTTTTTTTTAGCTACCTGCTCTGGCATCTTTTGCAGTCATATTCAGCTTCCAGCATTCTCACTTTAATTATTGCAGGTAATGCTATATATCTAGTGTTAGCAAGGGGTTAGCTGGGGTTGTGAGAGAGGCTGTAAACTAGCAAGATAGACTGTAAACAAAGGGATGATGGGAAATTATGACAGTCATACTCTGCCAATGGTTCCATCCAGAACTCAGGGGTGAATTTCTAATGCACTTCTGCTGCTCTGCAGAAACTATGTTCTAGAAAACAATACAGTTTTTTAAACTACTAAATCAAAATAAAAATTTCACTGGAAATACGTTAAAAATAATCAAAAGATCTGTGACAAAATTCAAAAAGTTTTTAAGTCAAATCAAAATCTGCTATTGAACGAGAAATTTTTAAGCAGTAGAGAAGAATTTTAAAAGAAGTAAGAGGTAACAATTTTACATCAAAAACTAATAAATAAACAAAGCATAACATCCTAAAGTGAAAACCTACAATTTTAGAGACCCACATTACAAAATAGTCTTCATAAAATCAAACATTTTTCGTTAAGAACTTTGACAAGAGAGTTCCAATTAATTTGAAAAATAATTTGAAAAACTACCATAGAATGTATTTCAAAAGCAGATGAATTGTGTCTAGTGTTTACTGCTTTACAGTACTAACATTTTATGTTTCTTAATAATATTCTATTTCTGGTTTTATCAGATGAATAATTGTGGTTTTTATGTTTTCCTTCTTGGTCAACAGTGGATTGTCTATAGTTAGCCTCCTTAACCGTCTTCCTCTGGACAACATTCCATAGCTTGTCCATCAAGTTCAAGTCAGAGGAGTTTCCTGGACAATCAAACACAGTGATATCTTACTGAAGTCATTGATATTTTTGACATTGTGAGCAGGTAAGACGAATTCAGGATGTTTGTGCTGCTTGTTAAGAGAGAGGAGCATGAAGTGCTCTAGAACTTCCTGTTTTGACTGGAGCAGAATGTCACTGTCTTTTAAAACTTTTGTGCTGTCTTGTGGGTTCCAGATGACCCCACTCCCAACGCTAACATGCCCAGGATAGCATTTAGCCACAGGGATTCTGTGCACCTCCACTTTTCCTCCAGACTCTGGGACATGGATTTCCAAAAAAAAAAATGAAAAATTTACTGGATCTGGAAGGAGAACTTTGAATGATCCAACAGAGGTCCAGTTCATGTTCTTATAATCTCACTGTCTGTGGTTAAGCAGTGTCTTGACACAAGGACAGGGACATTTTAGCTCATGTCTAGCATTCATTTGTACGTGACTCTTGATGCTCTGCTTCCACATTCAGACTGCAGTTCTCTGTGCTGCTGGTGAATCTTTTCCAACCACAACTTTCCCTTCCAGTCAATTCACTGTTGAGATAATTGAATACAACACTGTGTAAACAACCAGCTTGTTGAGTAATGACCTTTGTTAGCTTGTCCTCTTTGTGAAGGGTGTGGGTTTTGTCTTCTGTGCATTTGTCAAGCCAGCACTCTTCACTATGATTGTGTAGCCACTGACAGAGTGAAACCATTTGAAAGCTCAGGAAAAATCTGAATCATCAACAAGACAAATAAATAAATAAATAAAAGCTTAAAATTTCTTGGTGTAGGAATTCTATTAAAAATACAAGTTACATTTTTAATTGATCAACATAAATTATTGAACATTTTAAAGAAGTTTTAACTTGTTGAGATGTAAGTTTTGTTCTGTTCTAATGAAACTTAACTTGAACAAAATAAACAGTTATACTTGTTTCCCTGCTGCTGCAACATATAAACTATGACAAATATCACTAAATTTACACTTCAGCATGTTAGGTGAAGCAAACAACACAATTGAAGATTTGTATTTATCAGTGGTAGATTTACTCTTTAAAGTCCAGAGCAAAAATCCTGTAACAACACAATTTTACATGAAATTGTATTCCATGTTTATTTTCAGAAAAGGTATTTAAGTGTAAACAAAAACTCTAAGGACAGGTTTATTCCATCATAAAAAAAACTATAAAAAAAATGTATTTACAACTCAGGTTGTATTTCTTCTTTGAAGTCCCTCTATGACTATGTTTTTATTCAAAATAAATCATTTTCTGTAGTGTTTTAATTAAGATTTTGAACTTTTTACCAGAATCTCACAACCTAAATGTCTTAAAAAGTCATTTTTCATGTTGATCTAAAGTCTCTGTTTACAAAATCTCCTCTGAGGGGGCGTGGCTTTTGGAGCTCCGCCCCTGATCCCCCCTGTCTGATTATATTAGCTTTGTCTCGCGAGCTTAAATCTGGATGTTAAAAACATCCATCAATCTGGGTAATGTCCAGCCGTATGGTTCTGATCCGGATGTCAGCTGGACGAGGAAGTGAAGATCTTCATGGACAGAACTTCCTCCAAAATCCTGATTCTTTCTCCTTCCAGTTCACCAAAGACTCTTTTAGCTAATTCTCCAATGTTTATTGACTGTGATCAATACATTCAATCATTGGTTTCTCAGAGTTCTTGATAAAATAATCAAAGCTAACATCAAAATGCTCTTTCATTGATTTACAATCCTTTCCAACTGCGGTCAAATGAGCCGCCGTTCACATTTCCGTGGTCACATCAAGAAGCTCCGTGGAGTCTGGTGGAGATTTTCCAGCGTTCTCAGTCCTGCTACCGTAAGTATTGGATGAAACTCACACCAAAAATCCAGTGATGCTGATTTGACCACAGAAATGTGAACGGCGGCTCATTTGACTGCAGTCAATGTGAAGATACCATCTTCTCTTCTCCAGAACCTGAACTAGACACTAGGAACAGATGAGGGTTTAGTGCATGTGCAGCAGAGCTGTTGATGGAAAGAAGATCATTCATTCAAACAGAGTCTGTCCAAGACACTTTGATTGATTTAAAAGGAGAAATACTCGGAAATGTAAAAACAAAATGATTTCTTATTACATTTGTTCTCTTTCAGAAGAAAAATGACTCGTTGAAAACTCTAAAAACAGGATTTTATTGGAGGGGGGGCTTCAATGAGAAAAACATGTAATTGTGGACATAAAATCCCAAAGCTGTTCATGGAGAGAGTTCATTTGTTGCATTTGGAAACGCATCTGAGCTGGAAAAGCATTTCCAACAAGCTCGGTCAACAGGTTATCAATCTTTGTCTCTCTGATAAATGATAGTACTTTGAGTGGGGGTTGGGGGGTGACGTCCAGCGTGAAGCCAGACTTCTGGCCCATTTCTTCATCAGATCTCTGTGATCCCTTACACCCTTCAACCGATTGCTCCCTTCAATGAGCAGGTTGAGATTCTGTGTTCGGGTACAGATAGCTTTATTTGTGCTGAACATTTTTTGGTTCCTGAAAGCTCTTGTTAGAGTTGGAAAACATGTAGCATAAACACAGCGTGTATTTCCATCTGAAGGAACCTGTTCAACATTCATCCAACATCCTCATCAGCAAGCACTACTTAACTCCTCTGCTGGGTTTCCTCCCTTCAGGCTCAAATTACACGTCTGACAGAGTCCTAGACTGCTGAGATGTGGAAAAAAAAGTTGGACATACTTCTGCGCACACTCGCACCTTGTTCCCATGCACCTTCTGATGCTGTTGGGCTGGCCATAGCAGCAGCAGTCTGTTCCTGGCACCCGCCAGGCTGGGTGGAGGCAGACTGAAAGACCCTGGAGAAAAACTATGACCAGCTTTAATAGTGGCCGTGAGAAGAAGCCCAGAGGCCCTGTCAGATGGTGGTTTGGTTTTGCAACCGGGCAATTTGCTTCTTTTTATAGATGGGCAATACTGAATGGTAGTCCCAGAGGAAATCTCAAGTGTGGAAAATTCTACTGGTATTGTTGTGGGGCAGCTCAAAGCCATTTGCACCTGACACCATTTTGTTGATATAATCACATTCCAGCAGGAGTCTGTCTGCGACTGCCAGGAAGTCTTCAGCATGCAGAACAGCAAAGGATGTAATGAAATCGCAAAGTATTCTTTGTCTTATTGTAACCCCCAGTTCTCCATGAGCAGGTAAAGTAAATTCTTCTACAGCATACAAACACTTGTGTTTTCAATGTTTTCACGGAAACTTCAAAAAGTTTGTGTCTATAGGTAGCCTACAACCACAAAACATGGTGGACATCTTCACCCTAATGAGTCATCAAGAAGACAGATTTAGACTTTTCTGAGGTCACCATAGTAATGGTAAAGATAATTTTTGTGAAATCTTCCCAGGAGATTACCCAAACACATGTTTTTGATTCTCTAAAGGGTTAGTCTGAGTCAATATACGGTATTTACCATCCTACTGTGAAATAAGCTGTCATAACATTCACCTGGATCATCAAAAATACTAAACAGCTCGAGATTAAAGCTTTAAAGTCCTATAATTACATTCACAACACTTCAAGTTACACAAACTCTCCTTTATTGTTACATGAGTTCATCTACACCCCTGTGTGAACAGGAATAGGAAAGTCAAGGTAAATAAAAACAAACCATGACTGTGTTTTTTGTCCAGCTGTTGTGAAAACCTGGTCATAAAAACGTACAACTTTGAAAAGGAAGGAGATGAAGCACGGTGAAAAGCTGCTGATGTCAAAAAGAAGGAGATGTGGAAACCAGAGTCCAGGTTAGAGGGATTTCACACACCAGGTTCCCATGCAGACACACCACAGGTTGGTTCCACCCAGTGACTGTATATGAGAACTGGACTGAGAGACCCCTCCATCCTGGCATTTCGAACTGGAAGTACCCACTGGTTCCGAGAAGCCAGAATCCCATAGATTTCTGTAGAGAAATAAACAGCCATTACTCAGTCATTCTATTGGTCAGAATAAGTGTTCTTGTTCTGATACCTTTTTATGTTCTGGATTTTCCTCTTTTTTCATGATTTGTTTTTCTTTATCAACGAGTTCATGTTCTGCCCGTGCATGCGTGGGTTTTCACCAGGGACACCGGCTTCCTCCCACCGTCCAAAAACATGCCTCATAGGTTCATTGGTGACTCTAAATTGCCCCTAGGTGTGAATGTGAGAGTGAATGTGTGTGATTCAGGCCCTGAGACAGACTGGCGACCTGTCCAGGGTGAACCCCGCCTTCACCCACCTCTAAAGGGACAAAGCGGCCTAGAAGATGAATAAAAGCTATTGAAATTACAGACTGACCAATCAAATTCCATATAAATGATAACTCAGACCATCCATCCATCCGTTGGTCCTCCCACCCATCCATCCATCCTTCCTTCTGTCTGTCCATCCATCTGCCCACCAGCCCACCCTCCTGCCCATCCTTCCTTTCTTCTTTCCTTCCTTCCATCCATCCTTCCTTCCTCTTAATCCATGTTATCCCTTTCTGGGTCACAGGGATGCTGGAGCCTGTCCTGGCCCTGTGGACAGGGGGGTGGGGGGGTACACCTTGCACAGGTTGTCAGTCTTTTGCAGGGCACACAGTCACTTACACACACTCTCACACACACGCACACCCAGGGCCAATTTAGAGTAATACAATTAACCTCCAGGTAAAAGTTTGGACACACCTTCTCATTCAGTTGTGACTAAGGCATTAACTTGGACTTCCTTCCCCGGTTATGGTAACTCACCATGTGAGGGTTTTACATGGATGAGGAGGTATCACAGCAGAAAGAGCTTCTTCAATGTTTCAACCTAAGAGAAGATGAACAAACCGTCTTAATTAATGGCTCTCTGTCATGTACTTCTACTCATGCCATCTTGGTTGAATTTCTGAAGCACTGGGATCACAGCTTCTATTTACTTTAAGTACAACAAAATCTCCCTTCAGAGAGTGAAATGTCACAATGCTGCAGTGTGCCGCTCCGATGACTGCCTCATTTCCTCTCTCTGCGCTGCTTTCATGATGATGGTGCGATGGCTGGAATCAGTGTTGACAAATGAAGATCTCCAGACGTCTGCACTTATGTGAAACATGTGGTCAGCTTCTCTGGACAGAAGTCCTGAAGCGGCTCTTCCACACTCCCTGTTTGTTTACTCAGTGGTGATTAAAATGGTTGCCCTCCAGCTTGCCCAGAGATTCGTGGCTGAAACGTCTAAAAACAAAGTGGCGGCTGTGAAGGTGAAACTCGAGCAGCAGGAGACGAAGTCAGAAACTTTGATGCAAAATGAACTGAGTCCAGGAGGATCCCTTTTATAAAGTGATTACACGGCTGAGAGCTTAAGCAGCCGTCGCTCCAGTCACAGGAGGGTAAGTCAGGAATTTTTTTAACGCAGAAAACCAAGTAAAAAATAATACTTGGTGGTGTCATTTGTAGTGTTTTACACATCAATACTTTCTATAAGCTCCACTAATGTTGATCAAGTTCTAGATATTGGAAAAATATTTGTAAAAATGCAACAAATCTATAGAACAACACAACTGTTTGTATAAAGAGTCTACTGAAATGCAGTTTTGTTCTTTTTAAACACAAAAGCCGCTCTCCAGCCTTCCAAGAAAAACACAATCTTTTTCCTGTTGTATAATAGCACCTGTATGGACTTTAACATTTAGTATGTGTGCAATGGAATCTTTCAAACTCTTTATTTTTAACTGCTTATTTTTACTGCTGCTGGGTTTTTCTTTTTGACTCTGTCCTATTTTTGGGTGCCAAGAAAAGAGCTAAACAAAAACAATTTATTAATATTATCATTTATTTGTAGTAGTAGTAGTTTTACCATCCTAACGGTTCACACTGGACGCGGAGCACCGCCGTTCTCCGTGGAAGGCTCGCCCCGTGCAGCGGATCGTTTCGCTATCTGGTCCATTTTGTGCGCGATCCACAAGTGATCCGCATCAATTCTGGCAGGAAGTTACATCAAGATACATGAAAAAATCTGGTTAATTTTCAAAATATACCCAATTTTTCACAATAAAACATTGCGATTGACAAATGCGATCATGTTTTTGTATCTAAACAGACTGTGGAGATGAAAATAAACATACAATCACAACACATTTCTCTCTGTGTGTCTCAACAACAGATAGATTAACACTAGAATTCCTAAGCCTGCGCAACTTTGCGCAAGGAAGAGTTAGTCCGAGAGCCCATTGTTGTGTCATGGTGGGTCACTGATGAGCCATTAACTTGCCCATGTATATGTTAATGCAGCATGTAGTACCTAATGTGTATTTGAACTAACAGGTTGTGTGGGGGTTGGAGTTACCTGATGCATGTGGACAAGTATTGGCTTTCCTGCTTTTACTCACATTTGAACTAAAGTTCCATCTCATTCCTAACCCAGAGTTCAATATGATGTTGCTCCACCTTTTGCTGCTATTGCAGCTTCAACTCTTCTGGGAAGGCTGTCCACAAGGTTGAGGAGAGTATTTATAAGAACTCTGGATCATTCTTCCAAAAGCTCATTGGTCAGGTCACACTGATGTTGGTGGAGAAGGTCTGGCTCTCAGTCTCTGCTCTAATTCATCTCAAAGGTGTTCTATGGCGTTCAGTTCAGGACTCTGTCCTCCATGTCTTTATGGACCTTGCTTTGTGCTCTGGTGCACAAAAATGTTGGAAGATGAAGAGCCCGCTCCAAACTGTTCCCACTAAGGTTGGGAGCATTGTCCAAAATGTTTTAGCCTCCTGAAGCATTGAAAGTTCCTTTCACTGGAACTAAGGGGTCTGAAAAACAAGCCCACACCATCATTCCTCCTCCACCAATGCAGTCTGAAACGTCCCGTTCTCCTGCAACCTCCAAACCCAGACGGGTCCATCAGATTTCCAGATAGAAAAGTATGATTCCTCCCTCCAGAGAAGACGTCTCCACTGCTCTAGAGTCCAGTGACGGCTTGCTTTACACCACTGCATCCACGCTTTACATTGTACTTGTTGATGTGTGGCTGCAGCTGCTGCCATGGAAACCCATTCCATGAAGCTCTCTGTGTACTGTACTCATGCTGATCTGAAGGTCATATGAAGGTTGCAGCTCTGCAGCAACTGACTGCAGAAAGTCTATGACCTCTTTAGACTTTCAGCATCCTGGCTGAGTTGTTCCAAATTCTTCCATTTTGTTCTGATAGAACTGACAGTTGACTGTGGAATATTTAGGACATTTCAAGACTGGATTTGTTGCTCAGGTGGCATCCTATGACAGTTCAACACTGGAATTCACTGAGATCCTGAGAGCAAAACATGCTTTCACTGATGTTTCTAAAAACAGTAAGCATGTCAAGTGATTAGGACTCCTGATTCTGATCATTTGGATGGGTGAGCCGATACTTTTGGTCATATAGTGCATGTTTATGACTTATAAACATAGACACATCTTCAAGTCAAAAAGACAAACATCCCAATATCAGCAAGACTCACACTCCTCTGAAACACTTAGCTCTATTTCAAATAATCCTCGATGTGGACTCTGGGAGCAGTGAAGACGATTCTTTTGTTGTGGAATCAGAGTTCATCTTCTCAGATTCCTCCTATGATGATGATATGCCAGTACATGGATTTGCAGCCAGAACATCCTCTCCACATGATACTTATACATAAGTAGACTAATAAACTATTAATTGTTGAAGAAGAGAATGATGAGAAGCCTTCATCTGTAAAAAGACAATTTTCCCAATTCAAAAAAGTCAACCAGCATGTTGAAGACAGCCAGTGGTGCCACAAAACACAGACACACTGGAGAAAAGTCTTTCTTGTAGGCCAGGACTGCCTGGTCCTAAAAAACCTGTTTCTCTTAGGTATGTGGATGGGGGGAGGGAGCAGAACTGTGTGCTGTCGTACAACCTAGATCTAATTTGCAATTTGAAGGTCATTAAATGCATCAAAAAGGAATCAAACGCCCCCCCCCCCCATGTCACCAATTTTAAGGTCAAAATAAAATTTAAAAGTAAAAACAAATATTTCATGTGGACTATTCCTGAGCGGGATTCGAACCCATGACCTTCTGAATGTGAGTCCGCAGCCATAACCACTTGACCGTCTAGTGGCGGAATCTGGAATGCATGTCAAACTTAAATTTAAACATGACATTCTGCATTGCGCAATCAGGAAGTCATTGTTGATGGTTTAAAGGCATTTGTCTGTGTTAAAAATATTTCTTTCACCTGCATTGAACAGTTTTGAGGTAAAAATAAAATTTAAAAGTAAAAACAAATATTTAATGTGGACTATTCCTGAGCGGGATTCGAACCCATGACCTTCTGAATGTGAGTCCGCAGCCATAACCACTTGACCGTCTAGTGGCGGAATCTGGAATGCATGTCAAACTTAAATTTAAACATGACATTCTGCATTGCGCAATCAGGAAGTCATTGTTGATGGTTTAAAGGCATTTGTCTGTGTTAAAAATATTTCTTTCACCTGCATTGAACAGTTTTGAGGTAAAAATAAAATTTAAAAGTAAAAACAAATATTTCATGTGGACTATTCCTGAGCGGGATTCGAACCCATGACCTTCTGAATGTGAGTCCGCAGCCATAACCACTTGACCGTCTAGTGGCGGAATCTGGAATGCATGTCAAACTTAAATTTAAACATGACATTCTGCATTGCGCAATCAGGAAGTCATTGTTGATGGTTTAAAGGCATTTGTCTGTGTTAAAAATATTTCTTTCACCTGCATTGAACAGTTTTGAGGTAAAAATAAAATTTAAAAGTAAAAACAAATATTTCATGTGGACTATTCCTGAGCGGGATTCGAACCCATGACCTTCTGAATGTGAGTCCGCAGCCATAACCACTTGACCGTCTAGTGGCGGAATCTGGAATGCATGTCAAACTTAAATTTAAACATGACATTCTGCATTGCGCAATCAGGAAGTCATTGTTGATGGTTTAAAGGCATTTGTCTGTGTTAAAAATATTTCTTTCACCTGCATTGAACAGTTTTGAGGTAAAAATAAAATTTAAAAGTAAAAACAAATATTTAATGTGGACTATTCCTGAGCGGGATTCGAACCCATGACCTTCTGAATGTGAGTCCGCAGCCATAACCACTTGACCGTCTAGTGGCGGAATCTGGAATGCATGTCAAACTTAAATTTAAACATGACATTCTGCATTGCGCAATCAGGAAGTCATTGTTGATGGTTTAAAGGCATTTGTCTGTGTTAAAAATATTTCTTTCACCTGCATTGAACAGTTTTGAGGTAAAAATAAAATTTAAAAGTAAAAACAAATATTTCATGTGGACTATTCCTGAGCGGGATTCGAACCCATGACCTTCTGAATGTGAGTCCGCAGCCATAACCACTTGACCGTCTAGTGGCGGAATCTGGAATGCATGTCAAACTTAAATTTAAACATGACATTCTGCATTGCGCAATCAGGAAGTCATTGTTGATGGTTTAAAGGCATTTGTCTGTGTTAAAAATATTTCTTTCACCTGCATTGAACAGTTTTGAGGTAAAAATAAAATTTCAAAGTAAAAAAAAACATTTAATGTGGACTATTCCTGAGCGGTATTTGAACCCATGACCTTCTGAATGTCAGTCTGCAGCCATAACCACTTGACCGTCTTGTGGCGGAATCTGTAATGCATGTCAAACTTAAATTTAAACATGACATTCTGCATTGCGAAATCAGGAAGTCATTGTTGATGGTTTAAAAGCATTTGTCTGTGTTAAAAATATTTCTTTCACCTGCATTGAACAGAATTGAGGTAAAAATAAAATTTCAAAGTAAGAACAAATATTTCATGTGGACTATTCCTGAGCGGGATTCGAACTCACGACCTTGTGAATGTGAGTCTGCAGCCATAACCACTTGACCGTCTAGTGGCGGAATCTGGAATGCATGTCAAACTTAAATTTAAACATGACATTCTGCATTGCGAAATCAGGAAGTCATTGTTGATGGTTTAAAGGCATTTGTCTGTGTTAAAAATATTTCTTTCACCTGCATTGAACAGTTTTGAGGTAAAAATAAAATTTCAAGGTAAAAACAAATATTTCATGTGGACTATTCCTGAGCGGGATTCAAACTCACGACCTTCTGAATGTGAGTCTGAAGCCATAACCACTTGACCGTCTTGTGGCGGAATCTGGAAAGTGTGTCAAACTTAAATTTAAACATGACATTCTGCATTGCGAAATCAGGAAGTAATTGTTGATGGTTTAAAGGCATTTGGCTGTGTTAAAAATATTTCTTTTCATGTGCATTGAACAGTTTTGAGGTAAAAATAAAATTTCAAAGTAAAAACAAATATTTAATGTGGACTATTCCTGAGCGGGATTCAAACCCATGACCTTCTGAATGTGAGTCCGCAGCCATAACCACTTGACCGTCTAGTGGCGGAATCTGGAACTATGTCAAACTTAAATTTGAACATGACATTCTGCATTGCGCCATCAGGCAGTCAATGTTCATGGTTTAAAGGCATTT
>NC_050535.1:15404662-15475114 GCF_002922805.2 Oryzias melastigma | reverse complement strand
AACAGTTTTGAGGTAAAAATAAAATTTAAAAATAAACACAATGTTCATGGTTTAAAAGCATCAAAAATGTATCACCCCCGCTCCTCCCCCATGTCACCAGTTTGTCATTTATTGCATTTGTCTGTGTTAAAAATATTTCTTTCACCTGCAAATTTGAACCTTACAATCTGCATTGCGAAATCAGGAAGTCATTGTTGATGGTTTCAGGTGATCACCACAACACTACTTTGAGAAGGGAAGGGGGGCATTGCAGCAGAAGCTGAAAGTTCCATGGGTTTTAGTGTTAAAGAAGTGTTGGTCTACTAACTACTTGCTTCTTCTTAGCAGAAACATGGGGTCATATGTTTAGGTTATGAATTTACCCATGATGGCAATAACAAAAAAAACTCTGTCAGAAGTGGCTGTCGACTGTTGCGGAAAAATGTGTCTGGTGTGAATTGCAGGAGAGAGCAGACGCCATGTGCACTCTGCTGCGCAGCTCTTCTACAGCCAGAGTGAACCTGGTGTAACTGAGGCCTGCAGATGCAGAGATGTTTTGTCAGCATCAGATACTCCAACATTCCTGGAAGGTCATCTCTTCTGATGCTGATGGAGTTCAGACTGTCAGGAAGAGCAACAGTCGCATCGGAACATTTCAGCCTTTGAATAGTGATCTCATACACATGGACCTAAATGACAAAACTCTTTAATTTGCAGACGTCTGTGACCTGCTGATGATCGGACAACGTGAAATGCATCTGATTACTGGTAGTGCAACTCATAGGCCTACGTAAGTATACATTTTTACCTAAACATCTGTTAAAAGTTAGATAGTCATTATTATTCATCAATAATTTTCTGACACAAAATCCCATATTAGAGAGATAACAGGATTGTGTCATCAGGAAAAATTAAGACATTAACCAAACTGACCGGATAAGCTTGCAGACATTAGGGATGTACCAAAATATCGATATTGCAACATACAACGGTATTTAGTCCTGTGATTGATTCTCGCGATTGACAGCTCTATACAGAGGAGCTAACTAGCTCGCTACAGCAGAGCTCCCTAGCTCATTTTAGCAGAGCTCGCTACAACAGAGCTCATGACAGCGTAGCTTGCTAGCTCAATACAACAGAGCTTGCTAGCTCAACACAGACCAGCCCGCTACAGCGTAGCTTGCTAGCTCGATACAGAGTAGCTCGCTACAGCGGAGTATGGACGCTCGATACATCGGAGCTCGCTAGCTCGATACATCGTAGCTTGCTAGCTGAATACATTGGAGCTCGCTAGCTCGATACAGAGCACCAAGCTCCAGCAGAGCTCACTAGCTTGCTACGACGAAGCTCGCTAGAGTGGAGCTCGCTAGCTTAGCACAATGAAGCCCGCTAGCTCACTATGGTGGAGCTTGCCACAACCGAGCTTGCAACAGCGGAGCTCGATAGAATACTACGGCGTCCACCGGGAAAGCTGGCTGGTATAGCGAGCTAACCCACAGAGTCACCACTTAAGCTAATGTGGGCAAACACAGGTGGACCCACCACAGAAATGTGGACAAACCCATTTGGGATCCAAAGTTTCTACCACTTTTGAACCATATGGGGCCCACTTGGCCTTGCTGGCTGGGAGCTCAGTGTTGGGGTCCGTTCTGCTTTCTTTGGTGTTAAAATGAAGACACGGTCCCCCTTGGAATCCAGAAGGTATTTTATTTCCCCGTTTTTGCAGTCTGCCTATGGTATCCAGTCTTAGCGATGTTTGGCCTGCCTCCCCCGGGCAGCCTGTCCAACGCCTGTCCTCCACGCAGCCTCACTGCCTGTCTGGCACTCAGGACCCCAGAGAGAAAACGTGTCCTCCTTTTCCTCTTCTTCTTTTTTTTTTTTTTTTTTTTTTTACAATTGCTCTTTAATCAGCTGCCCACACAATAGGCTGACTATGTGACCAGGCTGCTGAGGCTGATGTAGGAATATTTTATTTTGTGCCCAGGTTTTTCTGTCCAGTTTCCAACAGATTTTCTGTAGCAATCGTGCCTCCAGAGAATTAGTTAATTTTAGTTTTTTCTTTTGTAACAACATCCAACATTCAAAAAGCATTTCTAAATGACTTAATTGTGGTGAAGCTCACAGGGTGCAGCAGAATTAATGCTCTTGCTAATAACAAAAACACACAGTTAGCCGGTGCCCAAAGAGATATTTAATCTTTCCCTGAAAACCTCACAAATATTATTAAATACTCCAGAAATAAACACGCAGTTTTAAGACTAATAACCCTTTTAATGCTTATGTTAAGGCCTCTGAATGGTAAAACACACAACAGAAAATAGCAACCAGCTGTGCAGCTAGAAACAAAGAAAAAGGGGTGAAGATAAGTTGTGCTTTAAACTGATTAAAGCACTGCAAGCCTGCAACATTTCTCATTCAAGCTTCTCCTGTTGGAGGAAATTAGCCCTCTGTCCTCTGGCGAGCCGGAGAAAATGTGTCGAGGCGGCGTGAGTCGACCCAGAGCTCTGCAGGAGGAGGCAGAGCCCCGAGAGGAAAGCTGCTATCATTACGACATCAGTCGCTGCTCACCCTCTTAAACTCCCTCCTCATCACCGCTCATTCCAGCCGTGGTACGTCAGCTCAGACTGAGGTGGAATACGGGAGCAGGGAGTCATTCTGCCGAGCCAGCTCCACGTGTGTGTCTATATTAATGAGATGCCACTGGCTAGCTGCAAACTTTTCAGCTCATCTCTGTCATTTTAAAACCCCAAGTGCACTTTTGACTTCACATTCGGCTCTTTTCACCCTTTAGGGAAATAAAAAGGGATTATGTAAGATTTACAGAGGATGATCTGGCTCTGGCCTCGCCGTTCCTCCTCATCATATGATTGGGATAATTACTGGTCAAAGGATGGAGCTGGGGGGCCGTGGCTTTGATGAACAGTTCAACACTAGAAAGCGCTTTTTCTCCTGTTTTTAATAATCCATTTACACCTGAATTTGATCCATTTCTCATGAAAATCACCAGCAAGGTTTAACCTACATTAAACACTTAAAGTGCAGCTTATTTTCATGCAACAGCATAAGAACGTGGAGACAAAAGGTGCGATTTATGATGACTTCTGTAGATCTGTAATATCTCACTGTGTCAAAACAAAGACTTTCTTCCCATGTTGTTTTTCAAACAGACATAATTAATGTAATATTAAATGATAATAAAGAATAGGGCAGGGTAAATAAAATCACTTAATCGATTTGAATCGATTTTAAGCTTAATAGATCAATATTTGATTCTTAAAATACCACATAAAGCTAACGTCCCCTAGCTTGATGCTAAATTTTAGTGGAATTTCCCATAGGATGGCTAATGCTAAAGCTTGGTCAATCTTAACATCCATTCTGACTAAATAAACATCTTTATAAACTCACACGTATGAATTTTACAAAACTCTGTTAAAGAAATATTTTTAAAATAACCATTTGTGGTCATTTTTTTTGCTCATACTTTCTTCTTCTGAAATAAGGTACAATGTTATAGCGCGATCACCACCTAGTGTCCAAACTGAAACGTCCTCCAGGAGAAGCAGAACAATGTTTCCAATGTTAATGATCTGAACATTTTAGTTAGAACTTCTCCTTTAGAGAATCCATGTAACACTGTATGATATTAACAATCTCATTATTTCACTGATACATTTACAGTATGTGAACTAGATCAGATTAATATAAATATATTCAAAACATATAGTATTATTAATGTAATTCTAAACAAATGTTTATAAATGTTTAAACCAAAAAATTAAATTGAATTGAAGAATCAAGAGAATCGAAAAAAATCAGAATCAAATTGATTTAGGGTCTTGTGAATCAAATCAAATTATTTTAGGAAATTAGAATTGATACTCTGCCCTAAAAAATAAGTCAAATTCGAAAATCTAGTTCTCAAACTTTGGCAATTTTTGTTTAGGGCCGTTGATGATGATGCTTTAACGCACGTGATTAACAAATTATGATTAATTCGTGAACATGTATTGACACAAATGAGTTGGACCTCACGAAACAGCAGTCCTTCGCTTTGCCTTTTTTATTTATTTATTTTTTCTTTTGGCTGTACGTCAGCATCTCTGTTTTATTGGAGTAAAACTGCAGACATAAAAGTATTCAGAGTTCTGCTTATCTTACTGTTGTTTTGTTTTTGTCAGACCAAATGATACTTTTGTCATATCTGAGTTAACACTTGATAAATTGAAACAATTCAGACAATAACAACAAAGGAAAAAAAAATCTGTTTTTGTTCATATGTCATCAAATTTACCTTGTGAAACATTGTGTTTAATCCTAACACAAAAGTGTGATTAATGTGATGTATCAATTGACAGCATTAAGTAAAAATGAATATGCTAAATGTACAGTTTTGTATGTAAATGTCATTTGTGTTTATTCACAGATAATACGTGGACGGCAAATACTCTAAAAAAAAAAAAACAGAAGTGCGATAAATTTTTTTCCCAGGTCTACGTTTGATTAGTAAATGCTTTTTCGATCAATTCCCGGCCATAATTTTCACATTTCTGTCATCCATGGACGATCGTAACAGTTTGAGATGCGGAGCTTTGCATCTGGAGAATAGAAACCCACCAGAAATGTTAGCGTGAAAGGACAATGTGAGAAATGCAAGTCAACATGACATCACAGGAACAGCAGAAGTTGCAGAGGAACAATTGATCTGCAGTCCAGGCATCAACAACAATGGACATCGGAATGTTTTAGTTTTAGTTCCAGTTGTGGAAAAATGATTGACAGGAGCCTAAACAGTCTTAAGGAAAAACACAAATTCAACCAGACGGAATAGAAAAACAATTAAGAGAAGAAAGGAATGGCTAATACGCACGCTGGAGCAAATAAAGAAAGATTTTGCTGAGATAGGTGTAATTGGAAAAGAAAAATATGAAAGCAAAGGGCAGCCCGGATTTCTGCTTGCAGCCAAGTGATTTGAAAGCAAAGATCAACAAATTAACCAGAAAGAGATCAAAGTGACTCAATCTGAAAGAAAAAGAAACCTTTGATTAATAATAGAAACGTGCTGCAGGAACATTTCCAGAGGTGTGTTTGACAGAAGACGACAACTGAAACCCAGAAATGGTGATTATGAGGATTTTAGCCTGAGAGCTGTTCCTGTTCCAGGCTGTGCAGCTGGGTCACAGACTGGAGGATCAGGCCAACATGTTTTATTACTTCTGCGTGCTAAATCCACATGGATTTGCACCTTTCAATCCATTACAGCTTGCTGTCACCAAACATATCCAGTGTGAAATAGTGTGAAGCCCATAGCCCTCCATGTTTCATGCATAAATCCCATCACTATGCCAGCAAGCATTTCCAAGAGGAACCGCTGATGGCTTTATTCATGGCTCTTGTGGGACGCTGCAGAAACGTTTGAGTCCAGCCTAACGAGGGGAAAAAATACAGTCTGTGAGGCAGAAATGAATGTTTCTGTGCTCCTGCTTTGTTCAGTCCATCAGTGAAAATGTCATGTAAAGGTTCGTGTGAACATGCTTTCAGAAATGTTTGCATGTTTTTCTAACCTTTCTGCAGAAGTAATGGTCATCTAGACTCTCTTTGTGCTCTGCTATTCAGGGAAAAGAATAAAAGTTCAAACTCCCTGCTGTTTTACCGAACAAATAATCTTTACATGAAGCGTTTGAAAGAACCCCCCCCCCCCCCAAGTGTGGTCAAAGCTAAACAGACGTATGAAGGAGCGTGAGAGGTTATTTTCCTAATTGCATGAGGGATCTCCATGAGCGCCTACGACCTCTCATACTGTAACCCTGGACATTGATTTGTTGGTCTAACATTTATCCATTTAGGAATTAACATTCAGAGAACAAAAATAACCAGTTTGTCATTTATAACATAGTCAAAACTGTTATTTAAGTGTCAACATTTCTGCATTTTTTTGCGTTGTTAACTTTGTCTAGTGAATAAAGTGACATGAGTCACTCTTTAACATCACTTTGTATGTGAACAATCGTGGCCTCCACAGTGACATAATCCCAGACAATAATCTGCAAAAAATGAAAAACACAGATCCAATCTAAGAAATGAACCTTACAAAAGTCTAGTGTGGAAGAGACTCTGCTACTTTCTTCCAGTAAGGATTACTAACAGAGCATGTGTAAGTACGGTACCCTCCTACCAGTGTCCATCCATATCTTTCCATTCATTCTTCCATCCATTCATGTATCCTTTCAGGGTCATGGGGTTGCCGGGGCTAACCCAACTACTGTAGGGCGAAGGCGAGGGTTGGGCAGGATTGGGTTTTATTCGATTCCAGTGCCAAAGCGGTTCTTTGGTTTTGGTTCCTGTTCGGTGCCAATTTCTGTAATTCAGTAATAAAAAATATTGCCTGAATCTTCCTAAATCAACACATTTTCATTCCCAAGTTGTTACATATTCACACATGGTTCAGAGCTCTGCGTCAGAAATGGACGTTTTGGGTGTCGTTTTTGGTGTGCAGGCTGCAAATCAGAGCTCTCCAACCTACGAGCCACAAACCGGTGCCCCGCCCCTCTTTCACCGTGCGGCAAATTCACTACAGTTTTGGTAGAACTGCATGAATCATAGCTGTTCCTGCTTGGAATTTCAGACCCCAAACCTAGCGAAGGCGCTGACAGGTTGCCGGTCTGTTGCAGGGCCATAGGGGCAATTGTCCAAAAAAGATAAGAATCCTCAATATTTCTCTGAAGTGCCGTCTGAAGCACTGACATGATTGTGTTTGTTTAAAAAGACATGCTCCTAAACATTCAGTTCATCTCAGCTGTGGTTTAAGCTAATCCTCGTCCTTCAGTTTGGAGAGTCTGAGTGACGTCCTTCTACAAAACAGAGACCAGACAGAGGTGGTGTGTGACAAGTCTGACCCTGGTTGATCCTTCTCTTACCGTGATCAGGCTCTCACATCAATAAACAAAGCACTTTGTCTTCAGCAGCTGGAAACCTTAATCAGGCTAGAAAAAGAGCAGAAACCAGACATCTTCACACGGTTATGGAAAGAAGAGGAGAAGCAATACTGAGGTAAGCATGCCCCTTTTCTTTGGCAGGAAATTCCAGATCTCTCCACAAACCCTTTTTAATGGATAAAAAGGAAAAACAGCTGGTCCCGTTTTCAGGACCTCCATTTGTTTGTGCTTTGAGCTGATCAGAGAGTTTTTATCTGGAGCATGAATAACCCTAATCTTGCAGCCGAGATCAGGCCCGCACACCTTTGTCTTGTTCCAAAGACCTGAGGGGAGCGGGCGATGTGGAATCAGAAACAGAGGCAATAAAGAAAGTGACAGTGTGATTTGTGATTTGGAGGATAAGCATGAGGATGCAGATGGCAGGCGTGGTGGGGGAGTAAAGATACGGATCAGTTTATGACCCAAAGATGCTCAGAGAAAGCTTAATCGGGGTCAAGAGCAACAAAACCAAATTTATTTTGACACAATAATCGGAAAAGCCATGCTTCCTGCAATCGTATCACATAATTGAATCTCAAATGATTGTTTCTTTGCGGCTTCTCATGTGTCAGATTTAACATGGGACTTCTGCTGTTCCACACAAAGGTCTGAGACATCACAGCATCCCAGGATTAGCAAGAACAAAGACGAGCCTTCCCCAGCCATCAAGGCCAAGTGGCCCCATATGGTTTAAAAGTGGCAGAATATGTGGGTCCCAAAGGGGTTTGTCCACAGCTTCTGTGGTGGATCCACCTGTGTTTGCTCACATCGACTTACGTGGACAATGAGTGGGTAGCTCATTATGCTAGCCACCTGCCCGGTGTAAAACCGCATACCCTAGCTTGATACAGTGGAGCTCGCTAGTATGCTATAGAAACCTCGCTAGCCCGCTACAGAGAAACTCAGTAGCGGGCTAGCTTGCTACAGCAAAGCTCGCTTGCTTGATAAAGCGGAGCTCCCTAGCTCAGTGCAGAGGAACTTGCTAGCATGCTACAGTGGAGATCGCTAGCTCGATACAGTGGAGCTCAATAACATGCTACAGTGGAGCTCACTAGCCCACTACAGAGAAGCTTGCTAGCTTGATAAAGCGGAGCTCGGTAGCTCAGTGCAGAGGAACTCGATAGCATGCTACAGCGGAGATCGCTAGTTCGATACAGTGGAGCTCGCTAACCTTCTACAGCAGACCTCGCTAGCCCACTACAGAGAAGCTTGATAGCATGCTACAGCGGAGCTTGCTATCTTGCTGCAGGGGAGGTTGCTAGCTCGATTCAATGGAGCTCATCCTCTCCTAACACTGTTTACCGGGCGGCTGGCTAGCTAGCGCAGCGAGCCTACCCGCTGAGTGCCCACTAAAGCCATTGTGGCTAAACACAAGTGGATCCACCACAGAAACTGTGAACAAGCCCATTGGGGTCCACATTTTCTGCCAAATTTTAAACCATATGAGCCCACCTGGCCTTGCTGGCTGGGTCATTTCAGGCGGATTCCTTACTAACAATCACAGTACAAAGGACATTTAGAAAACGTTCTTTGTGGTTTGAAGATGCTGTAAAGTTATATTTACCGTTAAATTGAAATCCTGTTTCATTGATGCGACAGATAAAACCCTGACGTTCCTTTAACAGCTCATCGGCTTTACAGTGGCTAACTGCAGCGATGCTTAGAGGGATCAAATTCAAGCTGTCAAAACCCCTGAAACCTACGGCTCCTCACTTGCATCTCCTCTGAAGTTGCTCTCACTTCCTGGGGGGGAGGGGGGTACAGGATTGCATCACTTTTGGAAATGCTTCCTTTATTCCCCATGGTGGTTTTGCACAATGATTGTTTTTCCACACCCTTGGGCTAGTCATCAGAGCAGCTGCCACATCACTACATGATAACACCATGAATCCTTTGGCTGAGGAATGCAGAACTTTTACCCACAAAGCACTGCTGCGGATACTGTGGTTTTAATGTCTTGATTGCCTCTTTGGGTTCTCAGAGCCGGATGATCTCCTCCATGTTTTATTTTTTCTCTTTTTGTCTGCTATCTGAAGGCAGTGGGGAGCTCCTGTGCAGACGGACGGAGCTCCTCCTCTGCAGTATGCAGGTCACATCCGTCCGCGTGGTGTTCAGCGGTCAATCACAGCTGCCTGCTGTGAGTCACACTCACAGAAAAGAGACACTTTCCCGGCTGGCAGGATCGTGGTGAGGGAAATGTGTTCCCTCCAAAAATACGCAATTAAATGCGGCAGCAGTGGGTCATTAACGCTGGAGATAAAAAGTCAGCAGTGACCACTGCCAGAGGGGCCATTTTCCTTTGTTTGTGCACATATTGCAAAATTATATAATTCCAAATCTCTTCTTTTGCTCTGCATCCCATCATTACCTCAACAGGAAGAGGGTCATGTCCTGTGGGACTTTGGGCCAGTTGTCTTCAAGGCAACAACTTTAAAACAGCTAACTGTTGTCTTAGAAATGATTATGGTCTTAGTCATTTTCCTCAGATTGTCCAGCTCTCATAGCGTTTTGTTTACCAAACCTATGACTTAGTTTTGGTATTATTGTCCTGACATCCAGATGCTCAAACTTTCAGTAATTTCCTGTTCATGTTTGCTCACATTATGCTCATGCAATGAAAGCAGATGAAAACATGAGATAGTAACCATCATTTGTGTGTCATTTTTCTTCTGAAAGAGAACAAATGTAATAAGAAATCATTTTGTTTTTGTATTTCTGAGTATTTCTCCTTTTAAATCAATCAAACTGTCCTGGACAGACTCTGTTTAAATGAATGATCTTCTTTCCATCAACAGCTCTGCTGCACATGCACTAAACCCTCATCTGTTCCTAGTGTCTAGTTCAGGTTCTGGAGAAGAGAAGATGGTATCTTCACATTGACTGCAGTCAAATGAGCCGCCGTTCACATTTCTGTGGTCAAATCAGCATCACTGGATTTTTGGTGTGAGTTTCATCCAATACTTACGGTAGCAGGACTGAGAACGCTGGAAAATCTCCACCAGACTCCACGGAGCTTCTTGATGTGACCACGGAAATGTGAACGGCGGCTCATTTGACCGCAGTTGGAAAGGATTGTAAATCAATGAAAGAGCATTTTGATGTTAGCTTTGATTATTTTATCAAGAACTCTGAGAAACCAATGATTGAATGTATTGATCACAGTCAATAAACATTGGAGAATTAGCTAAAAGAGTCTTTGGTGAACTGGAAGGAGAAAGAATCAGGATTTTGGAGGAAGTTCTGTCCATGAAGATCTTCACTTCCTCGTCCAGCTGACATCCGGATCAGAACCATACGGCTGGACATTACCCAGATTGATGGAGGTTTTTATGTAGCAGTGGTGAAGATTTATGGTAGTGAGACACAGAGCTATCATAATGAGACAGGGGGGATCAGGGGCGGAGCTCCAAATCCACGCCCCCTCAGAGGAGATTTTGGAAACGGAGACTTCAGATCAACATGAAAATGGACTTTTAAGACATTTGAGGGATTTAGGTTAAAAATGTCATAATAATAATTAAAATACTACTGGGATGGATTTTGAAAAAAAAAATGTCACAGATGGACTTCAAAGGGGCTAACAGGAAAATTGTGAAAATTCTACTTTTTGAGGTTTTAAGAGTATTATACTGTTCATTCCTCACTATAAAAAACTCCAAATCTGTATTCTGATCTGTTCATGCATTTCTGAGTAACCCTCTAAAAACCTGCACAGTCTGCAGCAGCCCCTCCCATACCTATCAAAACGAGCGGGAAGTATTGTGCTGACATCAGCATGATGCGAACTGCCCCCTCTTGGCAAAAACTGTGCTACAAACTCCACCCCAGACCATAACAAACACACACCCACACTCTCTGTGGAGCTGTGGTGCCGAGGTAGTTATCCTCTGTCAAAATGTGTATCCTGGCAGGGATAACTACCCTGGCACCACAGTTGTACCAGGAGCCGCTCTCTGACCCATCTTTCAAAGCGGGACCTCAGAGATCAAGTCGTTTTACTTTCGGGTATTAAAACGGTCCACAAAAATGACTCATATTTTATAAATCATTTGTTTTTTACTCTTCTGGAGGTAAAATATGATCACATATATGGAAATAGTTTACTCTGAAAGGCTGAAGAAAATCATGGTATGACCCTCTAAAGTTATTTTATCCGTCCTCCCTTACTGACGTCAAACAAATGCTTCATCTCATCACTGTCTCTCTGTTTTAGATGTTTGAGATCTCACATTCCTGTCAGCTCCAGCACGCTGTCATAAATAAGGATTAAAAACATGTGGCTCATGGCCTCCAATACTCGTAACCATTGCACCACATTAGAATTTTGGATGCCATCCAATTCTGATTTAGCTAAAAGTTCTTAAACTTATTCGTGTCGTGCACCAGCAGCAATGATGAAGTCACTGAAAAAAGTTGATTTGCAGCCTGATTCTCAAACTGGAGACATGGTGCTAAAATGTAATGACTGCAATTATTAATTTTATATGAAGTTTATGGGATAATATTAAGATAACAATTCTGTCATAAATGGAAACCTTTGCTTTTTAGAGCCCATGCTTGCTTACATGATTCCTGGTAAATACAGAGCTAATGGAGAATATTGTGTGTTAAAGCAGCTGCTTTATTTGAATTAGGGTTTAAATTTATGCATCTTCCAGAAATGTGTTTTTGATATGCAGGTGGGTGGACCTAGAAACGGGATCCAACAAATCTGTTACTGATCGTGTCCTCCCTAATCGCCCATTTTTGAAAGACACATTTTGGCTGAATAAACAAACTCAAGTCAACATGACAACACCACTTTTGGATTCCGTTTTATGTCTTTAATTATCAGTCTTGATCCTGTTGGTCTACGCTCTGAATTTAATCATATTTGTTAACAAAAAACGTGACTTATTGTTCTTGTTCGAGGAGATGATAGTAAAAAACTATCAAAATACGTTCAGAATAATCTGACCTGCTTCAAATCAACTGAATTATTTTAAAAAAATTATATTACAAGAATCCACCACAGTTTTCAATTAGCACTTTATACATAAACCAAAGATAACTGAACAAAAAACAGAAAAATCTCAACTGGGATCCATCATCCATCCACCCACTCGTAATAATTCACATTTAAACAAAAGCAGATCTATTATCTAAGATTATAACATTTCTAACTCATTTATTTTAATGTAATTGTAATGTCATGAGAGCCACCGTATTAGAGTGACATGTTAACTCACCAGACGTGTTTGTAGAACTGTAGGAGGAAGCTGTGAAACCTAAGAAACTGAAACATTTACACAAAATGCAACATCCACACAGCAAAGTCCAGCTGGGTTGGAAACAGGACCTTTGAGTTTGAGTGTGTGAACCCTTATTACCATCCAGGTCAGAGTTTAGATCAGAGGTGTCCAAATCCAGGCCTCGAGGGCCGGCCTCCTGCTGGTTTGTAAGAAATCCTGGCTTATTTGGTGCTGATTACCTGGATCAGGTGTGTTTAGTTAACAAGGAGCTTCAATGACAGGTTGGTTGGAGAACATGCAGGATGCTGGCCCTCGAGGCCGGGATTTGGACACCGCTGGTTTGTAGTATACTCCATTCCAGGGCATTATTTTGTATATCAGGTAAATCATTTCCCATGCATTTTCAGACATGGAAACAAAAAAAAAAAACTGATCTCCAGACAGGGCCGCTTGGTTTCTGTGCGTTTTAATATTTCTAAAAAAGTGACTGTCGTCTCCTTAGATTTGTAGACATTTTCAGGTCTATATTCTTATTTCTTAATGATGGCATTAGTGTATTTAAATGTGTATATTGTAACTATTTATTGTGTTGTACTTATTTAATTTAGTGTAACATCAGTTGTGTTTTAAATGATGTGGAGAAACAACAACTCACCAACGTCTACACCAGGGGTGTCAAATCACACAAGGCAAGTTTATTTGTATAGCACATTTCATGTACAGAGACAATTCAAAGTGCTTTACATAAAAGAGGCCAAAATCCAAAACACACCTTAAGCTAGGTTCACACTAGACAAAAAGCATCCGCTCTCTCTTGCAATTCACATCAGATGCGCATTTATCCACAATGTTCGACAGGCTAGAGCTATTTTTGTTTCAGTCACGCTTAAACACAACATTTTTAACACCCTGTAACTTTTCAACCGTTAACATGATCAGTGTAATTCCAGTGGAATTACGTTGATCGTGTTAACGGTTGAAAAGTTGCAGTAAATCAAAGAACAAACAAATAAGTGCAAGATAACATTGAACCATTGATAACAATAACATAAAATGATCTGGTATCCGGCCTTGACTTTGACATATGTGGTCCAGACATTGTCTGAAGTCTGCCTAAATAACAACCTTTCTGAAAACTGATAAGAACTAGTCAAACCTAAATGTTTCTGGAGCATCATCGTGGGATAAAAAAGCAGAACAATGATTTTGAATCTTTCATTTCAAGAAACGTGTCTCTGGTGGTGTGACTGAGCTTCTTTCCTGCTGCTATCCAATAACACACATCTGTCTCAGGGATTTATAGAAAACACTGTTACATAAAGTAAAACTGCTTATTAACGTTTTTCATTTTGTTTTAACAGTTCTTTTTATTTCTTCAAGGACCATTTAGCATAATTTTTTTACCAAAATATGTTGCAATTAGCTCAGTAAGACCTCAGGAAATATGGATAAAACTGCAACAAGAAGATTATGTTTCATCATTATATCATTAAGAAAAGGATTTTGTAAAATTGTAAATGTATTTCTTAAATGGCATCATATTTTTCTATCATTGTGTGTTTAAATACTTGCGTACAGATGGCAGAGTTGTTATTGGTTGGCTTTTTCCTACTTAACTCACTAAAATGAGCAGTGAAACACACAGCCTGTTAAAAGTCAATCAGCGTGCGTCTGTCGTGAGAGAAAAAGCCGCCCATACGGGGTGGATATAACAATAACGAGCCACAAACGAGTGTGAAAGAGAAGCTGTGTTCCTGAGAAAGCCATTCTGCAGCAGTAGAATCCAGATGAGGAGAGGAAGAAATGGAGGATGGATGGAAGGATGGAAGCAGAAGACGACACAGTCAACCCCTGCTGGTGTTTCCATCCCACAAATTATTTCAAGAATGCCCAAAAACTGCCGGCCAGATTGCTGTGAAATGTGATATGAGTTTCAATGGCCCCCAGGGGACATTTCCGAACAATATCTTCAACCCCCCCAGACGCTCTTTAAAGTGCCATTATGGGGTTAAAATTTCAAAGCCTTCAAAGCACATCAAATATCATTAATAAGCACATTTATGCTCATCAGAAATAAACCATCCAGATGTTCTAAATCCAACTGGACTCTGATCCTGTGGATGTTTAGGATTTAAGCCAACATTGGAGGTTTGTAAATCATCAGTGTTTCACTCTCTGTGTTTGAGTTTGCAAACATAGAAAACCACTTGATTTTAAAACCTGTTCCCATTTTAACTACTTTGCTGCCTGTATCAATAGTAGAAACCTAGATCAAGTTTTACCATTTTTATGTAATCTGTTATTCTCATTCAATGTTTATTTCCTTTTTTTTTTTTTTTGCAGTAGTGCCACACTAATGAGGGGAGATATTTTTTTCTAGACTTCCCTTTAGGGCCTTAAGCTTATGAGACAGTGACGGTTGGATGAATACCTGGAAAAGCCTTATGAACGTACTGGGAGAGCATTTCCTCCACACGTTCAGTTAACATAAGCATACACGTCCTCCCTCAGTTGTTTCAAATAAACTTACAGTGCAGGAGTCCTGTCCTTTAAACTGCAGTCTCACCCTGCTTAAAATTGTAGGCTATGAAAGCACTGTATGTTTGTGAGAGATTTGACGGAGCGCAGCGTCATCCGGGTTCTCCAGTTTCTTGCATGAGGGAAGAGCTCTTGTGGTTCTGGAATTTTGACCATGTGCAGGAAGTTATTCTAATTAATCCTTCATCCCTGCTATCTCATTATGTATAAATTCACTTTTTATTTAATCCCCTTTGGCAGTTTTCATTATGTAAAGTTTTTTTTTTTTATGTGCTTTGTTCAATTATTACATTGTGTTAAAGCGCTTCATAAATAAGGATGACAATAGTGATGCATTTTACCTTAGTAACAGTTAACATAACAAAGTTTAATTCAGATAATTGAACCATATCTAAAGTTAGAGGGTCAGCTGAAGTTCCAAATAGGCCATGTAATATGTGATGAGAACTGGCAAATGCACAATGAAAAGGACCTTGAGGACCAAATGAAACTTCGGTCAAGGTATTTTTGAGCCTTGAAAATCCTTATTAGGATTGTCCAAAGGTGGATTATGTTGGTCGTGGGGTTAGGGCTGGGAATCACTGGGTACGTCATGATGCGATACATGGCTGACAATATCGATGATATCACGATAATTGGTAAAAATAATCTCTTATAACTCACATTAGAACACATTAGTTTTTCATTTTATGAACAGCCATATGCAGAAAACACAGAATATGAAATGTCAGGAATACTTTTTTCTTGACCTGTCTTTTACCCCGTGTGTGTGTTCCTGGATGTATTGGCAGGTCAAGGTGTCATGAAAGTTTGATGTCCCACTTGTTATGTAGCAGACACATCTGCTTTGATGCAACCTGCACACAGATGTGAAAACACAATTCAGGTCAACCCAGGGAAACTGTTTACATGAAAGTCTAACGGCACCTGCCCATGAAAGTTTGATATCAAGGACAAAGGGAGGACAGCACCTCAACATGGATTGCTTCATGCAATCACATAAAAAGAATTTGTTTAGCTAAAGCAGATACAAATATTGAACATTCCTTTTCTGTGTTGCTGGATTGTCAATTTGATATTTATTTTTGATTTGTAGTGGTTAACTTTTGCAGCAGCATGTGTTTTGTTGTTTTAATTTGCAGGGGACTGTATAACACATCTTATGAGTCTCATTTTAGCACACATCATAGCATGGCAGTGGTAGCATCATGTCAAGGAACTTAAGAATCTGGTTGCACAGACTCAAGAAAAGGTGCCTGGTGTAAAATGCAGGTAGAATCATGAGAAAAACATTTCCTGAGATTTGAAACTGGGACAGAGGTTCAACTCTCAACAAAACACGAATCCTTCTGGAGCCAAACTTGAAATGTCACACAATGACCTTGTCAAAGTCCAGAGCTAAGTCTGATTTAATGTGACTTAAAGATTGCGGAACACCAGTGGAACACATCCAGTCTCAAGGAGCTGGAATACTTGTGAGTCAAAGAATGGGCAAAAATCCCAGAGCATAAATGTGCCAAGCTGACAGAGACATTCCCCATGAGAAGCTGAGGGAGGCCTCATGATGGTGGAGGTGAACGCTTGTCTCCAGCTTTTCTGTCTGATTTTGTGTTTGCTTCACAGTTAAAATATTCGGTCTATTATTGTGAGTGTTCAGGGTCGGTCGTGGAGGCAGAGTTGTCAAACTCTGATTGGAGGATGGCTGTGTAGTATAACATTACAAAAAACTTACCAACCACTAAGGGCTGTAGTGAGCTCCACTGTAGCGGGCTAGCGAGCTCTGCTGTAACATGTTAGTGAGCTCATCCGTAGCAAGCGCCGCTGTATGTAGCGAGCTACCGAGTTCCGCTGTCCACCGGGCCAAACACAGGTGGGGCCACCACAGAAACTGCAGACAAACCCATTTGGGACCCACATTTCCTGCCCACTTTTAACCATATGGAGCCCGCTTGGCCTCGCTGGCTGGGGAGTTCAAAAATATGTACTTTGGAAAAGAAGACGCATCGCGTCCACCAGTCAAGGACTTAGCTTTGGCGCGTGACGTGTTGATGGTTCCATCAATGTCACTGTATCTCATATTTGAAACCTAAACAACAAACACCAAAACATAACATGAGGAAGAAGACGAATAAATGCTGTGGATTGTACAATTTGAAGCTTAATTTGGAGTTAAAATGATTTGAACTTTCTTAGTAACATGAACCAAAACAATGATTTTAAATATTGAACGATACTCCTAACTGTAGACCTCTACAGTGTAAATAATGGTGACTGTCGCAATGACTGAGCAATAGGTCATAGTGCACACTTAAACAAGAGTAAAGTACGGATGAAGAAGGTTGGATGCATATGTGTTGTACTGATATTTTATTAATTTTTTACCTCCCCCTATTCATTCAGACATAGAGCCCATTAATGCTGTTCATGTGATAAACGTGCGCTCCTTCTTGCTGCTTGACGTTCACACTGGACGCCGAAGTGCAGCGAAGCAGAGTGCGTGTGGCATCTGCTCTCTCCAGCTCACAGAAATTGATTTATTTTTAAAATAAACTGGATTTTCTTTTGTTTCTTGAAGCAGCTTTCTGCCAGAATTGAAAGGGATCGCTCGCGGCTCGCGCACAAAATAGACCAGACACCGAAACAATCCCCTGCATGACGCGAGCCTTCCATGGAGGATTGCAGCGCCTGGTGTGAGCCACACCATAGGTTAACAAATCCGGCCAATGGAAGCGGCCTCCATTCCGCAGCTCTTCCACATCCAGTGTGGACCAAGGATTACTGTTAGAAATTAGATGATCGGAGTGCAGTTTGTGTGGACATCTTTACTCTTACAAATACTTTACAGTACACTTACCACACATGACGATGGTACATTCCATTTTCAACTGGAGTTGTCTCCAAAACCAAAGTTTCCTTCTGCCCTTTCCGTGGCTTTCTGCATCATTCTGGCCCCTCTAGTCCAGACTGCTGTTTAAGTAGCAGCTCGTAGTAGTCCAAGTTTTCCACCTCCTGACTTTAGTATGGTAACAAACCCCACTGAAATCCTGTACTCTTTGATAAGCTCCTTTCTTTGTCTACATTCAGGAGCATGAGGTTGGTCTGGGACCTCAGCAGTCAGTGTCCTGAACTCCATGTCTTTACTCTGCTGTAGAAGAATTATCAGAAAACTTTTGCAGGTGGAAAGATCCCGAGCTGAAGGTCTGAGGTACATAGTGTTAACAGAGGGGACAAAGAAAAGCTGACTGCTAATAGAAATATTAATCAGCCCAGACATGTCCTGCTTCATACAGTTCAAGGTTGAATGGGACCAGAATCTATCCCAGCTGACAAAGTCTTTCTGAACCTTCAAAACATGTTTCTGAACACATATGAGTGACAGCACCATAATTATTCTCCTTGAACAGAAAGGTGGAACACAAACATTTTAGCCAGGCAGCTGGCTTTTTAATTATTGAATTGTTGGCTAAAAAATTGTTTGTATTTTTTTCTCTTAGTTTGGGCATATAACTAAAAAACTAAAGTGAAAATGTCAATGAAATGACATCTTATCTTAGCCTCTGGGCTTGCATTAGAACATAACATGCTCCTGGTATCTGAGCTTTAAACAGAGAGCGTGCTGACACCCTTTACAAAGAAAATGTGATTATTAGCAGACAAAAGACCATAGAAACATAATTATAAATCACTGGAAAAGATTGTATTCCTTTTTAATGCTGCCAGCTGGAACAAATCATAATCTTATTCACACTGGGCTAATTCTGCTGATGTCTTTGGAAGTAATGACTCTGCTACAATATGCAAAATTCACATCATTCACTTAGGAATTTCACGTTCTTCAGGCACTTAAAAATGCATTAGTTTTCATTACCCTGATTTTTGATGAAAAATGAAGGGATTTGTGTGTATTTATCCTCCAAAAGCTCTGTGGGCGTGTTGCTATAAGATGTTCAGGAAGTTAGAAAAGTTGTGTATGTGTTCCACAGAACTTTTGCTGTAAGTTTGTGCTGCTCCACCTATAGATCCTGCAGCCAGAAGGCCACAAGCTGTTAAATAGAACATTTGCTGCATGGCAGGCAAGCTAGCGAGAAGTTCAGCTCTTGTGGGACTTCCAACAACACATCTTCTGGAAAGCATTATTAGCTGGGTTTAAAAATGAATGGTTTACTTTGATACATGTGTAATTATGTTGTTTTCAATCACAGACTCAGAGTGAAAATAGGCAGAAGATAAAATGTTTTTCCTTAATGTTTCGTTAGTCACACACACCTGAAGAGGGATTTTAGCCCAAGACACCAACAGAATAGACAAACACCATCCCGAAGGTCCTCCAGGAGCTCCAAGAATGCTGGGTACTCTGACATTAATCATTCACTGTGGTGTAAGCTACTCCACCAGAGAACCCTTTTTCCAATCCAAAGACAACCCCCTTATCCACCCCAGAGTCTTGGCTCCAAGGTGGGGGTCTTCCATGTAGCCTCCACCTGATTCTGTCTTTGGAGCCAAATAGAAAAGAACAACATCCAACCTGTCTTGAGAAGATTGGATGTTTAGGTGAGACCATGAGTCAAGTTTTGTGGGTGGAGGTCTGGTCACAACACTGAGCTAACTAGCCTGTTTCAATGGTATGACCGTCATAAAATGTCAAAATCATGGGAGACCAAACCAGTGACGTAACAGAACAAATGACCTGACAATGCAGAAATGAAGACCAGACACTTAAATAGGGTGAGGGCGATAAACTCAATGAAGACAGCTGTGGGTGATTTGACTTGGACATGGTTGAGACTGGCAGAAAAAGAACATGGCAAAACCTAAACACTGAATCATGACAGACAGAGAACAGAGATATGCAACTTCAGGCCTCGAGGGCCATTGTGTCTGAATGGCCCTTTCAACCCTTTCAACTACTCATGACTGATTACCTGGTTCAGGTGTGTCCAGCCAATGAGAAGATGCCAGAGCAGGGGATGCTGGAAAACATGCAGCCCTCGAGGCCTGGAGTTGCCTATCCCTGCTCTAGAACCTTTATGCCTCGTTTCCACTGAGCGGTCCAGACTGGGCAGGACTTTTGAGTGTTTCCATTCAAAAATTGACCCATTAAGTAGGACCAACTGGCACCATTTCCGGTCCCCCGTTGGTCCATAGAAAAATGGAATGTACCCTTTAGGGCGAAGCTTCTGTCATCATAGGTTTAACGATAACAACAAGCGTCCGACCAGCGCTTTTCCCAACTCAAGATCCAAACGGAAGGTTTTGTCTGTATTCTTCTTCGGCTCCAAGGATCTTCCTGCAAAGAATAATAAATTGTTTACATACAGTATTCCCCGTGGTTGGGGACCAGAGAGACACACACCTCCCTGTTTCCGTCTCACCCGACCCCCGTGGCCGTCCGCTACCGATCCATATTCATCAAAACACTTCTGATCTGCTTTGTAAAACATTTATTGAAGAACATCGGAGTGTTGATCAACATGAAGAGTTTTTTCTTCTTTTTAATTCAGAACAATAGACTGTTCTGCAGCGTAGAGACCGACTTCATCCATAATAAACACCTGCTCCGGATTATAATTATCCTCCTCAGTTATCTTCTTAATTTTCCGTCTGTTTCTGAATGAGCTGATGCAGCTTCTCTTTCGCTGTAGTCTCACCCTTTTGACGCAGAGCTATGTCATTGGTCGACACCCCCATGCTCTTTGATGGTCCGACACTTAATGGAAACGTTCACTTGAATTGTCTGAACCGTTTTGAACTGGTGCTGCAGGTTTTTGGGTGGTCCCAAGGTCCAAGGTTTGGGTCGTGGGGTGTCCAGTAGATGTGTATTTGGGTATCTAATAGACATCTGCGCCTAGTGGGATCAGACACTTTTCAGATGGAATTCAAATCTGTACATAAGTATTTAAGTTGGATCATTTGAGTCTTGAACTGGAAGATTATCATAAAGCACCTTTGTGCCACACAGGACAACACAACTGTCAAATATTGGGAGGAAAATTGTCCAAAGTCTGCAGATCTGTGTGGACAAGAGTAAGAGAAGATGAGAGGAATGTTTTGATTTAGAAATCAAAACTTAGAGTCAAAAGAAAAGCTCTTTACAATACAGACATATTATTTTCTAAGTCCACCATGAAGTAAAGCTTTCCAGAGAGGCTCACCTCAAGGTTTCCAAAAGAAACAAGGTCTGACTTGTCCAAAGAGTTTTTTGGGGTTGTTGAAATGAAGTAAATGAAAGCAGCACATGGGTCTGAAAGAAACAAAAAGCACATTTCCTGCAATGCAAAAGATAGACTGTCGACCATCTCCATGTTTTGCTTCCAACACATAAGTCTGGACCCAAACATCAACTTCCATGAAGGTTTTACAATCAAATGTTCATATTTCTTCATGACTATACATATTTGATATGTCTGCTGAGTGTACAGGAACCCCAGTCAGCTTTAAAAATGTGGCTTCAGTTGACAGAGCCTGGGGATGAACCCCAGCAGCCCCGTTTGTGTCTGTCCAGCCGCGGTTCAGACTCCCTCCATGTGTTTGTCCTAAGAGTGAGCTCTGGATTTACATGAACTTGCAGAAACGTGTGTTTTGCAGAGCAGGACTCAGCGGTTCATCCTCAAACCTGTCATCAGAGCCAGACTGCTGCGCCCTGTTTATGTGACGAGCACAAAACCCATGACATCAGCTTTTTCCCACATGGAACCTTCCACGTGAAGCTGGGCTGCGGTTTTACCTGGACTTCACAGCTGCTAGGATGCGTCACAACTGTGCGATTTCCTTTTTGCTCACTGATCCACTCAGTTGAACACACATTTCTTTCCTAAGTGGTATTTGTGTGATCTGCATGTTTTGCAGAGGTCTGTCTTTGTCTTTTTGTCTGGAAGTGTGACTCATTGCTGGTGTTGCTCTAAGCAAGTTTGCACATGATTGCTCGGATAATAACACATACATTTGAGGATAAACCATAATGCCAGCAAAATCCACATAAGTGGATGAAAGACAAACTTTGCAAAGCAAGTTTCTGCAATTTCATTTCTTTGTGTGCATCATAAACTGCTTCTATCAAGCAAAGCAGCAGATAAGCTATGATAGTAATGCATGAATGCTGCAACTGCTTATAATGATTAATACATCAATTGCTAAAGTTCTTTTTCTGCAGAATGCTTGTATTTATTTAAGCACAGAAAGGGCGTTGTGTGGAAAAACAAAGCCAATTACTTTCAGTTATGGTTACAGATAAGAGGAGCATTTGTTTAAATCCTTACAGTTTCTTTATTGTGTTAAATCTTTACAGAATTCACACAATTGTGATTCTCCTGCTCCTTTCCAAACGTTTTCTGGCACGAACAGGAGTCTGCAACCTGCAGCTGCAGAGCCACATGTGGCTCTTTTATCTCTCCATGGTGGCTCTCTGGCTAAAACAAAAAAAAGTAATAGTATTTTTTTAAAGAGAGGATTACTTAATTAGTATTTATTGTGAGAATTCTTAGTAAGTACTCACACTATAGTGATTCTCCTGCTCCTTTCTGTATGTTTTTCAGCATGTAAAAACTCAATCACACTTGTATTTTTGGTATTCATACGTTTTTGAAATATTGAACAGAATATGCAACATAGGAAATGAATGAGAAAGTCCTAACATTTTAAAATGTTAACTAGATTAACAACAAACCATATAATATACAGTTTATGGGCTGTGTTTTCATCTTTTAAAGTAATTTAAAAAATTACAGTTCACCTAACATTTTAGCAACATGCTAATGTTTTGGCTAATTTGTTATCTTCTGAGGTTTTTAGGCTAATTTAGACTTTAGCCTCTGTTTTAGCAACATGCTAACATCTTTTGGCTAATTTAGTTTACTGACAGACTTTAGACAGTTTTGGAGTTTAGCTAGTATTTAAGCAACATGCTAGTTTTTGTTTTGGCTAATTTGTTATCTACTTAGGTTTTTTATGCTAATTTGGAGCTTAGCTAATATCTTAGCCACACGCTAACGCTTTTGTCTTATTTATTATCTACTAAGGTTTTTATAGACTAATTTGGAGTTTAGCTTCTATTTTACTAACAGGCCACGTTTTTGACCAATTTAATTCATTGAGGAATTTTAGGTTATTTTGGAGTTTAAGCAACAAGCTAGATTTTTTTCTGGTTCATTTCGATTTTAGCTCAGATTTAAGCAACACTAAATATTTTTGCAAAATTGGCATGTATTAGGAATTTTAAAGCAATTTTACTACAAAATTTTCAAAAATTTATGTCAACTGTAGCGCTCTTTCATAGGTCTTTAATTAAATTTCCAGTCTTTTAGCAAATGTAACATTTTGCGAACAGCTTTTGCATTTTCAGGAAATCCCTTCAGCATTTAAAGTAAATTGTGTCGCCATTTTCAGCAAAAGGTTTTAGCATCCTCAGTGACTACTTTTATGCAAAAAGCCTTCACACTAGCATTATCACAGGTAATGCAACTTTTTTAGTTTTGAAATTTATGACAAAATAAAATGCATGAATGTATTAGCAGTTTACTTCTGAATATATTTTCAAGTTCTTCACGTTTCATTTTTTTGACTTTTCATGACCTTAAATTAGACAGTTTAATATTTTTTGATGAAAGTTTTTGATCTGAAAAGACAAACGACTTTTTGTTACTGCTTTTATTTCTTTGTATAATTGGAAATAAACAACGATGTAAAAAAATGGGTTGCAAGAACCTGGAACTTCACAAAAAGGATCATTTCAGTTTTTTTGAAGTGAAAGGATGTTTGACTCAATGGTTTTAGTGTTTTATATACACATTTTAAAGTCAGTTTTTGTTGGCTTGATTGGTATTGCTAACCTAACTGTGTGAACATTTACTGTTGTGGATGTGCACGTCCATGAAAACTTCCTCTTATGTCTGTATCCCACACAGCAGATGACAGTACGGTGGACACGGCCCAGCGCATGAAATGCTGCTTTCTCACGTTCGAGTAAGAATGTTTCAGCTCTTCGGGGCTTCTAATCTGCAGTCCAAGAAACAGATTTTCATTCGAAAACAATTTCCTGCCAAGCAGATTATGATCTAGCTGAACAGGACTTTTCAATTCATAAACAAGCAGAAGAGCATGGAGACAGGATGGCAGACAAGGACTGCTCCCATTTTTCATTTAATGAATTAAATTACTCACCATTGTTTGTAATGGTATAATTGCCTTTTAATTTCAATTACGTAAGAGTACCTTAGACTTTGACCCAGTTTCTCAACATAATTATGTATGATTTAGCTCTTATTATTTCTCAAATTTTGATTACCCCAAATTAAAGCAGCAGCCTGGATATCCATCTCCATCTAAAAGCAACAGCTAACATTTCTACTGAATAGAAAAACTGAACAACTGAGTCTCAAACTGATTAGACAATGATTACTATTACAGACACACTGCTGTCAAAACGGAAAAGTCTGAGATGGCTGCATGGGAGCCTATCACCACTTTCTGCCATGCTTGTTTTTATTCAGTTAATCCACAGTCAGCATGCACACTGAGAAAATAATTGCATCTTCATCTTCCATTTTTCATGATTTAGTAATAAAAAAATGAAAAATGCACCAGTGCTAATCAGGTTGAAATAAACATGATCAAATAAGTGGGAAGGTCTATTGAAGGGTAGAAAAGATATTAAAATAATGACGGCGCCATTTGGGGGTTATGATTTTTGTACTTCCTGATTTATGCACGTCAGAACCCCTGATGTCTGCTAGATCAGCCGGAGAAACTTCCCATCTCTTCCTCCCACCTTTTCCTTTAAATAGCTAAAACAAACCCTCATATTGGATCAGTGACTCAGGTTGGGGACTGAGTTCATACGCCCAGCCTGAAGCTGCTACCTGCTACTCTAAGTAGATTTACATGGTTTATTCTCTGAATGAAGGCTGTCAATCTTCAGTTCTCAAAAGTCAAAGTCACTTTACTTTCAGACATTATCAACCCTTGAACTCATGATGAGCAGCAGATGGGAGGAGATAACAGCCAGACAAAAGCTGGAGGCTTGAGTTTAACACCGGTCTGAAACATAAACAGTGCAAGAAAAATGCAAATTGTGGTCAGCACAAATTTTCAGAATATTTAAACTTTATTAAAAGTGAACAAAAAAAATCAGTCATTGTTTCCCCAAATCACCACCCAGGGGTTAAACATTTAATTCATATGCACTAAAACATTCAAACCTCAAAATATCTTATTAAAGTCAGATTTTCTTCATGTTTGCTACAGGAACTTTACGTTTAGTCCTTTTGTGTGACACGCTCTTCGTTTACTGTAATATATTGTCCCTGTCCAATGTGATGTTGTTTTTGTCGTCATCCATGCCTAATCTATATATTTCTTTGGGTTCTCCGTCATTACAAGGCCCCTTGTTTGCTTAAATAAAAACACATTCAGTTAATATTCCGCCCTCCTTCCATCTTTTATGCATTTGGGTCCTCCACCCTCCACCCCCGTTACAAAAGCACCCCAACAGTCTGCCTATCAGAAGTGTGTGTAAGTCCAGTTTAAGTTCTTAATGTCCATGACTGGTGCAGAGAACAGCACTGAAGGAAAACATGGAAACTCAAAAAAGGCTCTGCCAATAAAATAAAAGATGTTAAAACAAAAGAAAAATGTTATGGAGACTCTGTTAGCTGAGAACCTGAAGAGACCAAACACAAGGTCTTATGAATCCAGCAACAAGATGAATAAAGAAACATTTGAAGACGGAGAACGAATCACAGAAAAGACACAGAAAAGGAACAATGATTGAGATAAACCAGAGGGGAAAGGTCACAGGAAACCAGGCTGGTGAGAAACTTCAAATAAAATTAAAATACACTGGAAAGAGGAAAGATAAAATCCAAAAACGGACAGAGCAAATTTCCCAAATTCCTTTTAAAAAGCCTCTTTACAGTAATGTCCAGATTGGCGTTGTGTTGTGATTACCAGCAGTTAATTGCACTGATGTGCATAGAAATAAGGACTTTCATCTCTTCCTGGATGACCAGCAGAGGCAGCCTCATCTACCAAAATGTAAGTTCTTTTTGACTAAGAATACTACACTGTTTAAAAATGTATAAAGCATTTTTTTCTATGTAACAAGTCAGAAGAACATCTTTATTTGTACTGGGTTTTAGTTCCCGTTTGTGACTTCTCTCAGATGTATGAGACTGCTCCTACATTATTGTTAAATATGTTCTCAGCTAAAAACTAATTCCTGAATATCCAGGAAATATTTATCCAAATTTGGTAAAAGTTTTGTAATAATTATCTATTAGCCATTTAACTCTGGAGCTCCAGTGTTTATTTCTTTGATTTACTGTAACTTTTCAACTGTTAACATTATCAACGTCATTCCAGGAGATCCTGAAGGAGAAAAGCGTCTCACAAGCTACAAGTTACAGTATGTTCAAGATTTTTTGTTAATGCGTCTCAGCTGATGAAGAGTGAAAGATACATGGATCCATATTAGTGAACAGTGTGGTTTAGATAAAAACATTAGAATATGTAATTATTTTTACCTTATGTTACCTTAATTAGAAAATCTGTGCAAATTAACAACAAAAAAGAAAAAGAAACTAGTGAACAATGTTTTATTTTTATGCTTGAATTCATTTTTATTTTAAAAATTTAGAGAGAAAAAAACAAAATAAAAACACATACCCAGAAAAAGATGACACAACTTGTGACTGTTGTGCTCTGGGTGCTACTTTGTTTTGTCCGTGAGTCGCGAGTGATCCTCGTCAATTCTGACAGGAAGTTACTTCAAGATACATAAGAAAATCTGGTTTATTTTCAAAATATAACCAATTTTTCCACAATAAAGCACTTTGATAAATGCGATCATGTTTTTGTATCTAAACAAACTGTAGAGATGAAAATAAACGTACAATCACAACACACACTTCTCTCTGTGTCTCAACAACAGATACATTAAAGAAGTGTAGGTCTACTAACTACGTGCTTCTTCTTAGCAGAAACATGGGCTCATATTTTTAGATAATTAACGCACCCATGATGGTAAAACAAAAAACAGCTCTAGCAGAAGCGCCTGTGAGTTGCAGGAAATAGAGGATGCCACGCGTACTCTGCTCCGCGATGCTTCCGCGTCTAGTGTGAACCTAGCGTTACACAAAACATTTTTAGACCAGGATTGATAAAATCAGTTTCAGTCTCTATGTGATGTCAGGTACTAAACTGAGTCATATTCTAGTTTTTTTTTCCTCTTTAGAATCTGTAAATCTGATGAGTTTTGTTTTCAGCATTTTGATTGTGCTAAAAGCAAAAAGATATTTCTTCACCCTGAAAAACCCAAAATCAATCAGATAATCTAAACTATTTCTGTACTAGCCATCAGTTTTAGCCCTAAAATTCAAACTTCTCCAGCAGCATGAGAGTACAACCAAAGGTTTGATACATACTAAAATGATCCTGGCCTGCAGTTTTACCTTTTTCTTTCAGGTGAAAATATGGACTGAAATGGTTCCTGGACGTAACACTGATGAGAAATGTAAACCAGCTGAAGCTCACAGGCTGTCGTGTCACCAAGCATGAACCACAAATATCAAATGTAAAACTGAAGCCATGAATCTCACATCATTTCTTCTGCGTGGCGGTTTAAATGGCGTGAATAACCCGTGCTGGAGGATTCAGGGTGGGCGAGACCCGCGGCGAATATCTGCAAAACCTCCACAGCTCTGTCACAGATGAAACCCATGCTGAATAAAGGTGGTATTCTGTCAGCTCCTAACCACAGATAGAGGTGTTCACACCATAACACACCTTCCTGGGGGATTTTCCTGCTTCCATGCATCTGTTTGAGATTTTCCTCAAGATAGGTTTTCTCCATTTTTCCATCTCTTTTTGGGTCAGGGCATCCGTTGCTCAGGCGAGCAGCAGGAGTCTGATTCTGTGTGGGAGTTTTTTAGGCAGTAAATTGCTCTGACAGGGACTTTACCTAACACTTCTCTGAGGTAGAAGCTGAGGAATAAAAATCAGAAGCTATTGAGGGATGAGAGACAGAAGAGACTCTTCTAATTCATCTAATGAGTTATTGACTTTGACCTCAGGGGAATATGCATATGAGCCCAGACGATGCTGACTGTATTCACAGTACACTTTGAGAATGGAGCACTTCAGACAGATCTGCAGTGCTTTCCTTTCACCTCTGTCCTCCTTCATGACAGGAGTGTTTAGCCCCCTGGTGGAAAACAGCGGGTTTGTCTTTCATGAATTTAACAGTAGAAACAGCACTTTGACCATTGCCACTCTTATAATTTGGTACATGAGGTCAACAAAGGTTGTTTCTGATCTAATATAGTTCAAGCTCCTGCAGCCAGCCTCAAAATATCGTTCATGTCCATAGGTCAGTTCATCGCTCTGGTTTGAGCGTGAGGACAGTCTCTATGCCATTTTCACTTTTTCTTCTTGTACAGATTCTGGCAAACTGTTTTCATGGAGAGAGCTCCAACAACCACAAGGTTGATACGGAAAAGCAGATTGAAGCATGAACTCCAGACTTCAATGTGGCTTCTGTGAAGGGCAGTTTAACATAGATCAACAAGCGACACCAACGGGAAAAAAAACTAGTATTTAGTTCTTGTAACAAGCGATGCAATCGACATATCTAGACTTTTTCAGTCTGTCGGCATCGTGTGCTTCATTGAACATGATGTGAGGATTACTACATCAGCAAACTGTTGCTAAGGACTTTTCTGACGACCTGGTTCAACAACAAACAAATGCAAAGTTCTAAGCATAAAGCTGAAGGATCAAAAAGCAAATACAAAGCTATCATCACAGAAGAACGGACACGCAGAAGATATTGTTAAGTAGACATTGAACTTTCATATTAAGGGCGGGAGCCGTAAAATGTCAACGTAGAGGCCACATATGGCCCGCGGGCCGTCACTTTGAGACCCCTGTTTGAGATGGACAAATGTTATGGCAAAAAAATCTACACCCCTAATGTTGTTTGCATACTTTTCTGTGGAAGTGTCGCACAGAAATGCCTTAGTCTCATGCCCCCGTATGGGGATTTGTCCCGGATGCTGTGGGGTTTTGGGTCGACTGGGCCCGTTGAGGTTTGTAGAGATGAGCGACCACACCTTAAGGGGAGTGCAGGTGTGTTTTGCATTTCCACTGAGGCTCGTACGGCCACCACAAGGGACGTAGTCAAAAATGGAACTTACCATTGTAGCGCGTGTGATAAACGCATCATAAAATGTTTGTAAGGCTCCTGTAAGTTGAACTCACTTGGTGATATTAGTAAGATGGTCAGATGCGAATACTGGGTCTTTACTGACCTCCATACCAATGCTCCATGCACGGGGTGTGCACGTGATACCCAAGTACCCACAGCACACCCGGATGTCCACACAAACTACTTCAATTGTCTAATTTCCTCATTTGACTCGTAAAAACTCGATCACACTTTCAACTATTTCAGTAATCTTGATTTCAAAACGTTCAGCTCCTTCAGGACATTACTGCTTTACTTTTGGTATTCATAAACTATAAAGTTTTTGAAATATCGAGCAAATACGCCACATAGGAAATGAATGAGAAATTGTTCAAATCTTTCAAAACCTTAGTGCACTTTACAACTTGTGAACTTCTGCAAACTTTCAGCTAAAAACTCAAATTCAGACTTTAAAATGTTCAGCAAATACTGGGATTTTTAGGGTAATTTGGCTTTTCTTTTTTTTTGTTTTAGCAAAATGCTAGCTGTTTTTGACTAATTTAGACATGTTTAGGCTCAATTTGGAGTTTAGATAATATTTTATCAAGTTAAACATGTTTCCTTTTTTGTATTTGTTTTTTTGTGGTAATTTGGCATTTAGGCAATATTTTAATAAATTTTTAGCTTCAACATTTTCAGCTATCAGCTGTTTTAGCTAGCTATCAGTTTCAGCTTCTTCAGCAGCCACATTCAGCTTACAGCATTCACACTAGAATTATCGCTGGTAAGGCTATATATTTAGTTAATGTTTTGTAATTTACTCTACAAAACAGAATTTATGTTTTGGAAACGTTCTTTTTTATTTTAAAAAGCCTTTACTGCATTGTTTATTAGTCCGAATGAATATGAGACAATGAACAAGAGAGTTTTAACAAAGAGGCTGGTTTCTTCTAGTTATTTACAAATAAAACTTTTAGCTGTAAAACTATAGTTGTTTGCAATCAAGGGGAGTAAGCTCAGTAAAATAAACTCCTCTGTAGAAAACAACATTAATGTTATTATAAGAACTAAAAAAATTCCAATAATAACGAAATAATGTAATAAGGATCTGTTTTTGCAGATCTCAAAAGCTTCCTGTGCTGCTGGAGTGTGATAAACCCATGAGGACAGATTCCACTGCCAGTTATAGAGCACAGAAACAATCCTGCAGAAAGTTCAACCACAAAGATTAAATTTGGCAAATGCCGCCCACACGGCAAATACACAAACTGTCCGGAGGTAAAGTTAAAATTATCTGACTATTTTCCGAGGCTGAGCAGCATTTATGATTCAGCTGATTGCCACAGTCATAATCCCATGTCAAAGTTTGTTTTAATTATACAAAACAGGTGTTGCAGCACAGCAGACAGATAACAGAATCATCAACTGCATTTGCAAAACAATGAACATAATGCAACACATTTGTCCGTCATTTAAAAGAGCCTGCATAATCATGCTCCCGTTGAATAATTCTCCATAATTACTCATGCACTAATGCGCACCAAGAATAGAGCAGCGAGCAGTAAACCGTCAGAGAGAATGTAAGCTCACTTTAATTACTGCTGTCTTTTTAACCCCCTGTTTAAAGGGCCAAATGTAGTTACATCTGCATTGTGCTTCAAATTCTCATTTGGATGCAACATTGTTGAAGAAAAGGAAGTAAATGAGGGCAAAACCAGAAGAAGAAGCTGCTCGTGGCGAGGAAGGGGCTGCTTTTTCGTCCTCGATTTCATAGAAACGGTAGAAGGTCAGACTTCTTCAAATGATTTTACATCTGAGTAGAATCATTCTTACTCATTCAAATTTGTTGAGTTTAAATAAGTTTGAAGATTGGTTCCAGATTTCTTTTTTGTAGCTCTAACATTGAAAGCTGTGATCACTTTGCTCTTTTTCATGTCAAGGTAAGACATGATTCCAGGTCCATTTGGCCTGGAGAATCTGCTAAAGCCGTGGTCAAGGTCCAATCGGTTCTTGGCAGCCCCACAGGGCCCGCAGCGTCTGTTGGAGGAGCCGGCATTGTCAGATTCTGATCCCTGTCTAAAAAGGTAGAAGCAGACAATGCCGTTTTTTCTGCTTTGAGCAGGTGCCAACACCTGAAGGTAAACAACATGCAGGAGGGCAGCGGGGTCAGAGCAGCGTCTGGACTCAGCCTCTCCCCACAGACCCAGCCTGTCAGAGCCCGGATCTGGCCTGTCTGGAATGCTGAGAGGAGAGAGCCACCGCCGCACCCTTCCTTGACACGGCATCAACCCCCCCGGCTGACTGTCACGGAGGAGGGGGCTGCTTCCTGCAAATCCTCGCCCTGAGCACGCAACACCCCGTGGAGCGACCTTCCCCAGGTAAAGGCTGACAGTGCCTTCAGGTCTAACCAGGGCCCGCCAGATGAAAACCTAATCTTCTGCTTAACATTTATCACAGAAGGAAAAGATGGGTGGGGGGTGCTGAGGGCTGAGATATCCACATCCCAAAAAGAGCAAAAACCAACCATGAGGTCCTCCTGCACTGGCATCCACAGTAACAGCGTTTGTGAGATTTGCAGAACAGTCAGTGAAGTGTCAACATTGTTGTAAAATCCATAAAACATATTTGGAGATAAACAAACTCAGACAAACAAGCAGAGACTCGGCTGATGTGACTGAAATCTCAGGTTTTTCCCCATTTATTCACAGAGCTTCTCTGTGTGTCCAACAGTCACCGAGCTCTCATTGTGACTTTGCTTTGCTGAGCTGTCACAGTAGGGGTGGGCACCGAAATATGATTTACGTGGTTCGACTGAAACTGAAAGAAGCTGCTGCAATTGGTTCCTCGTTTCAGTGCTGAGCTTCATTGAAGATCTATTTGGACATGTCAATCACTTCTACTCTGTTCAGTACATTGAAGTTCTACACCAGAAGTACCCAAACTTTTTTGCTCTAAGGGCCAAAATCTAAACGGGATCCCGGTCCTGGACTATTGTGCTAATTTTGACTATGAAAGGCTCTAAAAATGTCCTGCAAATGTTTTCGTTGGCTCCTTTTCCAAGAAGACGCTGAATTGTCAATATATATCATCACTTTACAATGTTTTCTATTTCATAATAGTGTTGAACCGATTAAAAAAAAAAAAAAAACACACAAAAACGGAATGTGAGTTTTAGAATTTTTAGAGAAAAACAGTGCAAATGTACATCAACAACAGCTTTTGTTTGTTAAAACTTTAAATTTGTCCAGTATCAAACTGTTTATAAAAATATTTTGTATGTTTCTCTCTAAATTTGCAAAAAACAGTGCATAAAATGTCAAATATCTCCAGCCGTTTTTGGTCACACTGGGGAGATCTGTCCTCTTTGGCTCCTCAAAGGTCTTGGTGATGCTGCCAGTGACAGTCACAAGTTCTAAACTTCCGGGGAGGGTTTTTGGTGCAGATTCTGCAGCATCAGTGGGAAAAGATTTCACCTGCTGATGGTTTTCCTGCATTTAGAGGTGTTTGGACACCTGGGATGAACCTCAGTGGATGAGGGTCTCCATCATCAGTTTCTGCATCTTTGTTGATGTGATGAGCAGCTTTGGTCCCTGACCACATCACCAGTCTCCAGCATCCTCACATTTGGTCCTCTAGCATCATCAGCTCCAGCTCACAACCTCTTACAGGAAACTTGAAGAAAAATAGTTTTCACTTATTGTGATATTTATTTTCTGAACGAATGTAAATATATACTTATTTTATAAGATTACTTACAGTAAAAAAATAAGCTAACTTACATTTGAATGACATTTCTCTCACAGTTTGTGTTTCAGAGTAAAAACTAGCTAGCAACTGTTTGATTCCTTCAGGAAAAAACACGGAAATGCAGCTCCACAAATGTTACCTTTTCTCGCCAAAAATGACTCCTTCTGTTGCTCCATCGGTCCCAAAGTCTTCTCTGAACCTCCATGAAGGTTATATTCCCCACGATGGTCGTCTTTCAGACATTTTTCTTGTTGTTTCGCCGTTCTAAAAACTGTGTTTGCCCGCTCTACTCTCTGCATCTCTCCACCGCTCCGTCTGTCTCACCAGTAAACAAAGCAGCTTTGCACGGGCTTCTGGGTAAAATTACCGTAATGTCCAGATATTGACAAGAAAGCGCAAGCACGAGATCACAGAAGTTTGACAGGTCGCATTGGCCAATCAGGAACTCTGCTTTGGGCACAGGACATTTTCATGTCATGTCTAATACGAGCGTTTTTGTCCTGTGTCAGCGCGGTTCTCTGGCTGCAGCCAGCCTCCTGGACTTCAGCGGAGCTCTTAAAAGCTGCTGTGGGGAGCGGGGGAGGCCTGCTCGGGTCTCCTGAACGGTGAACTTTTACTCATTTTCATCGAGACAATAATAAAAAAGGTCCCCTCTTCTTCCTCTCTCGGGGTAATGCCAGACAGCCTTCAAACTCAGTCACAGAGACACAGAAACACAGTGGAAGCGGCTGTCATCCAGACACACCCCCAAGTGAGATATAAGCCCAGATAACGGGAAAATCTTTAAGGATTTCATTTTTTTTGTAATTTTTTGTAGAATTCCTCACAATAAATAAACCTGATCAACATTATCTGTGTCTTCCATTCATTGGAAGTGTGACAGACATCCACACACAGCCACGGCGTCTAGCTCAGGATCATGTTTGACAGGCGGCGAGCAGCGAATTCGCCGTGCGGTGAAAGAGGGGCGGGGCACCGGTTTGTGGCTCAGAGGTTTGTTGATTTGATGGGAACAACCAGCACGACATAAAAGGTCGACACCCAAAACGTTAATATTTGACGCTGAGGTCTGAACCACATCAATATGTGACGACTGGATGAAAATGTGTTGATTTGGGAAGATGTAGACATTATTTTTATTAATGAAGCACTGGCACCAAATAGGAACCGAAACCAAAGAACTGCTTAGGTACCAGAACTGAATAAAACAATCCAATATCAGTTAACTACTGAAGTTTTGTGATAACACCTGTTTACACCTGTTTTCTTCAGAAAAGGAAAAGCTTTATTACTGATTCTGTAATCTGATATTTTTTGAAGCAACACTTCTTTTGCTTGATGCTTTGCATACTCCACCTCCCTCTGCTAACCAGACACGCTTCAGCATCTCTCTGTTTCATGCTGGACCAAAAGGAACAAGTTTCATTTCTTTTGCTAGATCTGGATTATGGGGCATTTGGTCTGTATCCAGACTGCTGTCAAGCTGACTTTTCTGTTTTGATCCAAAGCTTGTAAACAAATCTAAGATCTCTTCAGTCATTGGGCGGTAGTTACGGGGGCGGGTCAAAACAGAAGAGAGAGATAAAGGCGCTGCGGTTTGCCAGGGTTTTAACTTATACAAACGTATTATTTTGCTGATGGACTTTGAGCGTCTGTAAGGCCAGGTTCAACACTTTTTACAGCTGCTTTGGTACAGCTGTGGAATGTTGCAAGACAGTTACTGGCAGGATGATGGCGAAGAAGGTAAGGTTGTTGTGTTATGATAATGTTTTCAAGAGAAGACCATTAAGGAACTACAATAGCACTTTTAGGATGACGTCACAGCAGCTCTCCGTGTGCGAGACACAGAAAAGCATCTAAACAGTCGAAACTCGACCTTTTTATTCACAATGAGGTTAATATACTGTTACCTGTCTCCAGTTCTGAGATTCTAATCTGTATAATCTGAAGCAGTATTTTTGCATGACCAGACCAGTTTGCCCCCCTTTTTAAGGTTCTTTCTCAAGGAAACTTTGCTTAAATGTTGTCACTGCGTTCTCTATACAAGCAGTGACTTTATGACCCCCCCCCTGTAGCTTCCAATCGCAACCTAAGACTGTCTTTCCCCTCCTGATAAGAACTACATAGATGCTCTGGGCTTCTTCCCCAACTTTGGAGTCACTGGGTTATATTACCAATGAATCCTAATAAAGGGTTTTTACAAAATATTCAACCTAAAACATGGAATGTTTCAGGATGGGAAAAGACAAAAATGTTCCCACTCTGAGCTAAAAAAGGGTTAGGAGTGATAAGAAAAATCCAGTGGTAAATGACACATTTGACTTTGCTTGTGGTTTTTGTTTTTCATTTTCCTCTCAAACAATATTAGTCCACACTCCCAAAGCCAATAACATTATCTATAGATATGTAGAGCATTTTAGGACAGGCACCAGCTCCCCACTTGCTAAGGAGTGTCTGCTCTGATGTGTATTTGGGATGTGGGAGGGGCTAAGTAGTGAACTGCTTTAAACAAAGTCAGACAGTGATTTGCAACTTTGATTCAACAATATTTTACACAATTTTTGTGTTTTTGGCACAGCAACTATTATGAGAATATTTTAAACTATTGTTGCAGGTGGACATTGGAAGTGAAATTCTCTGCACTTTAAAAGTGCATGTGATTTTTTTTAAAAGTTGATGCTAGTAGAAGAGAACCAGGGACTACTACTGTTTTAGAAAGACAATTAAAAGTGCCAATGTTGTGAAACAGAATGATGATAAATTTCAGGAGATTTCTTAAATGTTTTGTCTAGTTTTGCTGTTTCCAAATAATTATTCCACAAGTTTTTATTATTATTATTATAGATTTTTCCTTATTTGATGTTGTTTTGCACAGATTTCTTTTCAATCATTTTCACTCTTCGCTCAGCCAAATGTGACATCATTTTTTTTCTAAAGTGAAAGCAGAGAAAAAAGAGAGATGTTTGGAAAAGTCAACATTGTTTAAAAATGATTCTTTGCAATAAAGTACATTTACTAAAAACCTTTTATTGAAGTTATCCAGCAAAAAAACAAACAAAAAAAAAAACTTTTTTTTCCTTTTGGTAGAGAGACGTGAAGCTTTAAACGTTTCGGACAAAGTTCCTGTTGATCACCTCCTGCCCTTGTTATGTTTTTCATGATTAGTTTAAACTGAGCAAGGTGCAACTTTAAGGATTTGAGTTGCAGCAGTTAATGAACCTAACAACATGGTTAGAGACATCCCGCCTGTTTGTGTCTAAGGGGTTAGAACAAGGGGGGCCAACAAGCACCTCGGCCTGACCTTTTCACATCCCCAGTGGACCAATTGTTCTGCAAACCACCAACATGGCAGGGATCCTGTTTGAGCAAGAGCTTAACAGCTCAGGAGGCCTGCAGGACGGTTCCTAAAGACTTATTAGAAACAGAACAAGGCGTGGAGAATGGAGAAGCTTAGCTCTTCATTGGGCTGCAGATGGCTCCAGGCCTCGGCTCGTTTCTATGGCTCTTGATTAGTTTGTCATGTTTTCACTCGGACGTGTGGGAAAGCTGACAGCTAAATTGTGCAAATGAGACAACAGGCTCTGTGAAATGGGGTTATCTTTGTGGAAAGCGCACATTTGCTTCAACGTTGGACAGTTCAGATATGGAGGCATTTTTACATCTGGGTTCATTTGGGCAAACTGGAAAGAAACATTCTGAGCTCACTGCTTACCACTCCTGAACTGATTGAGAAGTTTAACCCACCCCCACAACTCAACTTTTTACACGGTTTTAAATAAATGGATAACTAAAGAGAAACATATTTGAAGAGGAAAACTAGAACTGTAACTGTAAAAATAACACAAATTAAACATTCAAAGTAAAATTATTATGGATTTTTAAATATATAATAATTTCCATTATCATGTTGGAAATTATTCATTCAAATTTAAATAAATCATTTCATTCAAATAAATTATTATTATGATAAATTAGTATTTAGAGCTTAAAAAAAACCAAAAAAACCCTCCAACTCTCTTGATGAATTTGTAAACAAACTTAAGCTAAAATGACAGAAATACAAAAACACGCTTTACTCAATAGAATGAGATGAAGGTAACAGAGTGAGTTTTATCCCGGAAACAAAAGCGCTGTTAGGAGACGAGGCTGAAAACTCATAATGCCACTAGAAGCAGAAATAGATCAGCAGTTGATTCTATTTAGGAAGAAACAGAACCTGCATTTCTGGAAAACCACAGTAGACAAGTGCAGCATGTGGACTTTGTGGATCATCAAGGTACCAGCCAAGATCTTGACACGTGCCTCTCAGCTGTGGCAAGTCTGGGCTCTTCCAATGTTTATAACCTAGATCTATAAACATGCCACCTTGTCTTGTTTGCTCCGACTGCTGCTTGTCCAAAAGTTCCCAAATAGCCTTAAGAGAGAGATGTTCTGATCCTTGGCAGGTGGTTGGAGCTGCAACATAGCTTACCACCATTCTTCTCTGGGCCAACATCAAGCTGAAGCTTCTAATCATCAGTATGGCAAAGAAGTTCAATGTCACCTAAGCCAGAGAAGTAATGCTCTACAAAAACTCTTCATTCTGTCAACATCAAGGACAGAAGTGGTTTACCCATAATGTAGAGCAGGGGTATTCAAATCCAGGCCTCGAGGGCCGGTGTCCTACATGTTTTCCAACCAACCTTCCATTGAAGCTCCTTATTGGCTGCTAATTTCCAGGATCAGGTATGTTTAGCCAATAAGGAGCTTCAATGGAAGGTTGGTTGGAAAACATGTAGGACACCGGTCCTCGAGGCCTGGATTTGAATACCCCTGATGTAGAGGAATGAAGGTTGAGAAACAGCATTCTGGGGACCACAGTAACTACTGTTTGGGCTGGATTGAGTAGTAATCTAAGACCAAGATATATTAAAGCAGAACAAAAGAGGAAAATACTCTAGGAAGAGATGTCAAGGAGGTTTGTTGAACAGGATGGTGAGCATGTCCAAGTAGGGGGCCTTGACCAAATGGGCAATAGCGGAAAACAACCAGCACTTTCAATCAGTAACGGCAAGAAGCAACTCCCTTTAGAGAATGCCACAACACATTCTTTTACCCGAGTAGTGACATATTGATGTTTGGTTATGGACCCCGCCAAGTCACTTTGACGTTTTGGATGTCCCCAAGTTGCCGTTTTTTGAAGTGCTGGCTGTTTGTAAAATCAAGAGTCCCCACCCCTTAGGATACGGGATGCGGACTCATCCTCAGGACACAGCATTACCAGTACCCTAACCCAGCACCACCCCTGCCCTTGGGGGGGCTTTATGGAGTGTGAACTTAGCCCACCCTCTGATGGAGGGTAGGGTCCGAGCGCCTTTTCTCCTAACCCAGCACTGAACGAGAAACAAGACGTGGTACCAGATGCGGAACCGGACCAGACGCGGTACCTAATGTGAACCAGATCTGGATGTGGTACCGGACGTGAATTGGTACCGGTTTATGGTAACAGTACTGGGTTAGGGTACTGGACCGGTTCCGGTTCGCGGCCTGGAAATTGGGAACCCATGATTCAATGGGAACAGCCAGTGCATCAAAAACCGATGAGTTAGGGCCCCCAAGACGTCAATTTTTGGATGAAGAGGGGTCCTCAACCAAACATCAATATGGGACGACTTGGGAATGAAAGTGTGTTGAATACCATCACGTACCATCACCTTCATAAGAGCTGGCATAAAGCCCCAGCTCCCAAAGAAGATCCAGGGGCAGTCCTTCAAGAGCAAGAGATTTCTGGACATCAATCCAGCAACAGCCAGACAGGTTTCTGGTGCTATCGTCAAGCAAACAGGTAGTGCTACTTAAGTTAAGTATTCCTCAGGAAGACCTAATGGAAAAGAGCCAAGAATGGAAGAGGGGTAAGTATGACCCTGTCACTCTATGGTTCAGTGTCAGAGGAGTGGGTGGAAGGCTTGCTGCAAACACAATGAATTGGGCTGCAAAGGCTTTGCAGGGCCAGTTATCTCATCGGGTCTTTGGGCTGTAAGGACAGCCAGAGCCATCCTTCATCCACCTTCTGAACCTGTTTTATCCCTTATGGAGTCTAATCTGGCTACCCCACCTACACCCTGGACAGCCTGTCGCAGGGCCACAATCAAACACCCATACACACTCACATTCACACTTGGGTACAATTTAGAGTCAGCAATCCACCTATGGCATGTTTTTAGACTGTGGGATGAAGCCAGAAGATGTGATTTCTTATTTTTTTTTACTTATTTTCAAAATAAAAGACATTCTGTGCCAAACAGGATCATCTCAGTGTAGCTCTGAACAGCTAGTAACCAATGTTGTTCATAAAAGTTCAAACTTTTTACCAAAGTTTTTCTTTGCATATAAAATCTGTCAATTCTGGAGGTAGAGTTGAACAAACAAGACGTCTTCAGGTCAACAGGATGTAAAAACCTACATAGTTTATCATCTATGTGAACCTCAGACATCAATTTATACATTTAACTAATCTAAATTAATAAATGATAATTAAGTCATCCTCACTTAAAAAATATATATATATTTTTTTCTTTTATTTATTTTTTTCTTCTTTTCCCCCTCTTTGTCCTCAGCAGTCTTATACTGCTGGGTTTTGTTATTTTAGTTTGGATCTTGGTAGTCTTAGTTTACAGGCTTTGTTTATTTGTTTTCTTTAGGTAGTTTTGGTTATGCAGTCATTATCAGGATCTGCTGACTCTGACGGTCGACATGGTGGGTCAGCAGTCTCCAAGACTTATTTTATGTTTGGTCAAAGAGCCTCCATGGAGAGATAAAAGAGACACATGTGGATCTGGAGCTGCAGGTTGAAGAACCCTAAAACAGATCAATGTCAGGCCCAACAAACATGGTCCTTCCTCTGAATTTCTGTTATTGTGTGGTGCACTATGGCTTAGCAAGGGCACACTTTCTGTTCCAGCTGGTCATCTCAAAGCAGCAGCCACTTTCATGCACACATTAAAAGTGAAGCTTGAAGAGGTCCAGATGGATGTGATAGTCAGAAGATAAGAAGGGTTAGCAGTATTTATCTTCTCACCTCTTCCTGTTCTAATCAGAGCTTGATTTGAACACTAGAGCCCCCAAATGGTTGGTATTTGAATTGCATAGCTTTCTATATTGTTTAGTCCATTTCAGGCCTTTTTTGTGAGTTTTATGTGTGAAAGCAAACCAAAGACAACCTCCATCTAAACTGAGTTCTCATGACTATTCTTGTGTAACAAAAAGCTAAGATCTTGGATTTGCCACCAATGGGTGAAATAACAGTCTAACTGACCTCTGCCCCCATAATTGACTGTCTGACATGACAATAACAGATTAATTGCACAATAATTACAAATAAATCCATCTTCTCAAACAAGAACCTTCAACCAGCAGATGCAGAATGATGCTGCATTATAAACTTGCACAGAAAAGGCATCAGTGCGGGACAGAGGGAAGCTCCGTCCAGATACAGCTTCATGTCTGCGGGTGGTCCATCACTTGGCAGCAGATAAAGTCATTTTTGTTAACTTCCCCTGCAGTTTGAGATTAATTAAAATGTGTGCAAGCTGGGCCTGTTTCTCTTCATAATTTATCTATAACCCAAGTCTCTAAATAATAGTAATAACTGCTTAAAATAGGTATATGTATGAAAAATTCATGATAGATTAATTAAACCTCTGTTTGCATCTTCTAACAAAGCCCATGGCGCTCGGATGCACTCTGGCCGAACCCGAAACTCCTGATAATGAGAACTCATTTTGGCTTCAGTTGCAGCTTTCTATTATGCATTTGAGCATGCAGATATTCAGATTGGGGGTTGTGCATGTGGCCATGGTGAATGGGTGTATTTCTTTGAAGCTCGGTTGGAGTCGACACTTACAAACCGTTTGGCAGAATCAAGGCCAATCAAAAATTGAAGTCAAACACACTAAAATCCCAATCTGTCTTTACTCTCTGAGATTGCAGCCTCTGCAGCTCCACAAAGCATCAACAGCTTTAGTTTCACATCAGCAATGGTGTCTGTTTTTAAATAAACACCACTGGATTCTGACAGCAGCCATGTGTTTGTGTCCAAAAACATGCTCGGATGAAACCCCAGCGCTGCAGGTGACAGAGGCACTCGCTGACGGCGGGCCGACAAAGATGACCCGCTGGGCTTCAGTGCTGCTGCAGAGCTTTGCGGACTCCAGTTTGTTCTGCACATCTCAGCACATCTCTGAGCTGATGGGGAGGCCCGCCTGAGCCCCGCCGGGCTGTTTGTTAGTGTAAGGCATCTGCTCTGTTTGTCAGAGAGATGCCCCTGGCATCTCCCTCCGCCCGCTCCCACATAACACTGAGAGCATGGCAGCAGGTCGCCTCTGCGGGGCCGCCAACATCCAGCTCCTCGCTGAGAGGAAGAGACACAAGAATGACGGGAGATTTTCATACTGCAGCTGAAAATGTCATGACTCTTCCCACACAGACAGTCCATCATGATTAATGTATACTGCACTGCAAAAAAAGGCAACTTCACAGTTCAGCAGGATTCACTGCACTGAAGTCACGGATTCACACAGACGGGGTTAACCTTCCTTCACAAGTCCTTCTTTTTGGAGTCAGAAGGAACGATATTGTTAAAAACAACAACACATTCATAACCCTATAACTCCAGTTCAGTATTTACGTGAGACTTCCACTCCAAGGATGATGTCTGCTCAGTCGATGGGGTTGTTGCCATGGGGACTGCGCTCTTTACGGTAAGGGGCGCTGCAGTGTAACTGTTGTGATGCAGCCTGCGGTCTGAAGTGGCATCTTGGAGTGGAAAGGTAACACTTCTGCATCTTAGAAACGAAATGTAAGAATTTGTGTTTTTTGCTCTGAGTTTTTATAGTGTGTTTTCATGTATTTGGTTGTCATTTTTGTAGTCTGTAGTTTGTAAAAAATAAACACACAACATACAATACATATTGAGCTGCTTATGTATGAAAAATTGGGTGATTGCTTAGTAATCATTCACACTAGTAAGTTTCCTGCTCCTTTCTGCATGTTCTTCAGCATGTAAAAACTCACATTTTAAGGGATTTCAGCATTCTTGGTATCAAAACGTTCAGCTTGTTCGGGACATTACTGCTTGTTTTTATAAACTTTATAGTTTTTGAAATATTGAGCGAAAAATGCCCCATAGGAAATGAATAAGAAAGTCTTCAAATTTCAACATTTTAAGTAGAGTAACAACAAGTCTTTACATTTATTCATGGGTTATGTTTTCATCTTTTATAGTCATTTTCAAAAATATTGGAGTTTTGCTAATATTTTAGCAACATGCTGTTAGAAAATATTTTTGTGGGGGTGCAGTGAGTCTAGCCACAATAATGTGCAAAAGTCTGCTCAAACTAGTTCTAACCGCTTTTTAAGCTTCAGCTCCTTATTCCCTCATCCTGCATGTCTCCGCTGAAGGACAACTCCTGAGATAAACACTGACGGTCAGAACTTGTGCTCAAAATCAAGGCCTTTTTTCCTCTGCTCAGTAACTTTCCATCTCCAAATATGGTGTTGTTCCTGTTTTCTATGCAAAGTTAATAAAAGCCTATTGTACATTGTGGGGCGGTGGGCAGTTGGACGAAGACAGGCTGTTAACCTGTTCTCTCTTCTCCACCGCCTCCCTTTTGCAAAAGAGTGTTTTGAAGTTGAACTGGACTGGTTCGTGTTTTTATTCATCTTGAAGAGAGTCTTACATTTTTATTCCTGACAACTTGGTGCCGAAACCCGGGAGACGACATCCGTTCCAGGAGGACGACGGGGGAAGGAGGCCGAAATCTGCTAGCAGTGCGGTCCCTTAGGGGGGGCCGTGAAACAAAGACCTCGGACTTCGCAGGATTGACCGAGGCCGGCCATAGGACCCTCCAATCGTCGCCCTCTGGACGGTGACGTCTTTCGAGGGCGCGAGCCAGGTCAGTTCAAGTTTAATAATTTTATGAATTGTATGGGAAGATTCGCAGTAGGACGTTGTGTAATGACCAGTAACTAATTGTGCTTACACAAATCTGAAACGACCGTTAATGTACACGGGCAAAAGTACAAGCGCTGAGTTGTGAAGTAAAAGTAATTATACGTGCAGAGGAAACCATGTAATGGATATCATTGAATATACTTACACACGTTTCTGATGCAAACGTTGCCGTACACGGAAGGATAAGTACGCGCTGTGAAATTTTAGGGTAAAAAGGGAAAAGGTATACCGGGCTAAAAGAGCCCATTAGGTTAAAACGGGAATTAATCTACGTCGGTCCGATAGAACAGAGCATATGCAATAGTGAATAAAACCTAAATAATTGTTCGGTCTAATAAATAATTTCGGTTTAATGAATTAAAAATTATATAAATACTGTAAAAGCTGCGTAAAAACGTTTTTGTTTTAATTTTCACCTTAAATAAAATACAAATTAAACATTGAGAGTGAGTGGGTCCGGACCGTGTGAATGTAATAAAGTTGGATGACTGATTGAGAGAGTGTGGTAGAATTTTCTTTTTTCTGCGCGTGGAAAAGAGAGAGGAGAGAAGATAGGAGATCCGGGGCTGCAGCCTGTGAGCATGTGTCTGCAGCAGGCTCAGAGGAGAGCAGCCGCGAAGGAGCAGAGGAGGGGGCCTGCCATCACGGTGGCCGTTGCAGGTGTGAGCCCAGATAAGAAAACAATCCCACGGTACCAGGGGGGAGGAGCCAACCCAGCCCCTCCTGGGCCGCCGTCCCCCTTACGTCAAGCTCATGATACAGCTGCACCAGCATACACCCCAAAACTCACAGCCCTGGGCCACCTGCATGCAACACAAGATCACACAACAAAGGAAAGCGAAAAGACCTGATGAAAACTGAAAAAGATTTTGACATAGAAACCAAAGATGAAAAAAAAAACAAAGAAAAACACTCAATCTGTGACACCAATAGTATATCCAAGTGTACCCATAGAGCAATATGAACCTGAAGAAACTGAAACATTTCCCCTGATTGAAGTGGCAAACCCCCATCATGATCCAGATAATCAAAACCGTTGCTGTTATGAGCCATGATCCGTGTCATGTCTCGACAGGAGGGACGATGGACATTTTGAAGAGACATTTCCACTTAGACAACATAGGCCTGAACACATACCTCCAAAATTTTTGCAGATCGTGCCTGATCTGTTGCAAAAACAACCCACAGGGACATTTAAGACCATGGGTTGAATGTCTAGACCTAGTTAAAATGTACATGAGACTGACTCCCACAGGTGGGCAAGGGTTGACACCCTTTGAGATCATTTATGGGAGACCTTTTGTTGTGCCCATTCTGTCAGATGTGAAGGAGAAGTCCACGGACCCTCCCACATTGGCAGAATGGAGGAGAGAATTATTGCAAAATAAAGAAGTGTCGAGACCAAATAATCTGCCAGAAACTCCTTGTTCCCCCCAGGTGGAGCTGTTGCAGCCAGGTGACCAGATCCTGATCAAAGTGATAAAGAGAAAAACCTGGGCTGCACCCCGCTGGGAAGGACCATATACTGTCCTGCTGACTACCTCTACAGCGGTCAAGATAGCTGAGAGAGCCACCTGGATTCATCAAAGCCATTGCAAAAAGCTGGTACCTCTGAAGGAGGGGTAGGAGTGTAAGTCGCCCGGTATCAAAACCCTTGGGCGCTGAAGAAACCAACGGATCTCCTACTCCTGACTCGTTACAGCAGGTCACAAAACCCAGAGCAATGCAGACTCATAGTTAGTCTCAGTTCCTGACACCGCTCATCTGCCTAAGAATCGGTGAGGCCGCCTGATTGTCTCCTGCGAAGGGGGTGCCAAAGCCTCAGTAACTGGACCCAAGCTGGCTGAAGCTGTCCACGAGCAACTTGCAGCCATATCCCTTATGGCTTGTCAAAACCGCATCGCCATTGACATGGTCCTGGCTGAGAAAGGCGGAGTCTGTGTTCTCTTTGGAGCTGAGTGTTGTACGTTCATTCCAAACAACACGGCTGCAGAAGGGAGCCTCACTTGCGCTGTTGAAGGTCTGACTAACAAGATGAAAGAACATTCAGGTGTTGACACTTCCATGTGAGATAGCTGGTTCAACATGTTTTGGGCGTACAAGACCCCGTTTCTCTTCTAATTTGGTCTCTATTGCCGTTTTCACTGCCGTTCTCACCACCTGCGGGTGTTGCCTTATTCCCTGTATCCAGAGTCTCACCCAACGCCTCATTGTCAAAACCACTGAAGAACCCAACAGCCAGCCATGATTAATCTCCTGGCAGCTGAAGGTGGTTCATTTGGTGATGACTCTGAGGAGGAAGACGAAGAATATGCTGCTTAAAATGCTCGCTATCATGTGGCTTAAAAATGCTCACCATTACGTTGTTTAAAAATGCTCAAAATTTTGCTAATCATTGTTGTAGCTGCTTGTAGCACTATGTGTGGTCGCACCCATGAAGTGGGCCGAGGGGGAATTTCCCACAGGGTTTTCGCCCCCTCTACAAGTTCAGCATTGTTTAGGGATGCTCCTATGACGTTTCGAATCCATCCTACAACACGTAGAAGGTTAGTTACTGATGTTTTGCATTTCTTATGATGTTGAGCTGAAGTTGCCTCACCAGCACCCCCAACAGGAGGGAATGTTAGAAAATATTTTTGTGGGGGTGCAGTGAGTCTAGCCACAATAATGTGCAAAAGTCTGCTCAAACTAGTTCTAACCGCTTTTTAAGCTTCAGCTCCTTATTCCCTCATCCTGCATGTCTCCGCTGAAGGACAACTCCTGAGATAAACACTGACGGTCAGAACTTGTGCTCAAAATCAAGGCCTTTTTTCCTCTGCTCAGTAACTTTCCATCTCCAAATATGGTGTTGTTCCTGTTTTCTATGCAAAGTTAATAAAAGCCTATTGTACATTGTGGGGCGATGAGCAGTTGGACGAAGACAGGCTGTTAACCTGTTCTCTCTTCTCCACCGCCTCCCTTTTGCAAAAGAGTGTTTTGAAGTTGAACTGGACTGGTTCGTGTTTTTATTCATCTTGAAGAGAGTCTTACATTTTTATTCCTGACACATGCCAATGTTTTTGGCTAATTTGTTATCTACAAAGGTTTTTTTAGAGTTCAGCTTCTATTTTAGCTACTGTTTTTGATCAATTTTATTTGACTGAGGAATTGCAGGCTATTTTGGGGTTTAGCTAGTATTTAAGCAACGAGCTAGCTTTTGGGGTAATTAGGCATCTACTGAAGTTGTTTGGGCTCATTTTAAGCAATACACTAAATATTTTTGCAAAATTAGCATGTATCAGGGATTTTTAAGCAATTTTACTACTAATTCTTCAGAACTTTAGATTAACTTCAGTGCTCATTTTATAGTTCTTTAATGAAATTTCCAGTCTTTTAGCTAATTTAACATTTTACAAATAGCTTTTGCATTTTCAGCAAATCCCTTCAGCAATTAAAGTAAATTGTGTCACAATTTCCGGCAAAAGGCTTCAACATCTTCAGTGACTACTTTCAGCAAAAACTTTTCACACTAGCATTATCTCAGCTAATGCAACTTTTCTAGTTAAAGTTGCTTTTAATTTAAATATTAGAAAAACATTGACATTTTAGACAGCAGACTTAACTTTTACTGGCGGTAATTAGTAAAAAACATCTGACTTTGTGAAAATAAACAAAAAGGGACTTTAGTCTTGTCTGGAGGGTTGTTACATGAAGTAAAAACTTGATTTACACACGACTGCAACACAATGTCTTTTGTCAAAACTGCTTTTTCAGCTCCAATTATGGATTTCTTAGGATTTGTTCTGGATTTCCCAAGTGTCTGTGGGTTGTCTGATCCTACAACCCAATGTGTTGGAGGCTACAACAAAGGCTCCTGGTTTGAAGGATGCATTGTGCACAGTGGGCTGACTGAGGATGTGAGAGCTTCATTCACTGTGGAGGTTTCTAAGAAAAAACTAAAACTCTTTGTTTTCACTCAGCTGTGAAGTAGTTTCAAAATGTCCTTATGTTTCATTTCGATTTGATTTTGTTTATTCCTTTTTGTAGAATGTGTATGTTTGTTGTTGTTTTTTTTAAATATGATTACCATGTTTTAGGGCTGCACTGTGGCGCAGTGGTTAGCGCTCTCGCCTCACAGCCAGAAGGCCCCGGTTCGACTCCCGGCTGGGACCTTTCTGTGTGGAGTTTGCATGTTCTCCCCGTGCATGCGTGGGTTTTCACCGGGGACTCCGGCTTCCTCCCACCATCCAAAAACATGCTTCATAGGTTCATTGGTGACTCTAAATTGCCCCTAGGTGTGACTGTGAGAGTGATTGTGTGTGATTGAGGCCCTGAGACAGACTGGAGACCTGTCCAGGGTGAACCCCGCCTTCGCCCTTCAGTAGCCGGGTTAGGCTCCGGCACCCCGCGAAGGGAAGAGGCGGCCAAGAAGATGAATGAATGAATGAATGAATTACCATGTTTTATTATTTTTTGCATTATTTTTATATCTATTTTAAGTAAAGCACATTAAGGTGTTCTTTAACAGGGAAGGTGAGTTATAAACAAAGCTGAATTTGTGTTTTCTCACTTTTCTCATCAAAGATTGTGTCTCTGTCTGCTCTCTTTCCCATTCTTTTTTATAAAATTGGTTGGAGGTGGTGAAAGTTACTCATTACTTTCTTCCTGATGATAGATGTGATGTTCCGGTGTTTCCGGTGTTTGTCCCTCATGTCTTCTCAGGCTCCAGGTCACCACTTCCGGTGGCCCTTACCAAGTCTGGTTCTGCTGAAGGTTTCTTTGTTTTTCTGTTTCCTTTCCAACAAAAAGAACACATAAAAAATCTTCTTTTTAACCATGTGTCACTTAATAATAGGTGTTATTCAAACACATTAAAGATATTTTTGGAATTATTTAGGCTCAACCGGACTGCAAGTCCTGAAGTATTTGAAATATATTGATCATAACAGTCATTGTCATTTTTTCTTGCAGAGCTTGAGGCTTATTTGACTTTGTTTTTGCAGTACTGTGAGACAACCTTATTTGTGAGTTGAAGAGAAACTGTTTTTGTAATATCGAGTAAACTCTTTGTAATATAAGAGTAATAAAGACTGTGTGTGTGGAACAACAGATTGGCGGTTCTGACTCGGTGGTGGCGGTCTGAGTGAGTGCAGTCACGATGATATCCAGGAGCTGCAGACTCCTACATCTCTGCGGACGCCTGGTGGATGTTCATTCTGAGGATGCTGCGAGGCAGCTTGTCAGAATGCCAGTGTCCGTCTGGCATCCCAGGGACGAGCGGGGCATAACAACGGCCCTGAACCTGAGCCCTTCACCAGAGGAAAAACTTCAGTGATGTTCACGCTCCGCTGCCCGTCCGTCTGCTTCCTCCAGAGCCGCCCTGTGATTGAGCATGGCAGGAAGAAGGGAAAGTGCACGCACATCCAGGCCACAGGCAACATGAAAACCCAAGTTTGTGCTCAGAGCTGTGTTTGTCTTCCTCACTCGATACTCTTGATGTGCAGCACGGCGATTCCAACCATTCTTTAGCCTGCTGTCCGTGCTTCCCGGTACCTGCTTCCACACGTTAAAACGTGACTTAAGGAGCGTGTTTGCATTCGTCTTAAGTCCCATCCAAACAAAGAGGGCATACATCAGCTCTGAATGACACTCAGCCTGTTTTTTTACGTTGCTAATCTGACAGTGTGAGACAGACGCCTCGGTAAACGTGACTCTCCAAACTCTCTTTGGAGTTATCATTTCACATCAGCACTAATTGTCCTCTCAAAACAAAACACTTAATGATGTTGAATCAGGCAAAATGAGACTCAGAGGGGTTTGACGTGCACGGTTGACGGTCTGTCACAGTGCAGCTGGAGGCAGAAGTGGAAACGTCCGTTCATGTGTGAAGCTAAAGTTAACAGGTCTTCTAAAGATTTACGATGTTTGTGCTGCTCTAGGCTGAGTTTACACTTTAATCTCCCCTGTAATTTACACAACCCCCCCATTTAACAGGTCTATGTGCAGCGGTCACCGAAAGGACTACACAAAAGAAAATACACAACAGCACTGATGTGGAGCGAATTTGGTGAGACAGAGTCAGAAGCATTGTCCCAAAGCCCTCATAAACTGTGACATTTGATGCATATTTTTGACTATGTAATTTTAATTTGATGGTTTCTAAATTAGCCTTCAGCACAGGCTAGCTCCCCAAACACCATGTTTAGTTTGAACTCATTTTTTAACAGACCCTCCGACCATGTGTGCAGGTGCCCACCTACTGTCTGATCAAGGAGAGACACAGTGCTATCATTATATAACATATATATATATATATATATATATATATATATATATAAATGTGTGTGTTTACAAATGTGTGTGTGTGTGTGTAAATATATTTATGTGTGTCACTGATATATACACCGCTCACAAAAATTAAAGGAGCACTTTAAAGAAGCACATTAAATACATCAGATCTCAGTATGAAGTTGGATATCTATACAAATAACGACAGGGCAGTGTCTTAGGAACTAAAGGATGTCAAGTCTTTTAATGGAAATAAAAGTTTTCAGCCTATAGAGGCTCAATTGTGTAGACACCATCAAATCAGAGTGAAATGAAGATGTGGCAGGCTAGTCCATTTTTTCCTAAACTTCATTTCTATAACTCCAAATGCTTTTCAGTATCTTGTGTGGCCCCCACCAGCTTGTATGCATGCTTGACAACGTGGCGGCATGCTCCTAATGAGACGACGGATGGTGTCTTGTGGCATTTCCTCCCAGATCTGTGTGAAGGCATCCCTGAGCTGTTGTACAGTCTGAGGAGCAACCTGGCGGCGCCTAATGGACCCAAACATAATGTCCCAGAGATGTTTCACGTCTATCACAGGTGCTCAGGGTGAACCTGCTCTCGTCTGTGAAAAGTACAGGGCGCCAGTGGTGGACTTGCCAATTCTGGTGTTCTTGAGCAAATGCCAGTGGAGCTCCATGGAACTGGGCAGTGAGCACAGGGCCCACTACAGGATGTGGGGCCCTCAGGCCACCTTCATGAAGTCTGTTCCTGATTGTTTGGGCACGGCCAACCCAAAAACCTGCAGCAGAATGCAGATAAAAGAGGCATTTATATACAATTTAAGATTTTTTTCTGCCAAATCAACAAAAATGACTCAGTTTATATGCACACTAATATATTCTTCTTTCCAAGTTGGTTGATTTCCTGAAAAAGAAACAATATTATAGATATCTGGTCTGTAGGAGAAGACAGGTAGGAGTTCTGTAATCATTTCTTTCAGAAATCTCTTCAACAACCGTCAGATAAAACATGAAGGACTCAAAAGTGTCAGACGTTTTTATGACTATCAGCAGGAAAGAACAAAGAAAATGTCCATCTATATACTTTAACTCTTTAAAGTTTTATTAAAACTTTTCTAGGTGGCCATTGTAACAAAACATTTAACCAAAATGTAGTTTATCTTCATGTCAATAGTTTCTGATGGCGTATATTTAGAATCTGTGTAAAAGCATCAGTAGTAGCTCTTATCTAAAAAGTGCTTTTTACCTGGAATATGAAATGCAAATATTCAGATGTGATTTCCCTGTTACTCATAATGTGCTCTTTGTCTAAAGGAAACATATTCTATGACTCAGTCACAGAACAGTCAACAGTTTTGAGCTGAAGTTCATCTTGGAAAAAGCCATACTTCAGGATCTGAAAATCAAAAATAAAAGTATGTGTATTTAAAGAAAAACAAGCCTTGGTTTGTGATTCTGTTTGGATTTTTGTGGCTGAAAACGTCTGCATCACTGCAAGCTCTTTAAATGTTCTCTGAACTCTCCTTTCACTTCATCACCTTGCAGAGACTGAACACATAAAGGACGCCAGCATTGTGTTAAATTACACTGAAGAAATGTAGCCTGTCACGGCACGCACTCAACTCCATCAGCAGTGGGACTGAAGTGAACGGACGTGCATGCTGTTCATTCCTCGTCTGCCTCTGAAGTGCAACAAAAACATAGTGAAGTGTCTGAGCAATGCTGCACTTTTTTTCCACCTTTAACGCTGCTCCTACACAGTGACCCTGACCTCTGACCTCCCTGTGGAGGTAGCAGACAGGTTCTGTGCAGGGATCAATAAAATCTTCCCACGTCGCCTTGTGTCGACGTGTCAGCTGCTCTGTCTTCAAGCATTTCCTGACGAAGCTTTCGTGCAGTTTACAGCCGGTCTCTTCAGGCCTCTGAGGAGATCCTTCTGGGTAGATTCATCAGCTTTCTGGAAAATACCTTTTTTTTGTTTCTTTTTTAATTTGTTCTTCCATCAGAGGAATGCCCTCCTCCCCATCTCTGTTGCTCCCAGACACGCCCCAGAACTCTGGGGGTCAAAACTGCAGTTCATGCAGCGAGAGAAGAACCAAATGTTTCTGGTGGCCCAAAAAAGAAAACTAACCACTGAACATTTAGATGTTAAGTTTCTTTATTATTAATGATGGAGATGCCTGAAGATGTAAGCACTTAAAAAGTCTGAAGAAGACAGAATGTTGGGAATTCGAGGATTTTTTAATGAAATTAATATCAAGTTTTTAAGTGGACAATTTATCGACACAATTAATGTTAGTCTGATGCAAGAGGCTGTTAATGCTGCAGAGCTTTATTGATGTCACACAAAACAATGTGAACAGACTTTACTATAGTCTGAATGATACAAACCACCTCAAGATGACTACGCAGCAGATAAAACAAACAACGACTCGGTTACCTTCTGAACACTTAAGTTATAAGATTAGATTATAAAGAAAGAAAATGTTTCACCAAAATCCAGCTGTCTTAATCAGTTTTGTTTTGTTATTAAACACACATCTACACATTGTTATTATCATAAACACAAATCCACACATGCAAGCATCTCCCTTACGCTAGGTTCACACTGTCCGTGTGTGTGTTGTGATTGTATATTTATTTCCATCTCTAGTCTGTTTGGATACAAAAACATGATTCTGCGGCGCTCCCGTGTTCAGTGTGAACCAGGCGTTCTTCTGTGTCTAGTGTGCTGTCCAACATAGGTTCACAAGGGCGCCGAATGGATGCGGTCTCTGTTCCGCGCCTCTGATCTTATTTTTATTAAAAAAACAGTCCCAGTAGTGTTGTAATGGTGATTAGGAAGTTTTTAACCAAAATCCCACAACCTAATGTCTTAAAAAGCCATTTTTCATGTGGATCTGTCGATCGTGGCTTTTGGAGCTGAGCTGCTTCATCACGCACAGGCGTCCCCCTCCCCGTCTGATTATGGTAGCTCTGTGTCTCACTAGGAGCTTCGTGGATTTATAAACCTGCAGTCAACGAGCCGCCGTTCACATTTCCGTGGTCACAGGAAGAAGCTCCGTGGGGCTGGTGGAGATTTTCCAGCGCTCTCGTGATGTGAGCAAGGGTCATTATTTCAAATGGAGTTTTTCTGAGAGTTTGATTGACAACATTTTAAAAGAAGAAGTACTTGGAAACTCAAAAACAAAACGATTTCTTCTTACATGTGTTCTCTTTGATAAGAAAAATGCCACAAAACTGTAAAAACAGGATTTTCATGGGAGAGAGACTTTAAAATTTGCAGAGAGCTAAACAAAAAAAACACATTTGTTTATGTTTTTACGTTTTGTTGTAAGATGACACTCTAAAGGTTAGTTCAGACTGGGATGGTTGATCTCATTCCGGCTCTCTTAGAAGTTTTGCTGTTACTCTGCTGCTCCTGCATCATTTATGCTTTCAATAACGCAGCCTCTGATGGTGCATGTTTGAGTGACAGAACTGACATGTTCCTGTCTGTTGCGCTCTCCCTGTGTGGGAGTTTGTTTTTTTTCCATCCCAGCAGAAGAGGTTCATTATGCCCATTTCATTCCCGCCGTATCACCAACTCCTTGACCTTGGTGACCCTGCAATCTCCCACCCACGGTAAAAGCAAACTCATCCCCCCGAAAACCCTCCAAGGCTGGGAGGAGAGGAGTTCAAAGCAGCTCCTCTGAAGGTCAGAATCTTCTGGCTGTGATTCCTCCTATCTGATCATTACAACCTGTTTACTTTAAAACTTTCCTCTTGATTTGACCCGGAATCTTCATTTCAAAACCAGAGGACACGCAGGGTTGTTTTTGGCGCACATGTTAAAGGAAACCTACATTTATCACCGTTCTGGCACAGCTCTGTGCAAAATGAGGAAAGGTGCAGAGAAAGTTTTTTTGTTGTCCCCCTTGTGCTTGATTTCAGACTGACAGATGATCTTCCAGGAACGCAATTAATATTTAACTGGAGCGGCTGCAGAGGCTGACTTTGAGCGGAGTGAGGGCATGTAACAAAAGAAGCCATTTAAAATTGCAAAACGAAACGATTGAAAGCTCTGGATGGCGAGTCATCTGTGAGTAATTGAAAGGGCTGCTATGGATTGTGCTGCAGACCCAACATTAAATTAAAAATGTGCCTTTTTATCTCCTCATTCAGTATCTGTTGGTCTTTGTGGAGCAGCCATGTTCACATTCAACACATGAAGGGAGGCTGGATGCCGGATCCAATCAGGGAACTCATATCAATCGCAACTAAGCGGAACACATGTGATTCCCTTTTAATTGATTATTCATCCCTCCGTGACCTCTGACCTCTGCTCTTCTTTTAACTTCCACAGAGTGAAATCCAGCCTTCTCTTCCAAATTATTCTTGGAAGCTCCCCTGGAGAGTTTGACTCTTTGGCCTTTCCATGCCAAGTCGTATCTGGAAGTAAACATGCCAGCGAGTGAAGGGCGCCACATTCCTGCGTTCAAGTTTCCCCCAAGCCGAGCTGGATTGAATGTACACAAAACATGTACGCCGTCCTGTCTGAGCCTCAAGTGAAGTTCTCATTTATCAGATCAACCTCTTTTTGTCCTAGTCCTGTTATCTGGTTTCCAGGCTCTTGCATGGCAGCGGTCTGACGCTTGATTTACACGGCTGGCTCAAGGAATTCCAGGCTCCAGCGTAGGAACGGGAAAAACAAAACTGCCTCCTTCTCACGCTTTTCTGAGGGAAATCCAAGTTCCAATCCACCTGTTTTAAGATGTACTGCAAGACTGATTACTTCTGGGTTGTTATCTACTGGCTTTATTTAATGGACAGTATGGAATCGCAGTATAGAATACGCATGAAATGTGAAGAATGAAATTCAGAATAGTGCATTTGGTGGGCTTTCCCATTATTCTTTATCTGTTATTTTTATAACTCCAAACAGGAAGATGGATGCAGACAGCCTTAACATTGAGTTGTTTCATGTTAAAGTTTACATTTGGAATGATTGTGTAGAGCAGAGGTCTGCAACCTGCAGCTCCAGAGCACATTTTACCTCTTATTGTGGCTCTCTGGTTGAAGAAAAACAAGGTTTTCACTGGTAAAAAGTAAGTAGTAAAGTAAAGATTATATTTAACGAGTTCACAAACAGTTAACTGCGTATCACAAATCGAGCTAATCAGATTTTTGTGCACCACGGAAAATCTATTGAAAGCCGAAAAGTGCAACTAGAATTAAAGCGTTCCAGATTATAAAACAGATTTTCTCTTTTTGAACAGCATTTAAGTACGCCTTTTGGGTCGAGAAAATTAGTGAAGGTCATTTAAAAACTCTGATTTATTCTTTGAGTCGGATTTATGCATTTTTGACCGAGATCTACCACAAATTGTAAAATAAACTTTATTTTTGAAACCTCTGACATTACAGTACCTGCTACTACAGTGGCAGCGTTGAGCTAATTCTATGTGACACAAGTTATCTTTCATTTTGAAAGGAAATCATGTGAACCAGTCAAAAGTTAGGAACTGTTTCATATTTAGAAAAAAACCAAGGGTATATTCTTATTATCTATTACTCTTTATACTTATGTTTTATTCATACAAAATAAGCTCAGTTTTATGGATCATAATGGTAACATTGACATCAATTTAAATCTGTGTCTTATTTTTCTAAAGGACGTAGTGAGACTTTGTTTCTCCTGCTGGGTTCTGGTCTGTGAAAAATGGACCCAGATGGTTCTTTTACCGTTAAAGGTTGCAGAACCCTATAGAACCTCTGAACATGTGGTTCCTTCATTTCTCAACTTGAAGTTCAAGATCATTTAGTTAAAGATGCTATTCTCCGAATATTTTACAGGACATGATGAATTTAAAAATAATGTTTGAATAAATGAACAATAGTCAGAAGTGAAATCATGTGATATGTTTCTTTGTTTGCACTGAGCTGCAGGATTAGGTCTTAGGGGATGTTTAAAGTGAAAAATGAAAAAGTCTTACATGCATTAATGTATGTTTTGAGGAGCTCAAGGGATTTTCCTGGAGGTTTTAACAGGAGGAGGGGGGGCTGCTGAAATGAGAAGATTAGACGCTGTCACTCTATATCTGAATCTTGCTGCTAATTTGCAATCGAGGGTCCGGGTCAATATTTGGATTGACTGATATATTCTTCTCTCCTCTCCTTGGCTCTTTGTGAGGCTGTCAGATGACGATGTCTTTGTCAAGGACGTGAGCTCCCTTCTGCATGTGGAGGCTGGGCTAAAGCTTGTCAGAGATATAATTATGGAGAACTTCAGAGTTGTCTTTGGCTTCAGGAGGAATAATTGATGCAGACTTCCTCGTGAGGGCATTATCTTGTCATGTAGGCTGAGAATCTTTGTGTTTTTAGTGGAGATAGCCAACGCACACATGGAAGTATTTACACTACATAGAAAGTTCATTTCACTAATGTTACCATGAATTATTACCTTTTCAAAGGTGGCTTTGAAATAGTTGTAGTGTTTTAGATTTCAGAGGCTTTCCCCGAAACACAGGAACTATAACTCTGTGATGAATTTCTTCTTGATCTTCAGCGACTTTCTGCGACCATAAACGTCTCTTTACCGTCCAGCATCTTCCTCGCTGAGATCTTCCCACTATCTATTCCTGCAGCTCTAAAAATACACTCAGGCCATCGGTTTCTTAACCCCCCCTCTCCAAAAGACATGTCAGAGCAGCTTGGATAGGTCTGTGAAACCTGTCCGGAGATAGGTTTGAACACTGACCTGCGGTTCGGTTAGAGGTATCTGACCATCAAACGGGGCCTGTTGGTGAGGGAGGGGGTTAGTCATACTGACAAAAGCCAGGCGGGGGGTCTAAAAAAGGAGGGATGCTCCTGTCAAGTAGAACATGATGACATGAGTGGAGGGATGGGGTCACGGGTGGGAGTTAATGCTGCTTATCAGCATCACTGGGGGTCTCGGGGTGCTGGGAAAGGAATCCAGTTTAACACATGACGGGACAACCCCAACACCAGCAGATTAGCTCAATTAACAATTTGTCTATTTGTTTGTCCTGTTGCAGAGTGCAGAGACCGCTGCTCCACCCACCGCTGCTCCACCCACTGCTGCTCCACCCACCGCTGCTCCACCCACCGCTGCTCCACCCACCACTGCTCCACCCACTTCACTGTAAAAAGTGGAACTTTGGATCAATGAACAAAAGTTGTGTAATTTGTTACATTTAAAATGATAACTTTGAGTAGATGGTTTTCTCTACTTAAAAATTTGATTTGATAAAAACTAATATTTTTAAATATAACATATTGCATTTTTTGCCTACAATATTACCTATTAAACTAATTAAAAGCCCATTTTCATTGACATAGTAGCGTGAGCCTCTGCTCTACGGGTGTGTTTTAATGTTTATTGTTTTATCTTTGTTTTTTTTTTCTTGTGTGTTTCTCGTTTTTATGTAATTTATCCATATATTATTTATCTGGAATCGTTTGAACATTTTAGCTGTGTTTTTATTGTTCTTTGAACTTTTAATATGGTGCGCCTAGTTTGACCGAGGTCATTTTAAGACGCCGTATGAATCAAATGAACATCATAAATGTAAACTTTTGTGAATTGATTTAAAGTTTCACTTTTTACAGTTCACTCTACCACACTGCTACTGCATCACCCTCCACGTCTGCAGCTTTCTCACAGAATTAAAGCTTATAATTTCAACGTTTTGTTGGGGGATGTTATCCGTTCAGAGACATGGAGCCATTCATTCATCCATCTTCCATCCATCATCCATCCATCATCCATCATCCATCATCCATCATCCATCCATCATCCATCATCCATCCATCATCCATCATCCATCATCCATCCATCATCCATCATCTATCATCCATCCATCATCCATCCATCATCCATCCATCATCCATCATCCATCATCCATCCATCATCCATTCATCATCCATCCATCCATCATCCATCATCCATCATCCATCATCCATCCATCCGTTAAAAAGTTCCAGTAAATCAAAGGACATAAACACTGAAGCTCCATCTCTAAAGTATTAACACGTACAGGTATTTGAAATTATTTAAACACCAGTTGATCTTTAACTTCTCTTATCTTTATATTGTAAAATTAGAGTTTATGTAAACATTTTCTTGAATTTGGGGAATTTTTAACTTACTTAACCTGCTAAAACTTTAGTGCCAGACAAAGACACTATTTTCTTCAGTGGATCAACCAAATACAGAATATATTTTATGAAAATTCTTGTTTCTCTCAAGATGAAATGTTACTTTGTGAGTCATTACGTTGTATAATAAATGTAAAATTCTGATACCATAAAAATAAGATAACATTTTTAGTTTTGGTTTTATTTATCTTGAGTTATATTTTACAAAAAAATAAGTTCAAAAACATTGTATAATTTATAAGTAACAAGGTTAGCGATCCAGTCAAATGTGAGCCTCTTCCTCCAAAGGCTAAATATTCTTCACTACATACCATAAATGTGTGAGGTTTTTGAAACTGCATCAGTGCAGGTTTCATCTTTGGGATTCACATGTGAGGTGCAGGGAGTCTTTGTGTCAGCAGATATCTCATTCAAAATGCTGAAGTTTCATGTGGCAGCTGCCTTAAGCTGTTAAAGTTCCCCACGATAATTTAAAAAAAAAATATATATATATATATATATTCCCAGTAGTGTCTTAATTATGATTGTGGGGTTTTTAGCCAAAATTCCACAACCTAAATGTCTTAAAAAGCCATTTTTCATGTTGATCTGAAGCCTCTGCTTACAAAATCTCCTCTGAGGGGGCGTGGATTTGGAGCTCCGCCCCTGATCCCCCCTGTCTGATTATGATAGCTCTGTGTCTCTCTAGCGTAAATCTTCACCACTGCTAAATAAAAACATCCATCAATCTGGGTAATGTCCAGCCGTATGGTTCTGATCCGGATGTCAGCTGGACGAGGAAGTGAAGATCTTCATGGACAGAACTTCCTCCAAAATCCTGATTCTTTCTCCTTCCAGTTCACCAAAGACTCTTTTAGCTAATTCTCCAATGTTTATTGACTGTGATCAATACATTCAATCATTGGTTTCTCAGAGTTCTTGATAAAATAATCAAAGCTAACATCAAAATGCTCTTTCATTGATTTACAATCCTTTCCAACTGCGGTCAAATGAGCCGCCGTTCACATTTCCGTGGTCACATCAAGAAGCTCCGTGGAGTCTGGTGGAGATTTTCCAGCGTTCTCAGTCCTGCTACCGGAAGTATTGGATGAAACTCACACCAAAAATCCAGTGATGCTGATTTGACCACAGAAATGTGAACGGCGGCTCATTTGACTGCAGTCAATGTGAAGATACCATCTTCTCTTCTCCAGAACCTGAACTAGACACTAGGAACAGATGAGGGTTTAGTGCATGTGCAGCAGAGCTGTTGATGGAAAGAAGATCATTCATTCAAACAGAGTCTGTCCAAGACACTTTGACTGATTTAAAAGGAGAAATACTTAGAAAAACCTAAATGATTTCTTATTACATTTGTTCTCTTTCGGAAGAAAAATGACACACAGACATGTTAGAAACTCTACAAGCAGGATTTTCATTGAAGGTTTTTAAAATCCATCAGGTGGTTAAATCACCTCTCAGCTAGATGTTAATTGTTGCACACTGAGGCAGCTTAAGCATCAGAGCATTGAGTTTCCATCTGTTTCCAACGTCACCTTTATAATCAGTGATTCTAATGATCCTAACAAATTGTTTACCTGCGTTAGAAAACCGTGTTAGGAAACGGTGTGTCTGACAGAGTTGTCAGCTTTGCTTTGGGTCTTCTGCTCTCTGTGGGGTTTCCTTTGAATGTGGAGTCCAGAGATAAAGCGACTCCTTCTGAGTGGAGACTTTTGGAACGCAGCAGCTCACAGATGCTCCACAAAGATCCGCATAAACTCCTCTATCACAGAAAACAGAAGTACCCACTTCAGCCTTCCTGCACTTGGAGAAGAGAATGCAAATGAGTGGGCTGTTCTCAGTAAACAAACAAGAGCTGAAAACCCCTCCTAACTCTGCTTTCCACTCAGGAAACCAACCTCAACGGCCTAATGAGCTGGCTAATTTGTCTCAGGTTCATTTTACAAGATGCAGCCGTGTTTGTGTTCATCTGATAGCTGTTGTTTAGATAAGACTGGGGGGTGTGGAGGAGAGGTTGATCATTCTCCCCACCAGCTGGAGGCCAGGAAGAGCTGGACAATCCTCCCTTCTTCTCATCCTCCCTCTCAGCACAGTCGTCCAAGTGAGAAGCGTCTATCCGCCGGCCTGCTGCCGAAGTGGAAGCCAGTCATTATGAGAACAAGTGATTTCTCTTTCAGCCTGGTTCATGGGTCAATTGCTCCCTCCCTCTCTATTTCATGGCAGAGTTGGTGGGATTGAAGCTCTCCTCTAACCCGAGCTCCCAATTCCCACGCATTCTTCAGGTCTATTGAATCCTCCGGAGCCTCACAGTTTGCTCTTGTGCTTTTGCAGCATTGTGTCTCACTTTATTGATCCTAACGAGGGGGCGATTTGTGTCATCCCAACAGGCGGGGCCCTGTGTTTGTCCAGATTTATGTGCTGTGCCTTCAGTGAAAATCCCTTCCCAGTAAAATCTTTAACACCCCTTGCTGGTGTCGTATTGAATAACTGTCAGCTGGAATTTGATGACAGAGTTTAGGGCTTTGCTTATCTCTCTGGCTGCTCAGGCCTCTCTTCATATGGCCTCTGTAAAGGCAAATATATAACTTACAGTTGAGAGGGTTGTTTCTTTTTTATGACATGGATGTAGTGAATCTGACAAAGTGTAATTCTGATTTAATGAGGGTCCAGGCGGCCCGGCCCGCATGGATCAGTGCTACAGGCTTTTACATTCACTCATCCACAGAACGATCCTCCCTTCATGTTCAACAGTTTATGATTCTCTACATTAAAACACAGACAAAGAGGATAAGCTGTTAGCATTTTAGCAAATGACTTTAGCATTGTTTAGTACTTCGGCTCACATTTCTCTGGAAGACCTCAGGTTGATGATAGAAGTTAGCTTTACCGTTTTCTCCAAAACGTCACAGGAAATCCCAACTGAGTCAAGTCTGGAACACTACTTTCATTTTCTTTATTTGTTTATGTATGCACATGTATGTACATGTATGCACATGTATGTAGAGTTGGGCACCGAAGTTCGGTTCCAAGTAGGAACCATTATTATTAAACAGCTTCTACCTAAGCTGAAAGAAGCTGCTGAAATCGGTTCCTCATTTCAGTGGTCAGTTTCATTAAAGATCTATTTCTCTTAGGACATGTCAATCATTTCTACTCTGTTCTGTACGTTGAAGTTCTAGACAATTCGTCTGCCTTTCTTGTGATAGTGGGCAGGCTCAAATGAGACCGCTGACGGGGCGAGCACGAGACCACCCAGAGCTCAAATGTCTGGCTGCATTTCACAGCAGATCACTGAAGTTTGACACGTCGCTGCGTCGCATCAGCCAATCAGGAACTCAGCTTTGGGCATGTGATGTTTTCAGTGACCTGATCAGTGGATGAAATACTAATCCAATACGAGCAATTTTGTCGCAGCGCGGCGGTTCCCTGTCTGCAGCTAGCCTCCCAGACTTCAGCGGAGCTCGCTCAACACGCTTAGAGAGAGACATCAGCCGTGGGGAGCGGGAGCAGCCTGCTCGGGTCTCCTGAACTGAAATGTTTTTATTATTTACATTAAGATAATATTATAAAAGGTTCCCTTCTTTGTACCCCCTCTCGGGTTAATGTGGGACAGCCTTCAAACTCAGTCACAGAGACACAGAAACACAGCGGAAGCGGCTGTCAGTTTAGTGCTGAAGCTAATTAAGAGAATCCGGTTGATTTTCAAAATAAAAGATTTCAGTCTCATATAAAATATATATATATATATATATATATATATATATATATATATATATATATATAATTTATTAGTTCTTCTGCAGCCCGGTGGCGAGGGGTCCATGGACCGGCATCGGTAAGCGGCCCGGTGGTTGGTGACCACTGGTTTAAACCACTTGCCAATTAAAAAGAAAGAAAAATCCCAAATATTTATAGAAATTTGGGTCTCTGTGGAATCAAAATGCCTGATATGAAAACAGGACATAAAGTCATATCAGTCAAAAAAGTTTATTGAAACCAGGCTGTAAATATTCTGGCTGGGTATTCATAATAATTTCCAAAATCTATTTTATTCAATTCATGATTTTTTTCTATCCTTTCGATTCTCTCAATACAATTCAGTTTTGAGTGTACACATTTATACACATTTGTTTATAAGTACATAAAAAATCTACTATATGTTTTGAATATATCTGTACTAATCTGATCCAGTTCACATACTGTAAATGTATCAGTGAAATAATGAGATTGTTAATATCATCCAGTGTTACATGGATTCTCTAAAGGAGAAGTTCTAACAAAAATGTTCAGATCATTAACATTGGAAACATTGTTCTGCTTCTCCTGGAGGACGTTTCAGTTTGGACACTAGGTGGAGATTATGCTATACCATTACACCTTATTCAAGAAGAAGAAGAAAGAATGAGGAAAAACTGTGTTTTAGACCACAAATAGGCAGAGGTGGGACCAAGTCATTGTTTTGCAAGTCCGAGTCAAGTCCCAAGTCTTTGTCCTCAAGTCCGAGTCAAGTCCCAAGTCAAAAGCACTCAAGTCCCAAGTCGAGTCACAAGTCAACACCAACAAGTCTCAAGTCGAGTCACAAGTCCTACTATTAATGTTTCAAGTCATTTCAAGTCATTTAATAAACAATGTAATATTAATTACACAGATTATGTGTGCTTTTAAGAACTGCATTTTGAAAGCATTTTAGCTAAATTCCCACTGAGTTGATGCATCCCCACTTCAAAAATCCAAAATAATTTCTCTATAACAAAAACGCAGTTAACCACATTTGAAATGTGGTAAGATGGAGACAGCAGGGAACCAGGGTAGTCTGGATATTTAAGGGGTCATACCATGATTTTCTTAAGCCTTTCAGAGTGAACTATATCCATATATATGATCATATATTACGTTTGGAACACTAAAAAAACATTCATGAAAGACTACCAGTTATTTTCTTTAGTTTCTGTCCTACCCGGAAGTAAAACAACTCGATTCCTGAGGCTCCGCCTGCTGCTGCGTGTGACTGCCGACCATTTCATGATTTCATTCTAGAGCCAGCAGTGTGTATTCGTTTTTCCCTCAAAAATAAATATTAATTATTTTCAAAGATGGATGCACATACCATCTGCCCTCACTAGGCCTGGCCATCAGTACACTGCTTCACAACAGAAATACACTCAACGACTGTGCCCAAGGGGGGGGGGTTCCTAAAGGAGTCCCACATCTACTGGGATACTGTTTGAGCTGGAATTTATTCAAGACAGGACACAACCAGAAGATAGGTTTTCTGCATTTAAATGAAAGTTTTTTGCTGATCATCATTAGCTCAGAGGAGAAATTGGGTGTTGGTGTTAGACTGGGGGCGGAGCTATCAGAGCATACTCTTCCTAAAAGGGGCGGTCTCACTCTGTGACATCAGATCATGAGGCTCGTTTTCGTGGGTATGGGAGGGGCTGCTGCTAACAGCGCAGTTTGTAGAGGATTTATGGTACTCAGAAATGCATGGATGAATCAAAATACCACTTTGGAGTTCTTTATGTGAGGAATGAACATTAAAATACACTTAAATGCTCAAAAAGTTGTTTTTTCATGGTATGGTCCCTTTGAATCCCCTCACTACAGACCAGATATGTGCACTTAAGCTTGTGGGTGATGAGGTACTGACTCTTTCAGTCTAAATTAATAAACCAGTACATTTACCAACCAATGATTCTATTTCATTTCAGCATTTTCTTTATAAACAGAGCGGATACAGGAAGAAGAACTGAGGAAGAACGTAAAATGCAGAGTGGTTTAGTTCAGGGGTCTGCAACCTACGACTCCAGAGCCACATGTGGCTCTTCTATCCCTCCATGGTAATAGTAATTCTCAAAAATTTAGAGATAAGATATTATTTTAGCAACATGCTAACATTTATGGCTAATTTGTTATCTACTGGAGTTTTTAGGCTAAGTTAGAGTTTAGCTTTTATTTTAGCAACATGCTAATCTTTTTGACTAATTTAGTTATAGAGTAATTTTAGGCCATTGAGGAGTTCAGCTAGTAATTGAGCAATGAGCTAGCTTTTTTTTCCTAATTTGGCCTCTAATTAATTTTTTAAACATTTTTGGCCAATCTATTATCTCCCTGAGTTTTGGGGCTAATTTAGAGTTTAGCTTTTATTTTAGCAACATGCTAAAATTTTTGGCCGATTTAATTTGCTGAGGTATTTTATGCTAGTTTGGAGTTCAGCTAGTAATTAGGCAGCAAGCTAGCTTTTTTGCTAATTTGGCCTCTACTAAAAGTAAAAGGTAAAAATGTTTAAAAAAATCAAATTTTGAGAAATGCTAGTATTTTTTATATTTTTTACGCCAAAAAAATAGATAGAATTCATATATATTAAAAAAAGAAGGTCATGAATGCAAATCCAAATTTCTTAAAGGCTAAAGTAAGATGCAGTTCTAGGTTTGATCAGAGCCCAAATGGCTCTTTTACTGTTAAAGGTTGCCGATCCCTGGTTTAGTTTGACTAAAAAAACAAAACAGAACAAAATATATGAATAGTACATCTAGGTTTATGTTAAACATTTTTGTTGTGAAATTGATTTTTTGTTGTTTGAGATACAATTTGTTTGTATTCAGTACAAAATTTCTGTCAACTTACTGTCAAAATATCTCACATTAAGTTAACAGGAATTAAGTTAAATTATGTATTCAAGACAGAAAAGTAGGATTCAAAACAAAAATGCTAAATGTAAAACTAAATGTGGTGTGTGTGTGTATATATATATATATATATATATATATATATATATTGGTACATACAGTATATTTATAAAGTGACTTTAAATTACATTTTATGTATAAATATATATTGCAAAGTTATGCAACAAATATTACTTTGTTCACGCTGTATTTGAACAGGAAACACTCTGAATACAGAGATTATGAGTATGATTAAATTCATTAGAATCAAATAAATTGTATTCATGGTGGACAAATCTTCTTTATCAGAAGTACACATCTAATGATAGCAGGTGAAACACTAAAATAAAGACATGCAAACTAAAAACTCTTAAAGCAGTAAATGTAAATATTTTGTCAATGAAAAAGGAAGGAACAGCAAATATTCAAGAGGGAATGTGACCCCCAGAGAAAGAGGATGTTTTTTTTACTAAAACACACCATAAAACTTAAAGCAGCAAAATTGGTAAACTGAAAAAGGGGAAATAAAGAACCCTATGCAGCACATCAGTGAATTCTATAATACATTTGCTGGATTTATATCAGAAAACGACAGAGAACAACCGAGCCCGCTCCACAGCAGCCCTGCTGTCCCGCTATGATCGCTCGCGTCCTGCCCAGATCCAGGTAAAGATCTGAGTGGTGGAAATGTCCAAATCACCTGTTGTCACTTTGCGATTATACTAAGCTGCATGGTGTCACAGTGTACCGCTAACAGAGTTTACAGTCTCATTCATTTAACAGCAGCTAGCGGTTAGCCGCTAAGCTAGCGCCAGCTTTCACTCAGAACTTACTTGATTTTGCTGCTCCTACAGTCAGATGAAGTTGGTTGATGTTGAATCTCTGTGAGTAATCCTTATATCCACATGCTCTTCGAACTGCAAACCGTTTGTTGTTGACGATCTATAAACTTTTATGCTAGAAGTAAAAACACCGGCAAACAGGAACTCGTGCTTTTAAAGGGGAGGCGGGACTATGTTTTTCTGCAATTTGATTGGTTGGACTGTCACATCAATCAAACGTGGCTCTAATTTGATTGGAATGTCGGGCCGACACCGCAGACGGATGTAAATAAGACAGATAGAGAGACCGCAGTGCGCGCGGCTTTCTCTCTTTATACTTTATACTTTATAATCCGTGGATTTGGGGGGAAAATGGCAAGTCTTTCCGAGTCAGAGGGCTAAAGTCCGAGTCAAGTCACAAGTTATGTATATCAAAGTCCAAGTCAAGTCACGAGTCAGAGGTAGGAAAGTCCAAGTCGAGTCTAAAGTCGTCAAATTCATGACTCGAGTCTGACTCGAGTCCAAGTCATGTGACTCGAGTCCCCACCTCTGCAAATAGGTACTTTAAAAATATTTCCCTAAAAGAGTTTGTAGAATTCATGTCTGTGAGTTTATAAAGATGTTTGTTTCTTTCATGTTCATGTTTTTTTGACTCAAGGGTCTCATGGTGGTGCAGTGGTTAGAACCAGAAGACCCTGGTTCACATTCATGCGGCGTTTCCATGTTATCCTCCCGCATGCATAGACTTTTCCGGGAACTCTGGTTTTCTCCCACGGTCAAAAAAAAAAAAACATGCTTCATAGGTTAATCAATGTTCTAAATTGGACTTTTAGATGGTAACATGCTCATGGTGAACCTTATGTTCACCCACCAGCAGCTGGGATAGGCTCCAGCAACCCCATGACCTCAAATGGAAATGGAGTTTGAGTTAAATTCATGGACATTAGTTGAAGGATTTGTTTGAACTCAATGACTTCTTGTTCCTAAAACACATTCCCATTTAACCTGCACAGATTTCTCAGGTTTGTGTTAGAAACTCCCATGTTCCCTCGGAATACCTTCAAACATCTCAGTTCATATGTAGGTTTATAGTGAAACTTTTTCATCTGACCCTTTAGATAGGAATTTGAAAGTTGTTGATGATTTTACATTTGAATGGAACAATAAGCACATCATCACCTTTGGTTTACACTGTTCATCTCTGGGTTCTAGTCTGTATTAAATCATTTTTAGTGAGAACTAGAGCTCCATTCAAGACTATGTGCTGTTTCTGATCACTTAAGATATTTAAATAAGGGTCCAAAAATTTGAGCTCAACATTTGTACTTTTTCTACAGCTCTCTCCTTTTCTTCTTTTTTAAATTTTGCAACACTTCCAAGTGCTCGGATTGTGATTTGCAAAACACTTGAATCAGTCTACCTTTGTTCCTGCTGCTTTTTAATTATAACAAAAAGTAAAAAAAGGAAGAAAGAAAAGTGATACACATAAGAAAAACAAACCCTGCCTTTGTTCTCTGTTCCACAGGCTAAACTTAAACATGTGCTCCTGTCCTTCGTGGTTCTGGGGAAGCAATGGAGCATCACATCAGGGTCTCCTCCCAAACAACCAGCTGAGGGAGGACAGTGTCTGAGAGAAATGGTGTGCTGTACTGTGACGGCTGACCCCGGCATCCACTCTCATTCGGCTCTCCAACCCCATCCTGAGTCAGCTAAGACCCTCCACCCCACCCAGCCCCCTGATCTTCAGAACAAACTGCCACAGAGGACGGTTTTGTTCCCAACAGACAGGTCACCTGTCCTGCAAAGGAATGTTGGGGTTAGAACTTGTAACTGCAGTGATGTTGAATATTTGTATGTATCTCATGATTTTGGGGCATCTTTCTCCAGTCCTACCAAACCTCCTCCAAACCATTGCCCCTCCTTTTGAAGTCAACACTTCGAAGTTCGTTTTCTCCTTATAACGAGATAATATATTGTTTTATTGGGAAAACAAAATCTTAATATGACGAGGATGAGATATGATCTCTTTTTCTTGAGAAAACTAAGTTTTTTTATATCCTTATAATGAGGTAATATCTCGTTATAACGATATAAAAAAGTTTGTTTTCTCATTATAACAAGAAATTATCTTATCTTGTTTCCTTGAGAGAACAAAATTCATTTTCTTATTATAACGAGAATGAAATTTGATCCAGTTTTCTCAAGAAAGCGAACTTTGTTATGTCCTTATAACAATATCTAAATATAGCGAGAAAACAAAATTTGTTTTCTCATTATGATGAGATACTCTTCATAACGAGAAAATGAACAAAACTAAGTTAATTTTCTCATTATAACAAGAAAATAATAAAAAAAGCAGGCAGTTTTCACCGTCCGTACATCACAGCTGCATAGTTAACCCTAAAGCCTTTCTGTGGTTTAAACATTACTGCCCTTCAACTCTCCTGCTCCCTAAAATAATACCCCCGACCCTCCACTTGGAACACACATGAAGAACCTTCCCATTAAAGTTGCATCATCGCTCTGAATGGTAACATGATATCCTTGAAGCTCAGGTGCAACATGTCACACAGTGATTTAGCACCAACAAACAGGAGGATGCTGAGAGACGGGGCCAGTTTACTGATCGCTAACCGCTGACAATGCTCTTGAAGGAAGTCAGAGTTTGGTGACACAGTCTCTCAAGGAGGACCACCAAACACAGGACCCTTTCATCTTAATCACACTTTTGCCCCATTTCACTAAGCAAGTGGTAAAACTGTAGGTATAAAAGAGGAAAACCCTCAGCGTGTTTTGAGAAATTTGTCAGACAAATTTCTGATAGAAACATTCCAGCGTCACCAGTGCAGCGATCGTTTTTTCATTGCTTTGCTTGGCTTTTGTGGGGCATGAATCTTTGTCCCGTTGCTGACTTACATTTTGCTGTAACTGATCTAGCCTGACACAAAAGTAAGATGTCAGATGTCTCCTACCATGCTACTCAGCTTCATCTTTCTTTCATCTTGTTTATCTCTCTGTTTTCAAAACAGCTGTTGTGAGTTTATGACGAACTCAACGAAATGTCAAGGAGTTAGCTCCTCGTTCACGCGTTGGTTTTCTCTGGGAACTCAGTCATAGTTATGAGGACAAGCACTTCCCGTCTTTGGGTTCACAAAGCATACTCGTGTTGTGTCAAAAAAAAGAAGTTGAACCCTTTGAGGTAATAACACAGACAATCCATAGTGTACCTGACTTTGAATTCATTTGGCTGATAAGAGCTTCATCCTGAGCTCGGACATGGGCAGAGGTGAGCCAGAGTGGGATTCAGTGGGTCTGATGGGACTGATTCAAAGCTCAACTCACCAAATCAATGACTGTGATGCATATTTGTAGCTGAAATCAGGCTTAACTGGCAGTAATTTAGGTCAGGATAACAAAAAATATTCAGCTTTAAGATGGAAAATTGAAAATACATATTTAGGTAGACTCCTTTTCGCGTAACTGAAAGAATACTTTCTTTGGATTGGTGCATGGTGAACAAGCAAAACTCTAGTTCTCTGAGCATTACACACTGGGAAAATGAGCTGAACTTGCTAGATTGCGCTCTGTGAAGACTAATGGAAGGCTGTTTTGAGTGTCTAATTTGTAAATAATTTCCTCTCTGTTTGAAAATGGTTTCATATTTCTTTTCAGGCAGAGGGAACAGCAACAGTTGTTTAATCAAGATCCTCGCTGATAATTTCTGGCAATGCAAAAACCTCACCTGGAAGCTCCAAGGATTTGTCCTCTGATGAACAGTCAAGTGCGTTTGAACCCTGTGGAAACATAAAGCATGCACTTGCATTTCTGGCTTAGTTGCTGGTAATTAGGGAAAGTCACAAATTCTACTTTCTATTGTTTTCCCAGCCAGGAAAAGACAAGTGGACCCATATGGTTTAAAAGTATCAGAAAACGTGGGTCCTGAATGGGCTTGTCCACAGTTTCTGTGGTGGCCCCACCTGTGTTTGCCCACATTGGCTTAAGTTGACACTTGGTGGGTAGGTTCGCTACGCTAGCCGGCCCCCGGTGGACAGTGAAGTGTGCTAGCGGGCTCCACTGTCGTGAGCTACCAAGCTTCTTTGTTTGCAAGCTCCGCTGTAGCGAGCGAGCGAGCTCTGTTTTATCAAGTTAGCTAGCTCCACTGTAACGAGCTAGCAAGTTCCATTGTATGGAGCTAGTGAGCTCCGTTGTATTGAGCTATCAAGCTCTGTTTTAATGAGCTAGCAAGCGCCACTGTAGGCAGCTCCACTGTCCACCGGGCGGCTACCTAGCGTAGCAAGTCTACATAATGAGTGCCCACTTAGCCAATGTGGACAAACCCATTTGGGGTCGACTTTTTGCCCACTTTTAAACCATGAGGACCACTTGGCTTTGCTGGCTGGGTTGTTACTTATGTAATTAAAGAACAATTGCAAAGACAGTCATTTAATGAACCCCAGCTCACCGGGGACAAACAACATTCAGAGACCACAACTGTTTCTGGGGTAAAACACAAACTTCTAGAAGAAAGTTGTCATCTTCTGCTGGGAGGATATCAAAGATGACAGTAAAAAGGACCTCCGAGAGAAGCTTGTGGCATGCTAGTTTAAGGATTTAAGGCATTTCGATACATCAACTCAGGTTTAAGTCACATTCATTAACATCTTCCCTGGAAGCCAAAGGCACAAAGCAGATAATGAGCAGCCATAAATGAAACCCAACACAACCTCTGATGATGTTGGCTCTTTGCATCTGGCTGCAGAACTGGGAAAGTGTGCTCATTCGTTTTAAAAAACAAAGCCCAGTTTGATGGTATTCTTCTGTTTGGCTTGGCCAGGTCCCAGGTGATTGATGTGGCAGAGAACCTGACTGAGAGAGGCGGTGCACTGTGTTGATGGTCTGCTTCACCCCTTAATCAGCTGGAGAGAGTGTGCGCGCATGATTGATTCTCCCACTTTTATTTGTTCTCTGTGTTTTGCAGAGATGTGCGGCTGAGTTGGATTACCGGAATGGTGAGGAAATGTCTTCCAGTTGTTAGACGGTTCTCCTCAGCAGAGAAAACTTCTCCATTCTTATAAAAACAGGTTGGAGTTTGACTGCAAAAAAAAAAAAAAAGTTTCAGCTGAAAAAAACGTAATTTGTTCTCAACTTGAAAATTATTTTAATGCACGTTGAAAGTTATCATTCCATTGTCCCAAAGTACAGATTGGATCAGTTTTTAAAATGTGTATTTTTGTAAGTTTTAACATTTTAATTTTGGCTAGTTTTTTCTTCTAATTTCTTTCATTTCATGTATATTTGTGTAATTTTTTTGCAAGCATTCACGCTACAGTGATTCTGTTTCTCTTTATTAATATTCCATATTTATTCTTCCATACATTTTTTTATACGTTAAAACTCAGTTACACTTTGAGCAATTTCTGCAATCTTGGTATCAAAACGTTCAGCTCGTGAAGGACATTCCTGCTTGTACTTTTGGTATTTATACATTTTACAGTTTTTAAGATTTTATGCAATTTATGTGATTTTCAGCCCCATGGAAAATAAAAAGGACATTTTTCAAATTTATGCAATTAAAAACATTCAGCATGGTAAGTAGGAAATTCATCCATTTACTTTTATTCACATATTTTTTGAAGTTTAATGCAATTATTGAAATTGTACATATTTTTGAAACTTTACACAAACTTTGCAATTTTTTTCACATATTTTTTTCCAAATATTAATGCATTTTATGCAAATCATTCAAGTTTGGTATCAAAACATTCAGCATGTTAAGGACATTAATGCTACTGAGGCTTTTAAGGCTACTTTTGAGTTTATCAAATATTTTAGCATCATGTTAACGTTTATGGCTTATTTAGCATCTACTTAGGTTTTTTTTTTTTTTTTTTTTTT
>NC_050535.1:15371113-15404652 GCF_002922805.2 Oryzias melastigma | reverse complement strand
AGCAACCTGACAGCTTTTTTGAGTAATTTGACATCTAAGGTTTTTAGGCTAATTCTGAGCTAAGCTAATAACGTGTTAGCTTTTTTGGCTAAGGTGGCATCAACTGAGGTTTTGTGGAATAGTTTAGAGTTAAGCTGATATATTAGTAATGTTGCAATTTTTTTCATGAAATTCTTCAAATTCTTTGTGCTCTTTCTGCAAATTATGTGTCAAAATGTTCAACAGATTCATGACTTAATTTAGCAATTAAAATTAATGCCTTTAGCATCTTCAACAACCACATTCAGCAAACAGCATTCACACTGCAGGTAATGCAACTTTTCTAGTTTTCTTTGTCTTTTTGTTTTGTTTTGTGTTTGCCAACGGGTCTATAAAAGAAGCTGAGCTGACTCTTGAAAACTATTCAATCAAAGCAGAAGATGGAGCGCTCAGCATCCAAAGATAAAAGTTCACCATGAAGAGCCTTTCCGTCAGGCTCCTCCAAAGCTGCAGGTGATGCAGAGAGATAGATGTTGCTCGACAGGCAGAATGTCAAACCGCTGGCTGACAGTGTTTACACTCCATCCATCAGTGACAGCTGCCACATCCAAAACTTTGGTAAACAGCTGGAAATCCTGTGCAGAACTCACTGTGCCCCTTGTTGTGTGTCTAAATCGATTGAAGGTCATTCCCACTCACACTCCAGACAAGGACTGAAGCAGACTAAAGGGTTTCAAACATGTTCGAGTTGGAAATAAGTTAAATACAAACTGTATTTGTTTAACATATGATGTAAATTGTTAAAATTACCTGTACGTTTGTATATTTTAGGGTGATTGTGAACCAGAGCCCAAAACTGAACCTTAGATCACAGGATAAAACACCAGGGTCTCGACTTTAGGCTCTTTGATTTTTATAAATAAAGTTTGATTGGTTGATAGTGTCTCTTTTACTGATCAAAGGAGTTTTTGACACTAAATCAGCCAAAGTTATTCTTGGTTATACCATAGTCCGGGTGAATACTCGATTCTGATTGGCTGTTGGGTCTGGATTAAAAAGTAATAAACCACGGTGATAACCACACCTAAAAAAGACGTTCTGGTCACACAGACCATTCTCCGCTTCACGTCAGACGGTTCAGACTTCCGCGAAGGGCGTTAATTTCTCATAATGCACACCTTAATACTTATTACTTACTGACTTATATGATATAAAAGCAAAAAGTTGACAAAAGCATCAAATGTCCTTTACAGTTTATTGCTGACAAACTTGTCTGACATAGGCTGTGAACGCACAGCAACGTTAACATGTTTTTCCAAAACAACAATCTGCTCCTCACTGGCAGATGACAAAAGATTTTCAGAATTAGAAATGTCTAATATTGAGATTCAATTCTGGTGTCAAACCCAGGTGTTATTGCAGAGGATATGTCTCACACAAAGGAAAGAAGATTGTCTCTGAAACCACAGACACATGTAAGGAGATATGGATGTTAGGGGATGGTTTAGGATGATGATTAAATCTCCTAAGCTTAAAGATTAATTTAAACAGTTTGCCATCTTGGAATTCCTAAGTAACTGGAAATTTCAAATTGTGCTTTTAGTCTAAAAAATATCAACAATATATACATGTATTGTTTAGAATCTCAAAGACAGAACTCTTTTTTTTCAATTAAACATTTCTGGAAATTGAAGGTTAAGTCATTCTCTGTTTAAGCTTTTCAAATGACCTTAAGCTGCATAACTAAGAAGCAGCATCTTGGATGGACTTCCTCCATCTGTCAACATGGGACCTCTGCTTTGCCTTTGCTCTGATTGATCCCACTCCCTCAGTCAACTGGACCACCAGTCTGCTTTGAACGGCCCGCTCTGCATTGTTTTCCAGCCTGCCGCTCTTGTCGAATGTCAGTGGGAGTCTTCCTCTTTGAAATGTTTCAGTGAAGCAGCTGTCCCAGTTTCAGGCATTTGTCATTTTGTGGCAGAGTTTTTCCTGCTGTGAGGAGTTCCTGCACATCCATCATGGGATTTTAGGATCCGTGTACTTTGTTATGTCACATGAAAGACAAACAGATCAGAATGGGCCCTGAAAAAAACAGAGCATGTGTAATTTTATTACTAGGTGTGATGAAGAAAGAGAGGCATACCTGTAGATCAATTCATTTCAATCAAACTCAGAACAAACTGTTCTGAGGATGTGAAAGTATCCACTTGTAAAGTGTCTTGATAAAACATCCAATGAGGATTCATGCAGCTTTTCCATTCAGACTGGGCATTGGATGACTTTGATGTATGCTGTGTGTCTGTGTGCTATAGGGAACACCAGGGATGGGAATGCAAAAGGAAACAGATCTGTTCCTGAGATCATCAAGGGGGTCTGCTAGGTCCACAAGGAGGAGGGCTTGTGAGGCAGCCCAGACCAAATACGCCGCTGATTGGACATATTGCATTCATTAGAACAGGTTAGACGATGCAGCGTGTCCATCAGCCCTGGGAGATCCGATAACAAAGGCGAGCTGTGCGGGGTAAGGCGATCCTGGAGCGGGGCCACGGCTGCTGGCCGCCGCCTCCTCTCCCTAAGAAACACCTCTCTGTTCGACTGCGTGAAAGTGGAGACCCTGAGAAGAACACAAAAAGAGTGACATGTGGACGCAGACATGTGGGGAGCATACTCACATGCAGACAAGAGCCGCTTTTAAAGCTTCCATCCGTCCTCAGAACCACAGAGGTGTTGATTGGGGGCAAGAACGTCCTTGAAAAGCCAGTTAGTGAAAAGGTCAAAGACTCACGTCATCAGTTTTAGAAGAAACAACTGCTGAGAGGAGTTCTAAAGGATCCATGTGGGAAAAAGAAGCTCAGGAAATACGGCAGAAATCTAACTTCTAATTAACCCTTTAACACCAGAGCTCCTGTGTTTATGTTCTATATTTACTGTACGTTTAACAGCATCATTCCAGCAGATTCTGAAGGAAAAATGGTTACAGTTAGGGATGTAACGATTCAGTCATGCCACGATTTGATTCAATTTGCAGTTTTAGTCAGGATTTTGATTTTTTCAGATTTTTTTTTTCTCAGCACGATGAATTAAAGGTATTTTACGGAAAAGTCTGTTTTCTTTTTGACCCTTACATCAAACTGTCTGTTCTCCTGCTAACAGAAAGGATTCATCACAAATAAACAATTATACAAAATACTGAAATGATCACAAATCCTTTCATGCTCCGTTCATGGTGTGCTCAATGTGACATGGAGCGCTCAGCACAACCTCCCCCAGGCGTTGTACGTGCACTCGCCCGCGCTCGCACTCAGGACACATGACCGTTCATATGCAGCTTGCAGAGAAAAACAGACAGAGAGCTAAAGAGAGTTAATAAAAAGAGCACGGCGCCCAGGAAGAAGCCAAAAGAGAAACAGTCGTGAAGCTGTGTCGTCACCATGACTGTTGTCATGGTAGATTGGTCAAAGTTGCAAAAAAGTAGCAATGAAAATGTAAAGTTGCAGGGTGAAAAACAATCTCTGGTTTGCTTGAATTTGCGTTAATAGTTGCAATTGCAACATCCTGAAATCCTGGAGGGACTGACGTATGGGAAACTTTTAGATCTGAAGGAGCTGCGAGAATTTCCCAGAAGAGAAGCAGATGAAGAACACGCAGCCAGTCCGCTACGCACACACAGACAGGCGTACACACTCTCACAGGCGCGCATACAGGTATGCACACACACTCTCCGGTATGCACACACACTCACACAGGCGTGCACACTCTCTCACAGGTGCGAACACACTCATAGGCGCGCACACTCACACAGGCGTGCACACTCACACGCGTGCACACTCACAGGCGCGCACACACTCTCAGGCGTGCACACTCACAGGTAGGGTTGGGCACCGAAGTACGGTTCCAAGTAGGAACCGTTATGATTTGCGCGGTTCTACCGAAACCGAAAGATGCGGCTGCAAACGGTGCCGGATTTCGGTTCCAAATTTCATTGAAGTTTCATTTGTCTGTGGACATGTCAATCACTTGTACTCCCTTCTGATTCTTTACGATTCAGCCTATCTATTTACTTTCTTGTGTTCGTGGGCGGGCTCATATAAAACCGCCAACAGCGCAAGCGCGCGCATCTAAAATGCCGAAGCTAAAGCGCTCGAAGGTCTGGCTGTATTTTACAGCAAAAACGGAAAATTCAGCCACGTGCAACCGATGCAGCAAGATTATCTCGTGTGGCAGAGGTAACACCTCAAATCTCAGCAAACATTTGACCACGCATGGGATTGCATTAAATGCAGAAAATTGCACGGTCTTTCACTGCTGGGGGGGTGTAAAGCGTGAAGGAACACACTCTAGCACATCCTCCGGAGCTAGCATGAGCATTTTGGGTCAAGAAGAAGAAGAGCCCGGTGAGGAGGACCCAGGAAACATTGAGAGCAGGCATGACACATCCGCTGACGGAGACGATTTTGACAGCAACGTCGGTGGGCGGGACTTTCGCTGTGAATAGTGGAGTTTCCGCAATTTTTAAACAACGCTGGAGCCCCATCCCAAAATGAAACAATGAATCGTTTCCTCCTTGTTGGGCTGCTAATAGCAGAAAGCTCGGCTCGGCTCCGCCCACCACCACAGCGGGTCGTCATCATCTGCTGCGCTTTGCAGACGTGTGATTGACATTTATCTTCCGCCTTATTTTATTGAAATAAAATATTGCTTTTGCCCAAAAACAACTGCAAATAAATGCCACATTCCTGATTTAATTTAATAAAATGTCAGGCTAAAATTTCAAGGACGTTTAAGTTTATTTAAGACGGAGTTTTATATTATGCTTTATATTACGTGCGCACAGCTGCACGGCAGGAGGGAGTCTGCGCTTGTTTGAAGCCGTTCTGCTTTGGATTTAGGAAGATAAAGGCATTATTTTTTATTACTGAAGTACCGCAATAAGCAGCGAAAGGGAACCGAAACCGAAACCAAAGCACCGCGGTAGCACCGGAACCGCATCAGATCCCATCGGTGCCCAACCCTACTCACAGGCGCGTGCACACTCACAGGCGTGCACACTCACAGGCGCGTGCACACTCACAGGTGCGCACACACTCACAGGTGCACTCACAGGTGTGCACACTCACACAGGTGTGCATGAAGATGCATGTTGATGAGTTTGAATAGTTTTTTACTGATTCACGAAGAATCGTTTCATCCTCAGTTACAGTATGTTAAAGATTTTTTCACCAGTGACGCCTCAGGTGTTGAAGGGTTAAAATAATGAGGGTTGTACAATAGAAAAGGAAAAAAACATAATTTCTTGCCAGCTTTCTTCAAACAACATAGTTTGCTAACTAACCTGGGAAAACAGACGCCTGGAACATACATCAACCTAAACACATTAGAAAGTGCTTTACAAACCAGTCTTTAGCATGGCCCAATATCTGGGGGGTTGTTTCCTGAATAATCTGTCTAATTGTAATGTTGATGACCTCTCTAATGACCCAGTAATCTTTTGATGGCCAGGACCATCTGCTCCTCTAAGATCGCTGCTGATGTTTTGCTCCATATCAATATTAGGATAAATGCCAAGAGAGGCTGGACGCTACAAGTGAGTTCTGCAGGACAATAAAGCCATTAAGTGGGCTTGGCAGACTACAAATGCCAAGAACAGCTCCCTGGGGGTGGCGGGGGTCTGGAGACAGACAGGGGGGCAGCTAGCTCCATGCTTAGTTGGTCATTTGCTGAATTTAGAAATGGTGGAGTGTCTGATGATGCATGCCTCTCCATCACGCTGAAGGATATTTGGGTAAGTGTCATGTTAACTCCCCGCTCTCATTCAACATCAGAGTAATGTTCACAGAGATGCCGCCTTTTCTCAGATGACTTTAACAAGGGCTCTGAAAGATCAATAAGAAAACTGGCTCCAGTTCAAAGTCCCCCTCCAATGAAAATCCTGTTTTTAACATGTCTGTGTGTCGTTTTTCTTCTGAAAGAGAACACATGTAATAAGAAGTCATTATTTTTTCTGCATTTCCGAGTGTTTCCCTGGATTTTTGGTGTGAGTTTCATCCAATACTTCCGGTAGCAGGACTGAGAACGCTGGAAAATCTCCACCAGACTCCACGGAGCTTCTTGATGTGACCACGGAAATGTGAACGGCGGCTCATTTGACCGCAGTTGGAAAGGATTGTAAATCAATGAAAGAGCATTTTGATGTTAGCTTTGATTATTTTATCAAGAACTCTGAGAAACCAATGATTGAATGTATTGATCACAGTCAATAAACATTGGAGAATTAGCTAAAAGAGTCTTTGGTGAACTGGAAGGAGAAAGAATCAGGATTTTGGAGGAAGTTCTGTCCATGAAGATCTTCACTTCCTCGTCCAGCTGACATCTGGATCAGAACCATACGGCTGGACATTACCAGGACATTAACATGATGGATGTTTTTATGTAGCAGCGGTGAAGATTTATGCTAGAGAGACACAGAACTATCATAATCAGACAGGGGGGATCGGGGGCGGAGCTCCAAAAACCACGCCCCCTCAGAGGAGATTTTGGAAACAGAGGCTTCAGATCAACATGAAAAATGACTTTTTAAGACATTTAGGTTGTGAGATTTTGCTTAAAAACTTCATAATCACAATTAAAACACTACTGAGAATGTTTTTTCTATTTGTCATTCCATAAAATACTATTTTTTGAGCTTTTATGTGTATTATACTGCTCATTCCTCACTATAAAGATCCCCAAAGCGGTATTTTCATCTGTTCATGCATTTCTGAGTACTCCTCTAAAAACCTGCACTTTCAGCAGCAGCCCCTCCCATACCTATGAAAATGAGTGGGTCGTCACGGTCTGATGTCACAGAGTGAGACCGTCCCATTCAGGAAGAGTCGAGTGTATTTGTGTTGTGAACCGGTGTAGCAATGGCCGGGCTTAGAAATGTTATGTGCATCCATCTTTAAAAAAATGGAATTATTGCTGTCTCCGGTGAAGAAATAGGTCTACAGTTTGTTGAACTAATGACTTTATTCTTCTTCTTTGTCCACAAAGTCACTGTCAAACTAACAAACAAATAAATAACTTGAATACAAATTTCAATAGACTGGTAACAAATTTCATGAACAAAAAAGGAAAACACGTACCTCGCTGGGTGAAACTCGCCAAAAAAAGGGAAAGCAAGAAAACATCATACAGTTTCACATCTGTTAAAAGGTCTTTTCTTCTCTGTCCTTTTGTCATTTGTATCTTCACTTTCCATCTTTGATTTATTACTTTTGTCATATGGAACTCAACAAGAGGCGTTCCAACAAAAGTTTTCTCTGAGCAACACAGTGTAACAAAGGTTCCGCCCCTGAGAAATATACAAAATAAAATACATAAATATGTCAAATAAGAATTAAACAAAAAAAGAACAAATGCCGACACTCTTGTTGTGGCATTTAATAGCTACTGTTTCTTTTCGTGGGAGAAATGAAGAAAGAAAGGCTCTAGAATGATGTCATGAAATGGGCGGCACCCTCACGCAGAGGCAGGCGGAGCCTCAGGAATCGAGTTGTTTTACTTCCAGGTAGGAAAAAACACACAAAAACAACTCATATTTCATAAATTGCTTTTCAGTCTTCCAAAGGTAATATATGATCTTATGCATGTATATAGTTCACTCTGAAAGGCTTAAGAAAATCATGGAATCACCCCTTTAAAGAAAAAAGATGGCCAAGTATGTATTCAAGTCCTCTAAATAGTACATGTCGATTGGGAATCAGCCTGAAGAACGATTCTGGACAAACATTTGCTCCCAGATAAAACATTTCTTATATCAATAAATGTTTATTTGATAGTGTTTCCACTGGTCTTCATATCTTTTCCTTCCAATAAAAAGATTGTATCTTTCAGTTCATTGTTGACCTTTCAGCTTTTTGCACCAACACCATAGTTAGTTCTCCCTCACCTGACATGTCTGCTGACAGGCAAACTCTGCTCTAACGTCTTTTTCATGCCTATATTTTCATGTATTTTCTGTTCAGGCTCATTAAGAAGGACCTGGTTAGAGTTAATAACTTACAGTATGTCAAAGCAGACCTAAGACTTTAAACAGCTGAGTGCTGTCACAATGTGACTTGGTTTGGTGTTAAATAATAGCCGGTTCCCCTCTCTGTGTTGGCACAGCAGTGCCTAGCACACGGCTGCTTTGGCTAAGGAAACGTTTCCAGGAACTTCAAATGGCATCTTATTTTCCTGGCAGCTGGCCTGATTTGACAGAGGCTTCATAGTGAAAACAGCTGCCTGTTGCTTCTCGAGTTGGTGGTGAGAACGACAAAGCCACACCAAAGCTTTAATGCGGTTAGCCGTGGAGTTTGCCAGAGTAAGCTGACATGCATTAAACTGGAGCCCAGAGGGACTGCAGTGATAAATCTCCAGCTTTAACATGTAGAACCCAAGTAAACCTGAAAGTGTTTGGAACAAGTTTAGGTTTTGAAAACTTCATTTGCAAATGGGAAAAGTATTTTGGACCTGAGCAAAGGTTTGGTTGAGTTGGGCTTTGAAACAGAGAGGAGTCTGTTCCTTCTATCTCTAAGCCTCTTCACCAGGACCTCCAGCCTGCCCCCTACAATCCTCCTCCCACAGAACCCATCATTCCCAGCGAGCTCCGCTGAATGGAGGGGAAAATAAAGAGATCTAAATGTCAGCGGGGAGCTGAGTGCATTCCACTCGCCGTGTCCAGAGACCGGTCACCCAGAACAACTTGTGATCCGGCGACAAAGCTGACGACAGCAGGTGGCCTTATAAAGAAATTTTCCTCCCAGAATTAGATCTTATCCCAGAGAAGTGCCATTGAGTCATAGATAAAGCAACCCCCACCCATCCTGCTGAGTCCAAAAGGATTTTCATTTCAATTTCTTTACACAACGATGCTTTTCATCCCGACCAGGGGGAGATGACAGTGCTGCTGCCATGAAATAAATGGGAAGCAGTTGAAAGGCAGAATTATCCTCAGGACCTGCAACGTTGCTTGAAATACCCCAGAGTTTCCATCCACGGACACTCCTGCTAAAGTTCTCGAGCACATACACGGGAATTTACAAAAAACAGAGAGGAATAATTCCAGCAGCAATCGGGCCTTGTCTGCTTCTGCGCGAACACAATCACACACACCAGCTTTAATCCAAGCAGCGCCAGATAATTTCATCTGCTGTATCCTCTCCTCATTCCCCCGTTTTCTGGTTGTCTGGAAGGCATATACATGATGCATGAGGAGGAAAATGCCAACCCCAAATAAAAATATATATTTTCCTACAAGGAAAATTATTTTTTTCTCTTTTTAGTTTTGCTCAGTTTTTGCCGTGTTTTGGCAAAAGCTCTGCTTGTGAAATGCCAATTTGGACAAAGAGGCAAATGCTTCAAAGCGCTCCATGAAAGTACATTATAACTGTGACAGACGCTGCAACTTGACCACAGGTCACCCTCTGTGATCGGGACGCAGCGAGCCGTCCTGGGAATCCCGGGTGTAGTCATCACACGGCAAGCATTACAGAAATGACCGTCACATTCATGGACTGAAGGACTTTGACTAGGACGGAAATTGGGATCGGAGGAACTTTGTATGTGTTGAGCCACATTTCATATTATGACAGAGGTGGGGACTTGAGTCACAAGACATGGACTCAAGTCAGACTCGAGTCATAAATTTGACGACTTTAGACTTAACTAAGACTTTCAGACCTCTGACTCGTGACTTGACTCGTACGTTTATATCCATAACTCATGACTTGGACTTCAGACCTCTGACTCGTGACTTGACTCGTACGTTTATATCCATAACTCATGACTTGGACTTCAGACCTCTGACTCGTGACTTGTTATTTTCCCCCAATTTCAAGGATTAAAAAGCATATTGACAAAGCCTGCGTCTCTGTTTCTTTCATCCTGTGTGGTGTCGGCCCAGCATCCCATCAAACCACATTGGATTGATCCGACAGTCCAGCCAATCACATTGCAAAGACCCCTCCCCCCTCAAAAAAAAAAATGTGAGAGTTCCTGTTTTACATCGTTTTTATGTTCTGGCACAAAAGTCAAGAGGTTGTCAACAAAACGCTTTGCAGAACATGTGGATAAGAGGATTACTGACAGAGACTCAACAACGACCAACTTCATCTGACTCTTGAAGCAGCAAAATCAACTAAGTTCTGAGTGAAAGCTGCCGCTAGCTTAGCGGCTAACTGCTAGCTGCAGTTTAATGAATGGGACAGAATCAAACAGAGCCGCTATACAATTTACATTCTTCCTCAATCCAATATGTATCTGCTCTGTTTATAAAAAGATGCTGATGTGAGATATGAAACAGAATCAGTAGCTGGTAAATATGTTGGTTTATAATTCTGACTCTAAGAGAGTCGGTTCCTCATCAGCCTCAAACTGAACTCCCCATCACTGGTCTGTAGTCAGGAGATCTATTATCCAGATTTTACCCAGGCTCCTTTCTACATTTACCACGTTTCAAATGTGGTAAACTTGTTTTTTTTTTTTTTTTAAATAAAGAAATCATTTTGAATTTTTGAAGTGGTGATGCATGAGCTCTGAGGCATTTTACTTAATATGCTTGAAAAATAAGTTCCTAAAAGCACACATGGTCTGTGGAGTTCATAGTACTCTGTTTATAAAATGACTTGAAACATTAATAGAAGGACTTGTGACTCGACTTTAGACTTGTTGGTCTTGACTTGTGACTCGACTCTGACTTAAGGACAAAGACTTAAGACTTGCAAAACAATGACTTGGTCCCACCTCTGTATGATGACATTCTATTTATCAGAGAAATTCCTTGACTCTGAGAGAATAAAAACAAGAAGCAAACAAGTGGAGCAGTTAGATGATCAAAAAAGCCTTTCACCAGTCAGCCGCTGATCTCTGCAAGTGAATTCTGCAAATGTGGGCAATAAGACCAGCATGTTCCATCAAATTAAAGGCTCAGACAAGAAAACAGACATGAAAATACATTTTAAAATAAAACATAGCTTCGTCTTTCACTCAAGTCCTTCAGTTATTCGTGTTAAACAGTTATCAGACTTGCATAAGCTCTTTTCACTTTATTGCTTGATTTAATCTTTCATCCAGATGAAAGCTTTCCTGTTACAGACTTCTTTGAGAGATCCAATCATTCTATCTGTTAGAAATAAACATGTCATTGCTTTGCACATAGTGTGTTATATTTTTAAGGGTTTAATCATTTTTACACAGTGAAACAAAACACAGACGTGTTGCATTCCTCAGTAATTAATGATGGTTGTCAGCTGTAAGAAACAGAACGTCTTGAAGGCTTTAGGAGTCTTGGCAGATCTAGGAAATCCACAAAAGTTTTGCCGTTTTTTTTATATTATCCTAAAAACAACACACTCTCAGTAAAATGCATACAAATTCCACGACTTTGCACTCTGAAATACCGTGTATAATATACGCCAAACACGGTTTTTGCGTGCATATGATACGCAATGGTAGAGAATGGGTTGCGCCGGCGTACAATATACACGACTTTTTAGGTTTCGTTTTGATCACGTGGTCAGAAATCCTCCGGCTCTTTTCTAAATGACGTCGTTCCTGGTTAAGGTTAGGATTATGGTTATGGTTAGGGTTAGAAAAGCAAATTGTTCGTTTGTGGGGCTGTCTGTGATGCTCACGCCTCCACCAGGGGACGTGTCAATCGTGGAAAACACATTTTAACACGTTTAGGACCGCGTGTATTATATGCACACAAAAACCGGTTTTGGTGTATATTATACACGGTATTTCCCAAATCGTGGCATATGTACGCATTTTACTGAGACTGGGCTGCCTAAAAACCCCATCTTCCACATTGATTCTGATGCACAATGCGGGTCTAAAAACAACAGTTAACTTTTCCTTGTAGCTGAACTTCTCTGCTGTCAGCATGGAGTTTTTGACACGAGCCTCACAGTTGTTTGGCTCATTTTTACCAGTCAGAGTGACTGCAGGGCATTGGACAACTATCAAACAATCGTTAACTTGACTGCAGGCCTATACAGAACGATGGACGGGTAAAGAGTTAGCCTTCGTTTAGAAAATGTGTATTTTTATAATATATCAGTTTACAAAAACAAAAAGGAAGGAAACCCACATAACAGGGAAATACAGAGTTAAGGATCGTGACAAACAACAGTTTAGTTAGTGCAGCAATGCAAGACTGGAAAAACCAGTTGTTAGAACATTATAGTATGAATAAACATTCAGTAAAAATAAATGTTATTTTCTACCTTTTTTAGTAAATTTGATGAAGCTGCTTGAGCTCTGTGGATTTAAGGCTTAAACCAGTAAACAGAGCATTTTTCAGTTTTTGATCGACACTGAAGCAGATTCACAATATTCTATCAATAAAAACAACTTTTAAACAATTGGAGGCTGTACATTGCAGCAAGAAGATGAGTCCTGTGAAACACTGCATGCAGGCAGGGAGAAACAGTCTGTGAAACTTGCAAACAGGATTTTTTTTCTTGTCTTTTTTTTGTGGGCACTAAATGTTTTTCTGTGATTTTGTGGAGACGGGAGGAGATGACACAGAAAAATGTCCTGACCTCCATGATGGAGCCAAACGTTTTAAGTTGAATGTGTTTACTGCGTGATGTCAACGCGTCCAAAGGTGATATTTGAGTCTTTTTCTCAAAACATGTCAGTCTTTATTCCCGGCAACAGATTCCTGAAGCAGAATCAAAAATGTCATAGAAAGAATCAACAACATTAAGGAAAATTCATCCTGTTTTTGTCCCTTCATGTTATCTGGTGAGTCAATTCAGTTAAACTACAGCTCATTTTTTTCTTGATCTACATAACTTGCAGAAAACTTCTGACCGAGTCTCCAGACCAAAGTGAATATCTGAAGACTAAATCTATGGTTTCATTTTTCTGATGGATAGCTTTCTGGGGAACTGTAAACTGTGGTTTTGAATCACATTAAGGCCTGAAAGCAAAGTTTGAACTCCAAACTGTGGATGACTCATGAAGCTGAAATGCTGCGCCTGGAGCTCGGAGGAGTTTCTCCTGAAGGCCGTGGTGTTTACAGATGGACGCGGGTGAGCTTCCCTCTGCACAGTTCACTGAGACCCGAGAACATGCTCTGCAGTTTCATGGAATACATTATCGGGTTTCTTTCAAAACTAGGTTAACCTCAGTTGCAACACATGCTGGCCAGCTTTAGCTCCACATGCATGTGTGCGATATTATGTGGCTTCAACTGAACCCAGAATTAAAATACGTCCACCGCAGGAAAAAAAAAGTGCACTGAGTGTCGCTACTGTATATGTTTTTGATGGCCCCGCATCACTGCAGTCTGCCCCGTTCAGAAATTGTAGCAAATGTTTTACTGTGTGTGGAAGGAACAGCTTTCAGCCGCTGGCACTGAGGTCACTGGAGTTTCTGTGGTCAATAATGTCAGACAGTGAGTCCTCCTTCTTGTTTACATTTGTCACAATCTAGCAAACGTATAACAGAAGTTCAAGTCTGACATGTTCTATGATCTGCTTGTTTAGTTCTTATTTCACTGCTGTTTTGTGCAGGTCTGCTGTGGCTCCTCCTTACTGCTCCCGCCCACTTCCTGTGCTTCCTGGAGGTCACTGACTTGACCTTCTTCGTCCAAGCCTTCTCTGCATTTGGGTTCTTGAACTCTAACATAAGTCAACCTAACTAACAATGAACTTCACTCGGGCTGGGTATTGATCATTTCCAGAAACAATTCGATTTACCAGAGTCTGGATCGACATGATTCCAATTCTTTTCGATTCTTTCGATCCACTCACTTCAATTCAATTTTGAGTTTACACATTTGTTTAGAAATACATTCATAATATACTATATGTTTGAATATATTTTTATTAGGGCTGCCACGATTAGTCAACTAATCGACGATTATTAAGATAGTCGACAACTAATTTAATAGTCGATTAGTTGTTACCTAATATTATATGGAGTCAGAGTATAAAATAGTTGAAAGTTATAATGCCATTCTGCTATTTTGGAGTTTAGCTAATATTTCAGCTACATGCTAGCTATTTTGGCTAATTTAGAATTTTTTCAGTTTTTTAGGCTAATTGGGCGTTTAACTAATACTTAAGCTGGCTATCAGCTTCAGCGTTTTAAGCTATTAACTTTAGCATTTTTAGCTATCATTTCTATTATCCTCAGCTATCAGCACTAGCATCTTCAGTGGCCAAATTCAGCTTACAGCGTAATCGCAGGTAATGCTATGTATCTAGTTTTTAGTTAGTTTTAAGCTAATGATGGTTAAGATTTGAAATTTAAAATAACCGTTTGTGGCACCACTAATTTATATTAATCTGATCCAGTTCACATACTGTAAATGTATTAGTGAAATAATGAGATTGTTAATATCATCCAGAGTTACATGGATTCTCTAAAGGAGAAGTTCTAACTAAAATGTTCAGAATTGGAAACATTGTTCTGCTTCTCCTGGAGGACGTTTCAGTTTGACCACTAGGTGGAGATCATGCTATAGAAGTACACCTTATTCCAGGAGAAGAAGAAAGAATGAGAGAAAAAAACCCACAAATGGTTACTTTCAAAATATTTCTTTAACCCTTTAACACCAGAGCTCCAGTTTTTACATTCTTTGATTTACTGTAACTTTTCAACCATTAACAGGATCAACGAAATTCCAATCGATTTTGAAGGAGAACGGCGGCTCGCGCCGCTTTGTGTTTAAGAGTCACTGGTGACGCCTCAGATGTTAAGGGTTAAAATAGTTTTCAAAATTCATGTCTGTGAGTTTTTAAAAATCTTCATTTAGTCAGCAAGGTATGTTTGGGTTGACCAATCGTTAGCATTAGTCGTTCTATGGGAAATCCCATTATACGTTAGCTTCTAGCTAGCGGACTTTAGCTTTATGTGCTAAATTGATTTATATTTTTATGAATCGATTAATGATCTGTTATGCTTGAATCGATTTATCAGTTTGATCAGCCCTAAAGTGACACTGCTTCATATGTCCAACACGTATGCTGTGTTTGGGGTCTTCCATTTACATTCTTGTCAGGGTTTGTTTCCACCGTAGACAAACAGATACTAGAACAATAATCTTGACATTATCAACTGAAGGAGGCCAATCACGTCGTCTCACTTTATTGGATGGAAAACTCAACAGCAATCATGATGAACTGTTCAAAATATCATTGATTAAACCCAATCTCGTTGGGTATTAACCTGAAAGATGAAGCCAGGTATGTAACATCAATGAAATCTAATCAATTGGACTCGCTTACCCATGTCTAGACCGGGCCGGGCCTGGCCGCTGTTAAGACTGATTACTTTGGTTTTTAATCAGAGTGCCACCACTCAAATCCTGGTGAAAACTGCAGAGTGGAGTTTGGATCAGACACTCTCATGGTCTGTGGTTGGCTTTGTTCTTCAGTTTTTTTTCCTCTCATCTGGATTCCACTCCTCACCTGTGTTGTCTAATCAAACTCATTTGTTCCACCTGTGAGCCACAGTATTTAAGCTTGTGACTTCCTTCCACTCTCTGCCAGTTGGTTGTGTGCTAGCTCACGGTCCAGCAGGTCATAGTTTTTCCGCGACTGTTTTGATCCATTTTTGTCCCTGGTCATGATGAATCTGTCCCACTTGATGTATCAGTCTCTATTTCTCTGTCTCCATGCTTCTGTCCCTGGATCATGGACTGTGGATTTGTTTGCCTTCTCCCTTGGACTACTGTTGGATGATTGTCAGCCTCTCCTGACGCTCTTCCTCCTGCCGCGATGTGAGCCGCTGTGGAGACTGTGGGCTCTCCTCGTCTCATGACATCATCTCTCCAGTGTTTTCCTTCTCCTGTGGGATCTTCTGTCTCTTATTACAACGTATTCTCTGTGCCCCCTGTGGTGAAGAGAACAAATGGCTCCTGGAGATCTACTAAAACATTAGCACATTTTCCTGTATATGCATGTAGTTTGGGTCATGCTCCTTAAGCATGACAAACACAGCTTTAATATGTTTTTGTGGCTCCAACTGTTCATCTGTATTAGGGTCTGCAACCTTTAACGCTAAAATTTGGTCTAGTTTCTTACCGATCAGAGCCGCAAAGTCTCACTTTATCATTTAAAAATTGATAATATTCATGCTTTTTGGCAATTAAACATTTATAAATGTCGTTTTTAAAATATTACCACAGTTTCTATATGTTTCTGTATGAAACAGTTATAACTTTCAGTTTTGACAGCAGCACACACTAGTTCCTTTCAAAATAAAACCCACTCTGTATCAAAAAAGCTCCTCCTGCTGCAGCAGCTTGGAATTAAATTTACAAGACAACAAACATGATGTTTTTTATTGTTAGGATTTTGGTGTGCTTTTGTTTCCCCCTTTAATCTCATTTATACATTTAAGTAGAATCTATTTATCAAAGAAAAAAAACTCAAAAGAATTAGAATAGTCTGGGCTCTTTATTGAAAACACACAATTCTAAACCATTTTGAATCATTTAAACCACATTTGTTCAAAACTTTAACTACTTTAGTTTAATGTACCAAAATAAAGATAAAAAACTTTTAGTTTTTTGAGTAACAAAAAATAAAAACAGAAATTTAAGGAACATTTTTTACAAAATTTCAGACCATTAAACTTTTTTGCTTAGCTGCTTGACATGTTAAAAATCTAAACAGAAATGACAAAATGTAGCTAATCCCTTATTTATTTTACCGTTAGCATTTTTCATCAAAGCTAAAGAGCCACAATAAAAGGGAAAAGAGCCACTTGAGACTCTGGAGCCACAGGTTGCAGACCCCTGATCTAGACTGCTTACATCTTTGTGTATCTCGGGGGGGGGGGGGCAGTCTCTACTGTGTGCGACATTGCTGATGTGCATTAAGAGCACGTGGGCCACATGTGGAGGAAGCTTCATTTGCTCTTATCTTTTGGGGTCCCTCATATTTGTATGCAGGAGTGGCAATCATTCTAGTACATTTCTTTGACTCCCAGAGGAAATGTACTAGAATGAACGCTTTGCTGGAGTTCCACTCTATACCACAGATCTCTAACTCCTGTTTTTCCTACAAAACCAAAGCACAAGCATGCAAGAGTTCTCCAACCCAGAACTGTCTGGGTGTGTTGAGTATCTTGGGAATGAAGGTCTCAAGGTAATTCTGACAGTGAAGAAAGCTTCAGATCAAATTGTTAAATCGACAGACAACTCTCTTTAGCAGATTTCAGAGTATAATGTCTGACTTACACGTTTTATTCATTCTCCACCTAAAACAAAGATCCATAAATGTACAATCTTTACTCCAAAAGTGAGTAAGTATGGTCATGACCAGAAGGATTTTGACTTAAAAGAAGAGGAAGATTATTGTGCTCATCAAAAATAACTTTTCATTATCTAATGGGTAAAACAAAGAAAAGATTTTATTAATATCTGAAGACTGTTCAGTCATTGGAGTTTAGTTCTTTTTTTCTATTTGACAATGAATTTTCAGGGTGTATTATGGGAAATTTTGAGGACGTCCCGGTTTCTCTTTTGTCTGTTGATTTCATTATTCAGCTGAATCACTTAACTGGCAGTCTGACTGCAGTCTGGAAAGCACATTGTGCGTTGGCTGAAATGGAGCATTAAGATGGTGTGAGCACAGAGCTGTGCATCATGCATGGTTGCCCTCCCCCACAGACCCCAACCGGCCAATCTGCAGGCCAAGCCTCACCTTCCTGGATCATTTGCTGGCTAACACCTGATACTTTCATGTCGCTAACTCACCGGCTGCCCACAATTGGCTTGCCAAATGGCCTGAGACCACCTATTCTGCAGGTCTCTATTGTGGACCAGCTGAACCCCGTCCAGGAGCAAACTCTGCCTAATTGACCCCATATGTTCCCTGAGAGTTCAGATCCACCCTCTGGCCGTCTCTACGGTCAAATTGCTTCAGTGGAGACTTTGTGAGGGATTGGACTTAGTGATCAGAGATACAGAGATGGTGTTGATCAAAAGTATCAAGCTGGGAACAAACAGCCTCTTCATTGAGAAAGCCAGGAAAATCACATCATGAAAAAAACATCACGTGTCAAAGTGAGAGCAATTTCAAATGGAGAATACGTGATTTATTTATCTGTTGATTTCAGTGCAGCGTGTCCTGCCTGCGTCTTGATGTAGGGGGGGTGAGGCGCCTTAAAGAGAGGCATCTGCCTCAGAGAAGGACAGGCAGCAGTTGGTTGGACCGTTGGGAGTCGGAGACGTCTGGCAGCTGCACAGCGAGGACGAGCTGCTGATCTGTGCTGCCTTCACTTGCAATTCTAACTTACTCGGAGGTAGCTTTGGGGAATTTGCAGCACTACTTATGAACAGAGCCTCATTTTGTGACGTATAACATAAAAAGGATTGAAGAAGTTTCTCGTGTCTGAAGGGGAAGCGGAGAAACATCCTGTCCACACGTGATGTTCCACTGAATGCTTTTTGGCAGCGCGGCCAGGTCTCTGCTCAGACAACCCAAAAAACTTGGCTCCACATTTAGCCTGTTAAACCATGAAAATCAGATTTTCTTAAAACAACAGTGAAAATGAAGTCTGCCAGTGGTTCGACATTATTTCATCTGTTTTCAATTCTCTCATTTCCGTGACAAAGCCGTCTTTTTCCTTATCTGCCTCTTTTTCATTTGAAAACATTAAAGGTCAAAAGAACTCGATAACCACAAATTTTTATGCTTTCATAGTAAGATAATTAAATCAAAACTGACCACAAAACTTGCATTTATTAAAGTTTACTACTTTCAATGAGACAGTTGAGTTCAGGTTCATCGGCAGAAATGATCATCTAAAGACTCTGCATATGTTTTAATCATTCACATTCTATTGTCACCTGTCTAACCTTTCAAGAAAAAAACTTTAAACATGTTCCTATATCTAAAAATGAAAACTTTCCAAAGCAAGAATAAGCTTTCAAGGGCGGACTTCCTTTTACATTGGTGTGATCGTACTATTGTGTTTAACTGAGCAGCAGCTTTGAGTGACATCCTATTCACTACCTTGCAATAAGAATACAAAAAAAAACAGTTTTCCATATTGGAAGAACATTTTATTACATTAAAATATAATAAATAAAAACTAGTAAAGTTGCATTATCTGAGATAAGGTTAGTGTGAATGCTTTTTGCTGAAAGTAGTCACTTAAGATGTTAAAGCTTTTTGCTGAAAATGGTGATGAAGTTTACTTTAATTTCTGAAGGGATTTACTGAAAATACTAAAGCTATTTGCAAAATGTTAAATTTGCTAAAAGACTATAAAATTTCACTAAAGAACTATGAAAGAGCGCTGAAGTTGACCTAAATTTCTGAAACATTTGTAGTAAAATTGCTTAAAATCTCCAATACGTGCCCATTTTTCAAAAATGTTTAATGTGTTGCTTAAATTTGAGCTAAATTCCAAATTAGCCCCCAAAACCTTAGTAGGTGCCAAAAAAGCTGCTCGTTGCTTGAATATTAGCTAAACCCAGCCTACAATTCCTCAGTACACTAAATTAGTCAAAAACGTTAGCATGTTGCTAAAATTGAAGCTAAAGTCTAAAATAGCCTAAAAAAAACAGTAAATAACAAATTGGCCAAAATATTAGCTAAACTCCAATATTATGAAAATTACTATGAAAGATAAAAACATCACCCATGAATATGTTTAAAGGCTTGTTAATAATCTACTTAAAGTTGCAAAATTTGAAGACTTTCTCATTCATTTCCTCTGGGGCATATTTTGCTCAATATTTCAAAAACTATGAAGTTTCTGAACACAAAAAGTACAAGTAGTAATGTCCTGAACAAGTATACAAGTGAATGTTTGATACCCAGATTGCTGAAATCGTTGAAAGTGTGATTGAGTTTTTATGTGCAAAAAACGCTTACTAAGCATTCACACTATAATTTCATATCAACTCAGGGTGCACAAATGATGAGGAATAGCTAAAACAAGCAGATATTTGGTGCCTTATGTCAGAGCACTGATGTTTATGTAGTCCATGCACCTTTTAGAGTCATTAGTAAAACAGTAAAAACAAACATAGCATCAGCCGTCTGCAACAAGCAGGTGCAGGAAGGAGCCACACTTTATCAAAGTCCCACCCAATCATCTTCTGGTCTATTTCAAAGTCTTCCCACTGGTCTTTAGCTATATTACGTTTTAGGTCAAATCTTAAAAACCTGTGTTGTTTTCTAGTTTCTGCAGAGCAGCAGGAGTTCATCAGAAATTCACCTTGGGGTTGTGGGCGGTACCATTAAAAACGACGCACCTCCCTTCCAATCACCCATAACTAAGCTCTTTGTTTCCCCACTTTCCCGCTGGCTTACAGCCCCTCACCGCCCCAACATGACATTAGCGGAGCGACAGTATCAGAGCTGTCCAGCGGTTCTGATCCAGATTCCATCTCAGATGAGGAAAACAAGGACGCACAGGGATCTGTTTGTCTGCATCAGAATGGGGCGGAGCAGGGAGCTTTTGTCCCGCCCACTGCTTTTGTGACATCACAAATCCAATCTCTTTAAAACAGCCATTTTTTTGTCTCAGTGATTTGAATAAATGAATAATAAGAAATGCAATTTTAAGTTTAACGTCCTCCATTGTGAGAAAATGCCAGAAGAACATGTTAAAAACACCAAATACTACATTTTTATTGGAGAGGGTGTTTAAGAAAACATATCAGAATGAATGAAAATATAGTGAATGTCAGATTTTCAATAACAATGATTTATGTTTTACCTTTTATTGTTGGAATTTTTATAAAGGAAAGTAAAATAATGAAACTTGCTTCTTCACGTTGGACAGTTGCCGCTCTGCAGCACATGGAACCAGAACTGAAATTTTATCATTTTGAGGCTGACTTGGCTGGGAAAGAAAAACTAAATGTGGCAGAAACCCAAACCCATAAAAGCACCAAAATCTAGAGAAAAACTATCATCATATTATCATTTGTTTTATCCTGACCATAAGAAAGTGTGTGTGCGAGCGTGGGAGTGAGAACCACCAGTGCATCTAAACAGCTCGGCCTCTGTGGCAAACCTCCCATAGTGCCCGAGGAGAGCATCACGTTTTCAAAATAGCTGCCTCAAACTGCTCCTCCAACAAACTGCTGCGCAGACAGTCTGGAACAAATTGTGATCTAACTCTAGCTGGAATTTGTGCAAGCTGCCTGTGAAAATATCAGCAAGTGAAGCCAGGGAGCTCTGACTAAATACAAGAGAAAGCTGGAGTCTAACTGGGAAATCTGAAAAAGAAAAGAGGGAAATATCTAAATGTGACCATTAAAACATATTTAATGTGGTGGTGGTTTGGTATATCTGATCGGTAATTGAATCTCTTCTAATTGAGGAAGTGTAAAGTTAAAGTAATGGCTTCCTTCTGTGGAGGAAGGATGTGGGAAGAGAGAGCAGGCGGAGTGACTGTCTGCCTCCTGATAGTCCAGTAAGTGTGTTCAGAAACCTCCATTTTAGAGATGCGGTGTATTGAGATGCATTCACACACAAATGATCATTAGAACGTCTCAGAAAAAGACAAAAGACAAGACTGTATAAATGCTTGAATCTCAACGACCAGTTTGGAGAAACAGCAGGAATTTGTGCAACTCTGCCTGCAGTTTATAGAAAAGTGATCAAACAGGTACGGATTATTGATAATATATTCATATTTTCTTCCACATTAAACTATGGCTTCGTATCAATTATAATTTCCAGAAACGATTTAATTCACTTCACCAGTGTGGAATGATTTAATTCAAATTGTTTGCAATTCTTTTGATTCTTCAATTCAATTCAGTTTTGAGTTTACACATTTATACACATTTGTTTAGAAAGACATTAATAATTTACTGTATGATTTGAATCTATTTATATTAATCTGATCCAGTTCACATACTGTAAATGTATCAGTGAAATAATGAGATTGTTAATATCATCCAGAGTTACATGGATTCTCTAAAGGAGAAGTTCTAACTAAAATGTTCAGATCATTAACATTGGAAACATTGTTCTGCTTCTCCTGGAGGACGTTTCAGTTTGGACACTAGGTGGTGATCACGATGTAGAAGTACACCTTATTCCAGAAGAAGAAAGAATGAGCAAAAAACGGTTTTAGACCACAAATGGTTACTATAAATAAAAAATTTCTTTAAAAGAGTTTAGAAAATTCATAATTTGTGAGTTTATAAAGATGTTAATTTAATCAGCAATCTATGTTTAGGTCGACGGAGCTTCATCATTACCCGTCCTATGGGAAAATATATTAAATGTTAGCATCAAACTAGCGGACTTTAGCTTTCATGTGCTACATCACTCTATATTTTATTAATCCATTATTGATCTGACATGTTAAGCATAAATCGATTCAAATCGATTAATCAATTTTATCAACCCTGCCCTACATTAAACTATGAACACACATGGTCATCTTCTCAGGCGCCACAAAGAAGACTTTGACGTATGTTTGCTGCTTGTCCAGATTAGAGGAGCTTTAATGCTGACATACAGTATATATTAAATGAGTGAATAACTGAAGTTATAATCAAATCTAACGACAAGTAACACCCTAAAAAATGAATGTTAGGAATGATTTTTGAACTTTATTTTAGAAAAAATGCATCCATCTTGTAAACCTGCTAAGTCTTGGGGTTGCTGGAGCCTGTCCTTTGGGCGAGGCCGGGTTCCCCCTAGGATGGGTCACCACTCACACGCACACTTAGTGACATCAATAAACCTATGAAATATGGGAGAAAATGCAGAAAAAACCGTCAAACGCACCGGAAGAACATGTCAATTCCACACCAGGAACCAGCTGGAACTTGAACCTGGACTTTCTTAAGAACACTTTCGCTATAAAAAGTTACACCATCACTTTTGTTGGGCAATTTTTACCTGATATAATATACCCAATAAAATGTCTTTGTCATAAAAAATAGATCAAAAAATGACAACACATGATACATTAGAGTAGCTTTCTTTTATTTTCAACTGTGGTTTATGTAAGAAAATGGAAATATGAGCATAGGAAGATCCCAGAAACATGCTTAAAATGATGGAAAAATTAGGAATTCAAGAACAAAAAATTCCTTGATACAGCAGAGTTCACTAGCACGATACAGCAAAGCTTGCTAGCTTGATACAGAGGAGCTCACTAGCATGCAGCAATGGAGCTTGCTTCAGCAGAGCTCGATAGCATGCTACAGTGGAGCTTGCTACCTTGGTACAGAGGAACTTGCTAGCACACTATGCAGTCCATCGGGTAACTGGCTATCATAGCGAGCTAACCCACTGAGTCCCCACTTAAGCCAATGTGGACAAACCCATTTGGAGTCTACATTTTCTGCCACCAGGCATTGCTGGCTGGCTAAACTTTAAAAAAATGTTGTTATGTTTTTAAATGAAAGCCACCTATTTTATCTGTAATTCTTAATGCATTGATTGCTGCATTTTAATGCCAGTAAAGAATCCAAAACTGAAATATTCAGACTTCACGAAATGACTTTACTGGAGGGTGTCTCAGTTTCACACATTACAATTAGAATCTGCTTCTCCTTTGTATCCAATGTCATTGTGCTCTTGTATCTGTGTGTTTATATGCAAATAATTGATGAGAGTCTGCTTGTATGCATGGTTGAATTCATTTATTTATTTTTTTGGACTAGAATCCACACAAATGAATGTATTTATAAATGTGGAGGACAGAATGTCTGTCAGCTTTGGGTACGTGGACTAAAGACATTTTTAGAACATGGAATTAATGACCGTCATTCATCTACCTGCAGGGCTGTAGCCATAATATCTGAGGCTCATTCATGAACATTGTTCACCTTGGAAGTCGACGAGTTTTCTGTTCAATCAGAACACCCCCCACCCCCGTCAGTTCAGTCTTCAAGCAGCTCCGTGTCATTGACAGGTCGTGACGAAGTGGTCTCCGGGTCTTCCTAGCAGAGTTCTGGATGGATGGATGGGACAGTGCAGGAAACCTGCTGTCGGCCATGTGATGCCCCCCCACCGAGAGGTTTCCTGGCTGTTCGCCCATCACTCTTCTTCACTCTGACGCTGCTTAGATGTGATCTCTTCCTCGGAGGCTAAACAAAAGTTTGTTCAAGTCTTGCTTCAGAGGTTAGGACGACTGACCACAGGCTTCAAAGAAGAGAGCGTCTTTAAACAGTTTTTAATCTAAACTTCTAAAATCCTGCTCATCTGTCATGTTTTTACTACATCTTTTAAAATGAACTCCTGGAGTTTACATTCAGACTTCAGTACTATTAACACATCTTTCTTCTATTACCTGTTGCCCCTCTTCTGCTCTGTGTGTTTTTGGGAAAATGTTTTCACATTTTTGTACTTCTTTGTGAGCATTATTCCTACAGACTCTTTAAAACCCTAAAGGTCATGAATTCATAATCATTTTTAAAAGACGTTAAAGGCAATTCAATTTGATAGGATGGCTTTGAATTTTGAGGCCATCAACTCGTTCTCTGCATTGTGTTTGTCTGAGCTGCAAAGAAAGTAGCATGAGTTTACTTAGTTCCACTCCTTCCATTACTGAGCCAGTCAACACAAACTTTGAAGCCCTGATGAGATAAGATCATCTAAGTCTAACAGGCTCAGGAAAGAACAAATCTTAAAGGTTGTGTTTGGGTAAAAGGCTGTTCTGTACTCAGTTAGCAGCAGTGGAAGGGGCCATGTTGGAGATCTGCTTCACTTCTGGTCAGTACGACCCTGAAATATGCTGTGAAATGGGCAAGTTAAACTTCTTCTAAGTGACCTAAAAGTCTTAAATTTAACTTGTTAAGTTCAGTAGGAGTCCAGTTTAAAGCCTGCAAAGTCTCTGGCAGGTAAAGACTTCATGCTAAAAGATTGATAGACAATACATTCATATTACAGCAACAGAAAGAGATGTTCAACTGTCAAACCTTTACTTATAGATGTCTTTTTTGATACTTTTAAAAATGCAAATGCTTAACAAATAATAAGATACTTCTTTAGTTGGGGCTGCACGGTGGTGCAGTGGAGAGCATTCTTACTTTACAGCAAGAAGGCAGAGGTTCAAATCCCAGCTGTGTCTAAATGTGCCTGAGTGTGTTTGTGTGATTGTTTAGCCCTGAGACAGACTGTTCAGAGTTTATCCCCATTCCTGCCTTCATCCAACAGCAGTCAGATCTGACAGCATTGTGCCCCTGAAATACAGATACAGCAGGTGAAGATAATGCATGGATGGACTTGTTTAGTTGTCTAGCGCTGGCTTGTTCGTTATATCCCAAAATATGAAGACAAAAAAAGCTTTGATAGGGATCAAATCTGGCCAATGCCACTTGATCTTTGTATAATTTAACAATAACAGCATCACTCTTGACTTTTTTCATCAGATGGTGGTGTTCATGAATACATCTATCACATCCCTCTGAAATAATTCATCCAAACTCTCCTAACAATCACAGCATTAAAAAGATTGCTAGTTTTAATGGAGAATCTAATAAAATCTTAAAATATGTTTATCTTTAGCTAATCTATTCCTGTTTAAAAACTATATTGGTAATGATCTTTACTCCAAATATCCTCATTTAGCAAACACGTGGACAGGTTAAAGTCTTCAGCTGCTTCAACACCTACACAACCTAGATATGTAGCACTACCGGCGATGATGCAGATGTGAATGCTGAATGTAGCTGCTCAGGATGCTAGAGCTGATGGCTGAAAATGCTGAAACTGAAAACTTGCTAAAATATTAGCTGAATGGAACTTTAGCAAAAAACTTGAAAAATGTCTAATGTTGCCAAAACAGCTACCATAATGCTATAATATAAGCTAAACTCCAAATTTGCCTAGAGAACCTGAAAAATGTCAAATTTTGCCCAAACAGCTAGCATGATGCTAAAATGTTGGCTAAACTCCAAATTTGCCTTAAGTACAGAAATACCAGCAGTAATGTCTTTAAAAGCTGAACCTTTTGATACTAAGATTGCTGAAAGTGTGGTTGAGTTTTTACGTGTCAAAAAATTCAAAGAAAGGAGCAGGAGAATCATTATAGTGTGAATGCTTACGAAGCAATCACACTATGGATGAAGCCTTCCACATTTCTCCCCAATTCCTTGGAGTGTTTTACAACAGGAACAGACAGCTTGCATGTAGATTTGCTGCAGGTTGACTTCACATGGACCCACATCGTCTGCAGATTCCTATTCATTTGCAGGTGTGAGTATCCCTGTGCCGGTTGTAATAGTCAGGGGGTTGGACTGGCTTCTTTAGGACTTTCATATGTCCACTGATGATGATGTCATATTAGCCGCGCGGCACTGAAGTGTGCACGTTGTCGCTGGGACCAGACATACTCTCTTTTTTTTGTATTGTAACCCTCAGGTTGTGCAGCTCTTGTTTTTTATTCGGGACATTAGCCGTCCAACCGGGCTTTATAAGGTTGATGAAAAGATTAATAAAGAAGACGAACACTGTTGGAGCCCCAAACGTCATCTAGTCGTGAGTTTTTGTTGCCATCCTCTTTTTTTTTTCTCTCTCTGCTGAGTTCCTGGGACTTTGCACAACCTGTGAATGTTACACGGTCCCCAGCCCGGATTAAATAAAGGGCTGTGTCAGGAAGGGCATCTGGTGTAAAACTCTCTGCTAAACCGAATGTTTGGATCAATAAAAATTGATTTGCTGTCAACCTTTGACAGGATGTGGTGGAATGTAAACAACAAAACATTTTCTCTGTAGCTCTACTAAATGTTCACCAAAGTTAGAAGATGGTTTCAAGTTTTTTTTATTGTTTCGGTGCATTTCTTACAACAGAATTAAACTTCTCACAACAGCTACTGCAACCTCCACAACATTTAGTCATTTGTGCTCAACCTAGTGTCAGTTTCATGTTCATTTCATCCAATAGCAAATCCTTTTGGACACAAAGCAATTGATGAAGCAGAAATCTCTACAAAATGATCACTTTTGACTTACTTTTGATCACTATCCATTTGGTTTTATCATATCTGTCAAAATAAACATGTAAAGGCTGATTATTCAGTGTTTAAACTACTAATCTTCATTGTATTGCTTATTGCAGAGCAATCAGCCTCAATGAAAACATGAGATCGTTTGACTTGATCGTTTAAAGAAGCTGGAGTCATGACTTGTTATTTTGACATCACTGACACTTTCATTGACATTAAAGCATGTTTTTGAATCATGAACTAACCATTTTGAGAAAGCGACTTGCTTTTTCAGGTTATCTAGCATGTTTTGGAGTTTGAACTAATTGTTTTGAGAAACGCCTCAGCAGTGGTGCAAACTTTAATTCTGTTGAGGAAAAATTGAGGAAAAACTGTAAGATCGATGGATTGAAGGATGATTGATTCTCAGAGTCCGATCAGTGAAGAGGATCAGAATCACAATCATTAAGCAGTACACATACGGTAGAGTACACAAGATGACTAAAAGATAAATAAAAATATAAAAGTAAAAATCTACAGAAAACATTTAAAAATAGTTGAAAATACATTACTTAAAAGTTGTTAAAATTCATAAATTAATTAAAGCATTTAGAGATAAAAAAAAAAAATCATTTTTTTCTTGTTTTATTATGGAATTTGGACTGATGTCTTCCTCCAGGGGCAAAACTATAAACAAAAATGAAATACTCTGAGTGAGTTTAGTCTCTCAAATAGAAGCAAAATGATACTTCAAACATTTACTGCAGCATGAGTTTAATGTTTTTGCAAAGTATGTCAGCACATGCTTTGTCAATGGAGGAAATCAAGGATAAGCTTTTGGTAAACTGCACATGCTCACCCTCTAACATACTCATAGAAGTAAAAAAGATGTCTAAAAAAGCAACAAAAATCTTGGTAAAAATGCTTTGGAGAAAACCAATCACTGTGAAGAATGAGGGCTTGGTCAGTTATGCAAAAGACCATTCCACAACTTAACATGACAGCCAAAATACAAGAATGACAGCTACTATAAATGCTAATTCCAGTGGTTCAGATGAATACATGCACAACAGATTAAACACTTTATGTTTTCCTACATCCTTTGGAACCAAGGAGACTCAAGAACTCCACGAGGACAAGCAGCTGTCAGCAGCAAGACAATGTCCAGGAACACACAGATTTGGTCCTGAACAAATCCGTCAACAGTTTTGCTTCTTAACAAGCTCTTAACTCAGGCGCTTGAATGGTGAACCCAGTGTAAACCCTCTTCTGCTCTTCAGCCCGTATTATTATTCTAATCAGCATTGAAACAAGTAAGTAAACAAACACTTCATCCATTTAGCTGGAGAGAGGAAGGCCGGCTGCTGGAAATTCAGATCTGTGAAATGCTAATGTCTTTTCATGGTCCGAGCCCTGTTTTATTTGTCCTCAGAGGGACTCCCACTGAGGTTCAGGACTTGATTTGCATGTGAGACACTGAGCGGGCTCCTCACTGCAGAGGGCATGGTGGGGGTAGAGCTAGACCTGATAGATGGGAAACATCTTCACTGGTGAGAAGAATCATTAAAACCTAAACGAGGAATGTGCTAAAGAACATAATTGAGTTCATGAAAGGAAACCTTAAAAATGAACTTTATATGTGGCACAAACTCATATAATTTGAGTTTGGATGGATTCACTTTGAAGAACAGACTGAATCTTCTTCTTCTTCTTCTTTTCCTTTGGGCTTTTCCCTTCAGGGGTCGCCACAGCGAATCAGTTCCCTCCATCTAAGCCTGTCTTCAGCATCCTCCACTCTAACACCAGCCACCTTCATGTCTTCATTCACTGCATCCATAAACCTCCTCTTTGGTCTTCCTCTAGACCTCTTTCCTGCAGCTCTAGACTCAGCATCCTTCTACCAATATATTCACTGTCTCTCCTCTGAACATGTCCAAACCATCTCAGTCTGGCCTCTCTGACTTTAAACAGACTGAATCCCTCCTCTTATTTGTATTTAGTCTCACAGACAGGACGTGCTTTATTCCAGGTGTTGTAGTGAGGTAAATGTTGGTTATCTCAGCTTTTGTTCTTTTATCGGTCGACATTTATCTGCTCATCTTTGGGTTTAGCAGGAATGCTTTCACATTTCACACATCTCCTGTTCAGCCACGTTTTTCAGACTTTCAGCAACTCACCTTTCAAATCGTAGTCTCCCAGAAGTGAAACTGAAAACGCGTCCTGGCTAAAAAAATAAACAAGCAGAAAACCAACAAAGACTTGGTTCAAGCGGATTTCATCTATTTTGTAATAGTTGCCAAAAGTTCTGCTGAAATTGGTACTCTCCGGCTCTGTGGAGTTTTCAGACATGTACTCTGGACAGCTGGTTGGCAACAAACACAAAATATTTGAAGAAAACTATTCTCTGCTTTCAGCCCCATAGATGTGGCAGACACTAGAAAACACGTTTCCGTCCTTCTAACCAAAGACAGATTTAACTGACTTCATTTGGAATAGTCATCCCTTTATTTGTTTTAATCATACCATCCAGAGCTGTCTTTAGGTGCTGGTGTGTTAACAGTTCCATCAGTGGAACTAAATCACATCATAAGACTTTATTCTTGAGGACATTGAAACTTCAGCCTCTGTAGAAAGACACAAGAGGAAACTCAAGACTGTTGCATTTATTTATTAATGCAACATTTAATTATTTATAGTAGAAAAAATTTATTTTTTTTGCCTTTGTTATTATTTAATTTTTATCATTTTACTTTTTATTTACATAATTTTTAACATCTCCAGTGAAGAAACAGTGTGGATGAATTCTTGATTCTGTGTTCTTTTTATTTTTGCATTTTTGTTAATATTTTGTGTATTTTTATTTTAATGTTTACACATGTTTATGGTGAAGAACTATGGCTTTTGTTAAAGTCCACCTATGACATTTTTTTGTTATTAAAAAAAAAAAAAAATCCAGTAGTGTTTTAATGATGATTATGAAGTTTTTAACCAAAATCGAACAACCTGAATGTCCTAAAAAGACATTTTTCATGTTGATCTGAAGCCTCTGTTTCCAAAACCTCCTCTGAGGGGGCGTGGCTTTTGGAGCTCCGCCCCTGATCCCCCCTGTCTGATTATGATAGCTCTGTGTTTCTCTAGCATAAATGTTCACCGCTGCTACATAAAAACCTCCATCAATCTGGGTAATGTCCAGCCGTATGGTTCTGATCCGGATGTCAGCTGGACGAGGAAGTGAAGATCTTCATGGACAGAACTTCCTCCAAAATCCTGATTCTTTCTCCTTCCAGTTCACCAAAGACTCTTTTAGCTAATTCTCCAATGTTTATTGACTGTGATCAATACATTCAATCATTGGTTTCTCAGAGTTCTTGATAAAATAATCAAAGCTAACATCAAAATGCTCTTTCATTGATTTACAATCCTTTCCAACTGCGGTCAAATGAGCCGCCGTTCACATTTCCGTGGTCACATCAAGAAGCTCCGTGGAGTCTGGTGGAGATTTTCCAGCGTTCTCAGTCCTGCTACCGTAAGTATTGGATGAAACTCACACCAAAAATCCAGAGATGCTGATTTGACCACAGAAATGTGAACGGCGGCTCATTTGACTGCAGTCAATGTGAAGATACCATCTTCTCTTCTCCAGAACCTGAACTAGACACTAGGAACAGATGAGGGTTTAGTGCATGTGCAGCAGAGCTGTTGATGGAAAGAAGATCATTCATTCAAACAGAGTCTGTCCAAGACAGTTTGATTGATTTAAAAGGAGAAATACTCGGAAATGTAAAAACAAAATGATTTTTATCATATTTGTTCTTTTTCAGAAGAAAAATGACACACAGACATGTTAAAACATCTAAAAACAGGACTCGAGGGGGACTTTGAGTACTTTGTATTATTATGGGATGCTCACAAAATACTTGTTGGCTAAAATTATAAATAAATGCACATGATACTTTTCTCATTTGTGACAGTTTGTTTTTATTTTTTACTGTATAAATGGACTAAAAGGTTCGACTTGGGATCTATCAAATGTAATTCTGTTTGTCAGAAACATTTTCTTGCTGTGGATAACATTTGATGATTGAAAAGTTTTTCCCTGTGAAGAAAATACCTTTAACTCTTTCTAATTTGAGCCTTTTTCTATTGGAATATATTGGTTTGTGCAGCTTTTTAATCCTAGGAAACACACTGTGCTTCCTTCAGCACTGACTGTCGTGATGATGGTAAAAAGAAACTTGGCCTTTTCCCCAAAAAACGTACAAAATCAGGTTTGTGTCTGAGATGCAGGCCTGCAGCCAAACACCTAAACGCTGGAGGTTGTGTGGCATCGGGACAGGAGCGTTACCATCAGTCTGTTAAATATGTGTGCGCTCAGTCCAGACTCCAGGAGGAACGGTGGCCTCCCTTCAGACCTCCTGTCCGCCTGCCTTTTATTGATGCTCATGCCACCAGCGCCTCTTGACTGATTGCTAGATGAACATCCCTCTGATTGATGTGACAACCAATCGGCAGCAGCTCTCCACCCCCTCCCCCCTCACACGGGGCAGCCAGTGACCGGCTCGGAGTCTTTTCGCTGCTGCCCCAGAGGCTGACTCTCAGATTTGGCATTTACCCAACCAACTGGCTGGCATCAGGAGACTCTTATTGGCCCAGTGATGAAAAGGGGCTTCTTGCCCTAAATGATATTTCTTGATGAATTGAAGTTGCAGGAAATCTTTCAGGAGATGGAATCAATGAGCAGTTGTCTCACACAAAACAAGTGTCCCACACAGCTCCAGCCCTGAGTGATGCTCCGGCTGAGTCACCCAGCAGGAAGAGAGAAAACAGCAGCAGAGACGTATGAGGATTTTTGTTTATTATATCATCGCTATTGTTCTTTCATGGAACCATAGATGAGAAATAAGCACCACTTTATATGGAAAGACCTTTCAGCTTAAACCTTTAAAACTGGAGCTCCAGTGTTTATGTTCTTTGATTTACTGTAATTTTTTAATTGTCAACATGATCAATGTAATTCCAATGTAATTTTGAAGGAGAAAAGCGCCGCTTTTCTCCTTTAAAATCTTCTGGAATTACATCGATTGTGTTAATGATTGAAAATTAAAGGTATGATAAATATTTTGCGTTTAAGTTAAGCATCTGAGTATTTCAGGGTTTACAAAGAATGGTCAGAAGAAGAGAAAATATCCAGTGAGCTGCAGTTCTGGATGTTCATGGATGTTCAGTCGACAGATCAGATTCAACTGTGTGATGCTGTCATGTCGGTATGGACCGAACTCTCTGAGGAATGTTTCCAGTTCCTTGTTGAATCGATGCCACCAAGGATTAAGACAGTCCTGAAGGTAAAAGGGGTCCAACCCGGTACTAGCAAGGTGTATCTAAAGTGGCCAGTGAGTGTACATATTTATTGCAGACCACAGCAAAACTATAAATATGCTTTTACTGTAAGACTTGTTTTTCTATGTCTCATTCTTTTCATTTGTCAGTGAATTACAGCAGGGATCAAAAGTTTGGGCTCCCCGGGAAAAATATTATATTATTGTGCATAAAGAATCAAGGGAAAATGTAAAAATCCTCTAAAGGTATCAGCTTACAGATGAGACATTCTGTTAACATGTCAAAAAATGTTAAGCTTTATTTCCATCATTTACCCTTTCAAAATAATAGAAAACAAAACAATGGCATGTGCAAAAGTTTGGGCACCTGCAGAATTGATAATATGCTCCGCCCCCTTTGGAAAAGCTGAGACCTGACGGTGTCATGGATTGTTCACAACCATCGTTTGCACAGACAGGTGATTTCAATCTGAAAGATTCTAAATAATCTAAGTCATGTGACCTTGCTCCACCAATCAGCATGATGAGTTCTTCCTGCAGTTTTCTAGAAGACTGAAACTGAAAACAGTCTGTAAGAAGATAGCAAAGAGTTTTCAGATGCTAACATCATCTTTTCAGAATGTCATTAAGAAATGTCAGTAAACAGGAAGAGTGGAAGTTAAAGCGAGATCTGGAAGATCTAGAAAAGTCAACAGAGCAGCTGCAGGATTTTGAGAAAAACAAGTCCAAACCCGGGTTTGACTGCATGATCCTCCAGAAAGACCTGCAGACTCTGGAGTCGTTCTGCACTGTTCTACTGTCAGAGAGACTTGTTCAAATAATGAAGAGTCATTTTACGTTTCAAAACACAACAAGATCTATTTAAGTTTCTGTCACGGCTCTCGCGCTCATCCTAAACAGAGACTTCTGCGTCTAATTCAGGCTGCAAGCTGCAGAAGTGCGGCTACAGATGAAGTGAAGATGAAATATTGGTTGGTAATTTTACGGAGGAGCTGCATGATTCCGTATGATAAACGTCTTCTAATGAGCTGTTGTTGTGGGATCTCTCATGGCGCCCGCTGTGCTGTTCTTGGAAAGCCACTTCATACCAAGAAGCGGATTTATTTTAAAGTGCTTCCATTACAGTTTTGCAAAACTGTCAATTTTGATATGCCTCAAATACCACCTCCTCCAAGTGCAAACATTTTTTGGGGAAAAATGTGAGTTTTTTTAAATGTTGGAATTTTAAGTAAATAAGTTAAGTAAAATGATTGAAAAAATAGTTTTAATACAATTGAATGAGTTTTTAAATGAAAACAGCATATTTGAACAGTATCAATCTGGTT
>NC_050535.1:15353691-15369570 GCF_002922805.2 Oryzias melastigma | reverse complement strand
GAATGAAATTCATTTTTTTTAAAAAAGTGCTATACAAATAAAGTTTGATTTGATTTGATTTGATTTCCATTAAGAGAATTTATTATCGAAATTCCAATTTTTGAAATTTCAGAATTAATGGAAATGCACCAACTGATGTCATCTGGCTCCAACATGGGAGCATCTGTATCATGCAAAAATGGCAATTAAATTTACCTCATTTAGTAGCTGCTGGAAGTGAGCCGTTTTCTATGGGTGACATCACACTCACTCGCTCCAGTTCTCATATACAGTTATAGGGTAAGACTGAGGTAAACTGCATGTTTTTGCTGCTCAGGCCCCCGGGGCTGAAAGTGTAATGCTGTGTATAAGGAGGGTCTCCAGGTTCTGCCCTGCTGCTATGTAAAGTAAAAGTCAAGATCTGCACCCACTGGTGAACTTGAAGACTAAGTAAGCTACTAGATTGTGTCTGGTGGTGAAAGCATTCACATTTTTTCCTTCAGTCAGTGTGCTGATGGACTGTAAAGAATGTGGATTATTTCATATCCACAGGCAACTGTGCAATTCCCCACTGGAGAGCTCGCCTGCTTGTCAGAGGCATTGTGTTGACATGTATGTTGCCCTGTCAGCCTCTTTCATTCAGGTTGTCAGGGTCTTCAGCTGCCCCCTCTTTGAGGTCTGCTGGAGCTGGCCAGTGGATATGACAGCTTTCCCAGCCCACTCAGTCAGTCTGGCAGGCCAGTGGTCCTCTGTTTCCACAGCTAATGAATTCATGCCTCAATGTCAGACTTTAGAGGATCTAATGGAGGGCATGGAGGGAAGATGGCATTTTTACCCGCTAAAACTTTAAATATGATCAAACGCATTTTTTATAAAAATCACAGCAAATTTTAAAAAAGGATAGCATTTTTTTCAACAACTACAAAGCTGTGTGTTAATGCCTGTTGCCATATGCTCCTGACGTTTTATGATAGTGAACTCACCACAGGTGAGCAGACTTGGACTGGCCAACTGCTGTAGTCTTTCGTTCTCCTTTTTGCTGAGCCTGCAGAATCCAGTGAATGTAGATAACACCTAAAGCAACTAAGAGCAGCAATGACACACACTCATTAATCTGTATTGACAAATCAGTACCAGAAGAGATCTGTAGCAGGCTGGAGTTCACCAGAATCTGTTTTTATCACAGATTTTGGGCTCATAGATTTGGTGATAAAACCCACACAAACAGATCTGGTTTATCCAGACCGTGTCTGTGGTGCAGAGGACACTCTGGGCTATAAAGTGTAAAATAAGATGTCTGCTGGTGGTGACAGAGGACTGGGCAGCTCCTCCTCACGTGTCGGCATAACTGAAGGCCTTACAGCACTTCTGTGTGTCAGTTTTTGGATTGCTGTCTCCACATGACTGCCATCTGTGGTGCTTTGGGGGTGGCAGATTTAATGGGTATCTCTCCTTTGGCGCCTTTGACAGGAACACCCACCACCACAGTGGCAGTTCAGACGATGTCAAGCAGTTTTACAACATGAAAGTCCAGTCTTAGTCTATTCTGAGACGGAAACCAACAAAGGCATCGCTGAATATTTGGCACATCGTTCATTGCAAACTGATGGAAAGTTTTGAAGATCGCAGGGTCAAGACAGGTCAAATGGCCTTCATAAAAGGGTAGTGTCCATCCATCCATCCATCCATCTTTCCATTTTGTCCCTTGTGGGGTCACAGGGCTACCATTGCCTAACTCGGTTACCTCTGGGAGAAGGCGGGGTAACCCCGGACAGGTTGCCAGTCTGTCGCAGGGCCACAACCACACACCCATACAACAGGGCTGGGTTGATGAAATCGATTTATCGATTTGAATCGATTTGAATCGATTTAAACTTAACAGATCAATAATCGATTCATAAAAACAATTTCTCATAGGACGGCTAATGCTAACGCTCTGTCGACGCAAACTTACATTTCTGACTAAATGAATTGTTGTCTTTGCTGCCTTGGTTTTGGCCTATTTCACCAAATATTTGACATATTTAATTTTTATTTTCTTAAAGATTGTACTAGAAAAATGTTTTATAACTTTACCGTCAGGAAACTATAAGAGAAAGAGAAAATGGAGTGGAAATCTGTCAAGAAACTTTTTCTGAACAAGAAATGCTCTTATTCCATACTCAGTTTTCCAGACATACAAAAAGATTCAATAAGACTCGAGAGTCAAAAACTTCTTTCTTAAAGTTTTACTTGCTGCAAGGAGACATTCAATCTGCACACTGAATGTGCATTTAAAAATCACCATCAGTTCTACTGTTTTGGACGGACACGGAAAAGAACTGATCTCCCCACAACTGCATCTGCAACCTTTGGTTCCTAAGGGGATGATGTCAGAGCTGGGGCTGGTTTAGAAGCTGCTGCAAGAAGGTGCAGGCAGATGTCTACACGAGCGGTTGCTACTTAATAAAAACAACAGTGCAATACGAGTAAAAGAAAACATCAAAAACAAATGCGCATTTTTACAAACTATGATTTTTAGGATATTCCACAAACAATGATTTAATCTGACAAACTTAGACTTTGAATCAATGAAAATATTTTCTCTTCAAAATCTCTTCGGATTCAAACAAACCAGCTCTGAACTCATGCTGTCTGTTGAGTAACCAAAACAAATGAGTGAAAATGATTTAGAGTGCCTCACATCTTAGAGAATGACAGAAACAAACTCAGTTTATTCTAAATGTTTTGAGTTTCTTTTGAATAAATAAATTCTACTAAAATGTTGTTTATTTTTTAGAGTAAAAGGAAAAAAACACACCGAAGTCCTAATGATAAAAATATCATGTTTGGCTGCCTTGCATTTTTAATTTAAGTCAAAGCTGCTGCAGCAGGAAGAACTTGTTTGACACAGGGTGGTTTTATTTTGAAAGGAAATGATGTGCGCTGCTGTCAAAACTAAAAGAAGTTACAACTGTTATATATACAAAAGAAACATATAGACACTGTTGTAATTAAATTAATGTTTTATATGAAAACTAAATTTATTAATAAATGTTTAGTTCTCAAAAAAGCATAAAAGATGTGCATTATCTAAACAACAACGTGAGACGTGAGTAGATTTTTGACAACTGAAGGTAAAACACTACGAGCCATGCTAAAGCTAACAACCGACCGTTTACAGAATCAAAGATGGGCGGGGCTTTTATACCGGAGATGCGGAGCATGATGACGTCAATCTTCTGAGACTTACACCAGTTAACCAATCGGAAAATTCAACTGTAATACCTGGTTTCAATCTGTAGGGGGCAGGGCAGAGACAGTTTTTGACTGTATTTTCATTTCTAAAGGTCAACAGCCAAAAAGAAGTTGATTCAGTTTTTGGTCACCCTTTAACTGGTGTAATCACAAAGCCTATTGCAATTTATTTTTTAAATGAAATCTATTTATTTATAAATGATTATATAACTAAAAAGTTACTGCTGAAGAAGCTGCACTTCTTCTGCACAGAGCCTCCAGATCCTCTTTTGAAATGTGCACAGCCTCGATCTGCAGGAGGACTTTTTTCTCTCAAGAAAAATCGGTTTCAGTGCCAAATGCCTTTTGTGCTCCACACAAACAGAAGGACACCCAAAGGTGACCAATCCAAGAGCCACGGGTTGAGGTCTATCGAAATCAATCAAAGTAAGACAAAGAGAGCTTTGACTGACACAGGAGCAGCACTTTTGTCTCATCCAACAGGAAGCGGTGAAGATGCGGAAAACAATTATTCCCAGTTACAAAGAAAGACTGCTGCCCACAGGAATCATGAAAGATGAGCCATTGTCCCAAAGGAAATCTCTTTTGCTGTGGTCTTTTATTAACCTTCTTGGGAAAAATAGGTAGTAAAAATTAATCAAAAATTTAAACAGTGTCCAATTTGGGTCAAAAGGAATAAGTACACTTCTTTCCATCTACATGTGTAACTTAAATGCTGAAGAATTCAAAGCCATCGGAATGTCCTGTATAGAAGAAGGTGTTCTGCTTCACTATGACTCAGAATGTTTTTGTTACTCTCCACAAGAAAATAGCTCTAGAAAAGTTTACGGCAGTTCATCAAACTCAGCTTTTGCAGAATTTTCAGCCAGTTTTATCAGCAACAGCCACTGACTCTACCTTTGAACAAACACCTGCCCAAACAGAACCGCGGCGCTGAAAGTCATTAAACCTGTATCCCCGGCTCGTTGACGGCAGGAAAGCATCAGCCTTATTTCAGAAACTCTTCTGGGGATGAAACCAAAGCAGAATCCTCATCCCACGTGGACCTCATCTCGGAATGCTGCAGAGTTGATAGCCTTTCTTTCTGTTAAATAATGCTTTGAATATGTAATGTGGTTCATACACAGGAGCATCATTATGTGTTCCTCTCAGAGAACTTCATTTCCTGTGCCAAGGAGTGAAGAAAAAGTTGGGTTATATTTTCTTATTAGTGGAGCATCAGGCGGAGAACATCCTCCACCTTTCACACAGTAATGCCTCAGGAGTGTCCAGCACTATGACCCAGCAAACTGAGGGTCCTGCTGCTGCTCTCACATGTAGGAAATGAAGACAGGAGGGGAAAACTGAAGTGGCTTCAAGAAAAGATTGAAAAAATCGACCATTGTGCGATCAATAAAATATCCATCCATCCATTTTCTTGCCCACTTCTTCCGTTTCGGGGTCGCGGGGGTGCCGGAGCCTATCCCGGCTACTGATGGGCGAAGGCGGGGTACACCCTAGACAGGTCGCCAGTCTGTCGCAGGGCCTCAATCACACTCATACACTCTCACATTCACACCTGGGGGCAATTTAGAGTCACCAATCAACCTATGAAGCATGTTTTTGGACGGTGGGAGGAAGCCGGAGTCCCCGGTGAAAACCCACGCATGCACGGGGAGAACATGCAAACTCCACACAGAAAGGTCCCAGCCGGGAGTTGAACCGGGGCCTTCTCGCTGTGAGGCAAGAGCGCTAACCACTGCACCACCGTGCAGCCCTGATCAATAAAATATGTCCCAGAATATCTCAAGGAATGCAGGAAAGAATACATTCGTGGAAAGAAAAGAAAGATTTATACAGTCGCTGATATTAAACTTTAATTCTGCACATTTGTTTCTCACATTGCTTTGCACGAATGTTGACGCTTCGTTTTACACAATGGTTTAGTGGTTTATGCACACAAAAGGGATCACTTTAAACAGTTTGAGGTCAAAGCATCAACTGAAACACCGTATCTGTACTTTTATGACTTTCTTCTGTTCTTTTGTTCTGGACTTGCTGCTGTGCTTGGATTGCAGTCATGCTGATGACTCTGTTTTTAAGGTATCATGGCCCCTCATGTACAGTATTCCACAAGTTGCCTCATCTTAGGGCTGGGTGATATGGAATTTTTTATATCTCCATATAGTTTTTTTCATATTGTGTGGTAACGATATCAATCACAATCTAAACCAAATAACTGTATGCATGGCGTTATTTATGAATCAAAACTCCACGCCGAAATAAGACATCTACATGCATGTATCAAACATTCCATGTGGACAAGTCAAACCTCCATGATGATTTCTGCCTCTGCGCGCTCGTGTTTAATCCTCCCAAGAGCAGAATAAGTCACTGCGCATAAAAATTATAACACAATTTTACACATAAATGGTAAGCTGTTTTACTATTGAACTGTTTTCTGGTTATTTTATTAAAAAAATAGTATAAAGGTAAATTATAAATGGTATGAAAATGTCTTTATTGTTTTCTAACTGTAAACTCAAATCCAGACATGCTGAGAAAACAGAGACAGATTTACTAGAGATTTCCCAATTCAGCCTCCAGATGATCACATTTTATATTAAACTATAAGAAAAAAGAGCCTGAAAATAATGTTTTGGATTATTGTTTTGTATATCATTGACCTTGTAGCAGTGCCTTTAAGGGGCGGAGCATTCAGCAGAACATCTGACATCAATGTTTGGTGTAACAGTTTCTGTAGTGCTACAGACACTGCTAAAACACAGTGGATTCAATTCTGTTATTATCTGGAAAATTCCATTTTAATAATGTCCTGTGACTTCATCTTTTTTTTATCTTCCACATCTTAAAGACTGGACCATGAAAATACTGTCTAATGTTAAACGGGTCTGTGTTTACATAGGGGAGACTCACGGGGGAGCTAGTTAGCATTAGCGATAGCATGTTAGCATTAGCATCTAACAACAGCGATGTCTCCAAATCAACACAGTTTCTTATTCTGCCTGTCGCTGCTTTGCGTGAAGCAGCTTTATCCTCCAGTTCTGACTGGATTCTGTTCAAAATCTCTGTGTGTTTCGCTGTTTTATGGGGTGCGTATCGCATTGCATGTTTATCTCGCATGAAGTCAGAGAGGGAAGGAAGAAAGGACAAAAGAAATTCATCAAAAGAAGAGCTAATTAACATAACTAATTAGATGTAAACATTTACTAAATATGTGATGACTAACCCTCTAACTTTTACTCGCCAAAGAGGAGAAAACTCGCAGCTGAATGTTTGTCGGACAATTCAAAGTAAGGCTATCACGATATACGAATATCGTTTAGAAAAAAGTTCTATTGACTCTAAAAGCCTTAAATCTCCAAATTATTTCTGGCCAGTAACAAAGCCAGGTTTGGGGAGTTCTTTCACATGTGGACGTGTTTGGTGAGATTGAGAGATTAGAACTTCACACATCTGAAACATAGAAAATCATATCTTTTGGAGATTAGTTGTTTTCTTTTCACCATGATATAATCTCAAATGTCTTTGAGGGCTTTCTGAAATCCCTCACATGAGCTGCAGAGTCTCCCCCTGACGTCACTGGAATTTTCAACATGTTAAAAAAATGTGACAGTTTAATGACCAATGAAACTAAATAGTGAGTGTTTAGGGACCAGAGTGGGAACCTGACATTGTGTGGGAGTAGATGTAGTGAACCCCAGGGTGCCTGTCACATCTGCTGGTAGGCATATCTGGGTTTTACAGCAACATCTGCTGCTATTAGACTCTGTCTTGTTTTGCAGAAAAAGTTGTTTCTGTTTTCACTTTAACTAATGCAATAAATGCATCATTTGTTAGCAATAGAAATAAAACTGTTTTAGCAAGTAAATAAACGTCAGACACTTCAGGCCAATGGTTCTCAGCCTTTAATAAGATGAACATTATATATGATGAAAAAATGAACACAAAAACTTTTAGGAAACATGATTTTTTATCTATCAGATGTCCTCCATCTTGATGAATCCAAGACATTCTTCCAAGCTGCAGAAGAGAGATGTTTAGGAATGTCACCAAGTGTGTGCTGACACGAGCAAACATTATCTTTGGCCGGATGAGGTCATGCCAGCAGAAGTCTTTCTGACATCAGGAGAGCTTTCAAATGAAACATCTAAATCAAAATACGATAATAAAAGTTGGTAGATGTTTGTGAAAACATTGTGTTGCAAAAGGAAATGAGTAAATAATATAGCAGCAAAAATACTAACTCAAAGATCATTATATCAATTCAGATAAAAAAAATGCAATCATGTAGGTTTTTATAAACATATAAAGTCATAAAAGCCTTTGGTTATGACCATTAACTGTTGAATTTGTCTCTCTTTTTTAGCCTTTTTTCTGCTTTTATCTTTAAAATTGTCATCAGGTGTTAGCTGAATAATTAACAATATCATTCTTATTGAATGAAATGTGGTTTTAAATAACAGTTTTCTATTTAAACCTCACAAGTAATAGTTGGTTTGGTTTGGGCCCTGCAGGCTGCATCCCTCTGTCTGTCTGCATGCCAGGCGTGACTGTCAGGGCCACCTGTTGAAATAGTGGGTGGCTAATTCTAGTGGTGACTCCAGACTCCCTCTCCATTACACTCCATCTGACAGACCACCAGCCAAACACCAGCGTCCCCCACCCCCTTCTCTATCCGGCGCACTCCGGCCAGCATGCTGGCGTGGCGGTACTGCTTGATTGATGGAGTATGTCTACTCCGGGTTAATTTACCCTCCTGAATAATGCATGGAATGATGCCACCGCTCCATTCTGCTGCTCACCATGGGGTGGGGCTTCTGCGTTGGAGGATTTATGGAGGTTTCTTCTCATCACTCGATCTCTTGCAGATTGAAGGGATTAAAAAGACAACAGCTGGGCTGGAACAAATGATTTTCCCCTATTTATTATTGAACTGGAGGAAGCTGATGAACTGAATGATTTGTAAAATGCTAAATCTTGTGGTGGTAGTTTTTTGAAAATTAAAGTTTAAATAGTTTTTATCATTATTTCTTTATATATTAACTAAGTCTTGGCAGCCAGGCAATTAATCACACACCTGGCACAATTTACACAAGTACTTTTTCTCTAGTTTTTAAATATAGACATATTTTTTTTCCCAACTGGCATCTTATAGATACTTACGTATCATATGCTCATGCGCGGGGGATTTGCACGCAGTCAGCAAGGAGCTAACAACTGAAATGCTACATAAAGGACACCATACAACAGCATCACTTGTACATTTTAAGTGAGTGCAACTTGCATTATTCTTACAAATACTTCACATTACACCCAACACACATGACAATGGTACGTTAGGTTTCCATGGGGTGGGGCACTGACTGGGCTTAATTCAGTTCGGGTGCCAAAGTAATTCTTTTATTTCGGTTACCATTCAGTGCCAATTTCGGTACTTCGGTATTAATATAGCACCTGCATATTCCCAAATCAACTCATTTTCATTCTCAAGTCATCAAACATTGACGCATGGTTAAGAAAATTAACGTTTTGGGTGTCATCGTTTTTTGATGTGCTGGCTGTTCCCATTGAATCAGAGCTCTCCAACCTCTGAGCTGCAAACCGCTGGCCCAACCCTACTTTGCCGCACAGCATGATCCTGAGCTAGACGCCACAGCCGAATGTGGATGTCTGTGAATGTCACTTCCAATGAATGGAAGACAGAGATAATGTTGATCAGGTTTATTTATTGTGAGGTATTCTACAAAAAAATTACAAAAAAAAAAAATCCTTCAAAGGTTTTCTTGTTACCAGGGGTTTGATGTCACTCAGGGGGTGTGTCTAGATGACAGTCACTTTTCGCTGCGGATGGTGGCGGGGATTATGGAAAATTTTTTTATTATTGTCTCGACAAAAATAAGTAAAGCATCACAGTTCAGGAGACCCGAGCAGGCTGCTCCCTCTCCTCGCAGCGGCTGTCTGTCTGCCAGCGTTTTGAGCGAGCTCCGAGTCCGGGAGGATGGCTGCAGCCAGAGAGCTGTCATGCTGCGACAGGACAGAACGCTCGTATTAGATTAGTATTTCACCCTCTGATCCTGTCACTGAAAATGTCACGTCCCCATAGCTGAGTTCCTGATTGGCTAATACGACGCAGCGACCTGTTAAACTTCGGTGATCTGCTGTGAAATGCAGCCAGACATTTGAGCTCTGGGTGGTCTCGTGCTCGCCCGGTCAGCGGTTTTATATGAGCCTGCCCACTATCACAAGAAAGACAGAAGGACTGTCTAGAGCTTCAATGTACTGAACAGAGTAGAAGGGATTGACATGTCCTAAGAGAAATAGATCTTTAATGAAACTAAGCGCCGAAATGAGGAACCGATTTCAGCAGCTTCTTTTGGTTTCGGTAGAACTGCATAAATTGTAACGGTTTTCTATGCCCAACCCTAATTATCAATGCTAGTAACTCATTTTCCTTACAGAAACTTCACATTACACTTACCACACACAACAGTTTCTTTGAAACCCCTTGAGGTGGCTGTACAGGGCACAAGGAAAAGCAATACACACCTTAAGATGCGTCTGCGCCTCTCTTTGACCCCATTGGTCCGGTTGACCCAAAACATCTGCACCCATATGGGTCAACATATATTTAAATAGGAGTACCAGTAATGCAGAATACTCTTTTTAATAGAGATTACAGGGATGAACTTTGTGGTCTTTTAGAGCTTATCAAAAGCCTTACAGCAAATCCATAACTTAAATTAAAGGCACATCTGAATAACTTATAAAAGGCATGGTGAAATTATTTAAGACATAAAGGATATCATTAGAGCACCATTTCAATTATTTTTGATGAGTAGCCTCCTTACTAAAGATTGCAGCTCTTCCAATAAGGAGGACTTCTGCTCCAAAACAGGAACAAAAACTACTATTATTTGCAGTTACTGTGGGTTTGTGCAGAATATAAAGTATATCTCCACATCGAAGAGTTTCTACCTTCCAGCAAAAAGCTAAGAGACCCACACCATAATAACAAAAGGAAAGTTACCCATCAGTCACTGAGTCCTCTCACAGCTCAGATGATGGGTTTGTGGTGCTGGGTAAAGTGTCAATCTTCCAGCGAGTGCGAGCTTATTGTTCAGCTGAAAGGGCACCAATCATGTGTCAGCCCAGGCATTGTTACAGTCCAAGTATTGACATGCTTCATAAATCAGAGCTATTGGATTGCTGGCTGCTATTTTTACACCCAGTGACATGACCTGCCTGCAAGAGGCCGTCCATCTGGGGGAGTTTCTATTAACCTGAAGCTCTGGTGCTGCAGACAGGAGAGCGTGTTTCCTCTGAATTAAACTGTGCAATCTGCATCCTGTTCCTGCTGATGTGGGTCTCCCTGTTTAAGCTTCAATTCCTAACAGTGTAACAAGGATTTCCTGTTTTTCCTCTCATCTAACATTGAGCAGTGCCTTCGTTACCAAGCAGCAGAGGCTAAGCCGAGGTGTCCTCCATCTGTCCACAGCCATTATGCCTCCCATTAGCAGGGACATCTTCATTTCCGTCAGGTAGGCTGTGTGACCGGATTGAGCTGACTTCTGTATGTTGATGGGGAGTGACAATAGACTGTCAGGTGTTCAGTCCCATCCCAGCTACCCAGGCATCCATTTTCATCAAGCGTTGTCAAGAAGCAGGCAGCATATTTTCTACCGGACCTCCAGAGATAATTTGTTTCAAACCCCGCCGCTGCAGTCAAAACCTTGCAGAAGGAAAGCAGTCAACAAACAGCAGTCGGATATTCTGTTAATCACGCCTGTATCTCATGAAATTCTCAGGTTTCCCAGAAATGTCATCTTGTCATGCCATGTGCATTAATCATTGATTCAGACAGGTGGAGATTTAACAAATATATTATAGTCATAGTTTGGCAGCTGGTAGTTAAAATATGAAACTCAGACGGTATTTTGGAAAACAAACAAAAAAAAAAAAAATAACATCCCAGCTACTGTGTATTTATGAAAAATAGTAAATCACAAATATTCCCTACATCCTGCTGAGTTTCAGAGAATGATGTTTGTTAAGCCATCTCATAGTTAAACCAGCCTTCTTAAATCATTATCACTGTTGTAGGCAGACATGGGACCAAGTCATTGTTTTGAAAGTCTCAAGTGAGTCTCAAGTCTTTGTCCTCAAGTCTGAGTCAAGTCCCAAGTCATAAGCAGTTAAGTAACAAGTCGAGTCATAAGTCAAGACAAGTCTCAAGTCAAGTCACAAGTCCTACCATTAATGTTTCGTCTTTTCAAGTTCTTTCCATGACAGAGTTATTCACTGTCATGAATCCGTCCCCTGTCTCCCTCACTGGCCTTCAGCAGGAACTATCTCCAGAGTTGTAGCAAATCCTGGTTCTCCACACTTCACTTCCCATCAGCCCCTGCTGTCACTCCCAGGAGCCCCACAGCTGGTTCCCATCAGTAATCACTCCCAGCAGTATTTAGTCCAAGCATTGAGCTCAGCTCAGTGTGAAGTCTTGTTTGAGCCGCTCTGCCTCCATCACTGAGCGTTCTCATCCTGATCTGATCTTCTACTTCATCTGCCGCCTGCCCCGACCCTCACCTGGACCCTGACTGCTCTGGTTGTTCTCAGATGCCCTCATGCTCGTGCTAGACCTCTGCCTGCCTGACTCTGATTTAGCTTTGTGCACTTTTAGCTGTGCTTCACACCTGTTGTCCTGTCTGTGTCAGATAAACCTGCTGCTCTGTAATCCAGCTGTCTGTCTGTTTCTGACATTTACACGAACACCACAATCCCACCATGTGTGTTTTTAATAACTGTAGTTATTTATCAGCATTTTGCAAGCATATTAGTTAAATTGCCTCTGAGCTCATGCAATCCCACTCCAAAACTCCAAAATGAAGAAAAGTAAAAATAACGGCAAACAGGAACTTGTGGTTTTAATGGAGCAATGTTTTTCTCCAATTTGATTGATTGGATTGTTGAATTAAACCATTGTGGGTCTAACTTGACAGGATGTTGTGCTGACATCGCAGAGATGTAAACAAACACAGAGACAGGGAGACCGCGGCAAGGGCTCTCTCAGTATATATTTAATCCTTGGATTTGGGGGAAAATAGTAAGTCTTTCCGAGTCCGAGGGCAACAGTCCCAGTCAAGTCACGAGTCATTGATGCTAAAGTCTGAGTCAAGTTGCAAGTCACTGCTTTGAAAGTCCAAGTCAAGTCTAATGACTCGAATCTTACTCAAGTGCAAGTTTTGTGACTAGAATCTCCACCTCTATGGTAAGGTTTAGGTTTCAGAAGACACAAGGCTGACAGACTTTTTCATGTCACTTTTTTTTTTTTGAAACTATTCACTCCTAAACTCTTTGGATTGGCACTTCTTGTTTTCCTCTGAGTATCAAATAAAAGTTTTTTAAGCCTGTTTGAGTCAACAGCTGGTCTGGTGCTTTACAGCAACTGTATAGCCAATCTCAACATGGCAGTGAAGACTAAAAGCTACGTAGCTAGAAATCTAGTTCTACCAAGTGGACCATCACATATGCAAATAATGTTGAGAATTGGAATAAATAAACATGTCAGATTCAAGAAAAAGAAGCACAAATATCCCAAAGGCAGCAACATGATTTTCCATCTACAAAGGAGCCAAACTGATGCAAAAAAAAAAAAAAAGATCCAGCTAAAATGAAAGTTGTGAGTGCACTGAAAGGGATGGTTTGAATCCTTGTTCTAAAGTCTGCTGTTTTCCTTAACCCTTTAACGCCGGAGCTTCAGTGTTTATGCTCTTTGATTTACTGTTATTTTTTTATAATTGTTAACACGATCAACACAATTCCAGTAGATTCTGAGGGAGAAAAGCGGCACCATGTGACCAAAGATCTCTTCAGTCATTGGCCAGGGGAATTATGAGGGCGGGGCAAATCACCAAGAGAGAGAATAATAGAAGTCCTCGCTTTGCAATCCTTGTTGGAATAATTCACTTATACCTCGTTTCCACTAAGTAGTACAGACCAGACCAGTCCCCTGTTGGCCGGTTTAGAATAATCTGGGCCCTAAAATGAGCGTTTCTATTGAGTGTTGGACCATCAAAGCCCATGCGGGGTGTAGACCAATGACGTAGCTGTACGTCAAACAGTGACAACAGCGAAAGAGAAGCTGACTCAGAAACAGACGGAAAATGAAAAAGATAACCGCGGAGGATCATTATAATCTGGAGCAGGTGTTTACTATGGATGATGCCGGGCTCTACACTGCAGAACAGTCTGTTGTTCTAAATTAGAAAAGCATAATGCTAAAATCTTAGCTTGACTCCAAATTAGCTAAAAAACTGCAAACATATCTAAAGTAGTAAAAAAACAGCTAGTATAATGGTAAAATGTTAGCTAAACCCCAAATTATCCAAAAAACTGGAAACATATCTTAAGTAGTCAAAAAAACAGCTAGCATAATGCTCAAATGTTAGCTTACCTGCAAATTAGCTAAACACTGAAAACATGTCTAAATTAGCCAAAAACTGCTAAGATGTTGTTAAAATGTTGGCTTAACTTCAAATTTGCCTAAAAAAAAACAGGAAAAAATGTAAATGACCTAAAACCAGCTAATAGGTTGCTATAATAAAAGCTAGATGCCAAAATAACCTAGACGCACAGTAGTTGCTGAACATTTTAAGGTTTGAATGTTGTCTCTAGCTGAAAGTATTCAGAAGTTCACAAAGTGCACAAACTTTCATTTCCTATGGGGCATATTTTGTTCAATATTTCAAAAACGTTAAAGTTTATGAATACCAAAAATACAACCAGTAATGTCCAGAAAGAGGTGAACGTTTTGATCCCAAGATTGCTGAAATCACTGAAAGTGTGATTGAGTTTTTAGGTGCCAAAAACGTGCAGGAAGGAGCAGGAGAATCACTGTAGTGTGAATGTTCCAGTATTATAGCTGTTAAACTTCTGCCAGGAAATTATTGGAAATTTACTGTGTAAAGTTTTTCCGTGAGGTTGTTTTTTTTTGTTTTCTGTGATGTATGTCAAATATCCACCAAGTGCTCTTGTTACTCTAATGAGGGCAAGAAGTCCTTCATTAAGGAGAGGTTGATCAGCTCTTCTTTTCTCTTTCCTTCCCTTTGCTCTACAAGTCATTTTCTGAATGAGTTCAAAGACTCGCTGAATGTTTTCATTCAAATTTAGCAAAAAACATTAACTGTACTTTTCATTTTCTTCTGCTAGTAGAAAATAAAAGCCTAGTACATAGGAAGAACCTGTGCGACTAATAATGATTACACTTTTTTCTGTTGTTTATTTTAACGAAAATGTGACTAATCTGCGTCTCTGTGGTTTTTTACCAAACCTAGTGAGAGGCGAAAGAAGCGGGAAAGGTGATCCTCTGGTTTGAACAAGCAACACTTGTCTCATTACACATTTGTTTGATGCCCTGATAACTTAAATGTTGCAGCTCACCCTGCATCTAAACTTATAACACCGAGAAGTTCTTCAGCGTCAATTATCCTGCAAAGCGCTGAAGCAAGATTAAGAGGCAATCATTATCTACTGAGAAGATTGATCATTAAAGAAGTGTGGAGGCTCCACTCCATGCAGCTCACATCCTGCTGTGTGACTGCAGGACCCCGCACACATGCAGTTCATGCACGCTAATGACTCGGCGCACTCGCTCAAAGTCAACTGATTGACATGCATGCACTCAGCCCAATTAATGTGCCAACACTTCACATGGCCGCGTCTGCCTGGAAATCAGATATCAGCCTTGCTAATTTGAACAGTATCAAGACGTCGCAGCTCGAGACATCAGCTTCCAGTTGTTGTCACAAACGCATCGACCGCCCTCAGAGCACGAGGGGAAAAAAGCTGAGAGCCGAGTGTGATGTGCAGCATTTCTGAAGCACTTCACTGACTTGTCACAGGGAATCCTCAGTTGTTTCTTAGATTATTTTTGGTGGCATTTCTGCTCTGCTGGACAGCGGCAGCAGGCGGTGACAGCGGAGACGGCACAGAGGGGAGGGATGACATGCAACAAAGGTCACGAGGAGGAGACGTGTCATGTACCTCAACAAGGAAGCCTTATTCAAGCTTATCTCCATGCTTTTTCCTAACCCACAGATTTCTTCTCTGACTCGGAGTCACATTGATTTGCACTTTGCCTTTCTAAAGCCTGTCTGACTTTCTTTTTTTAAATCAGACTGCAGAGGAGAAAGGCTAAGAATGTTGCTGCATTTGACATGATGCATACATTTCCCTTAAAGTTTGTTGCTGCTTTGCCTTAAGTGCAACATTCAAACAGTTTGTTTCTTAGCTGTGCAGGTGTGAAAGCTCACCTGTAATCTGGTTTGGACCAAACTTTGTGATGTTGTTCGTGTCAGTGTCAATGCACAGGACTTTCTGTATTCCAACCCTTTCATCCTGGTTGTGAGTGATGACACAGACGCGTGAACACAGTTCGTATTATTACCATCTCAGTTTACTCTGTCTGAAGAATTCTGATGGTTTCAGAAAGTTGATATATTGCACTTTACAATCAAAATTGTGTCATTCCAAAATTTCACTTGTATTAACAAACAGAAGAAATGAAATAAAATGTCAGCTAGAGAACCCTTCCTGGTAATTAAACCTCCATGGAGGGTTAGAGCAGGTTTGAGGCTGAAGGAGCGATGGAGAGAGCAACTGCAG
>NC_050535.1:15350438-15353628 GCF_002922805.2 Oryzias melastigma | reverse complement strand
AACCAACATTTTCTATTAAAGCCGCAAATGCGTTTCCAAGACAGTCACTGGAATCACCTTAGACAAGCTGAATTTCCAGGTTGACCTAAAAATCTGTTCATGTTTGTGTAGCAGCATTTTTCCTCTGAAACGCATGGAATAATGTTTCTATTTGTGTTATTCTGCATTCAAAATGGTAAAATTGTGACCTATTAAAGTTTAAATTGCTGATAGATATTGAAAATTTCATGTTTTCTGAATAAAAAAGGCAAAAGCCCTCATTCACTGGACATTTTCTGACCCTGTAATAGTCAAAATAATCACAAAGTCCAGGCGAACATTTTGAGTCGTAGGTGTTGAACGGGTTAATCAGATGGAGTAGATGACAACAGCCCACAGCACAAATCACTAAAAGAGAAACATTTCTTGTGGGGCCCTGCGACAGACTGGCGACCTGTACAGGGTGTACCCCGCCTTCGCCCTTCAGTAGCCGGGATAGGCTCCGGCACCCCGCGACCCCGAAAGGGAAGAAGCGGTCAAGAAGATGGATGGATGGATTTCTTGTGGGTAAACATGTTGCTGTGAGGAGGAGCAGGTTCTTCCTAATATTTGATAGTTAAAGGATTTCGTCAGAAGATTCATAACAACCTGTTTACTCAGCTGTTAGACAGGACAAGTAAAAAAAAAAATAGATATGAAGATGTTGAACCGTGGTGAAGATTCGGTGCACGCTCAATGCGTACCGATTTGTACGTAGAGCTCGCAACCCGACTTAAAACTTGCGTTGCAATGCGCGCTCCAGACGCGGAGGCCAGGAATTCTGGAGTGCACGCGTTTGCACTGACTTTTGGGCGTGAATGCACGCCATCACACACTGCGCACACACCTGCGCGCTCTCAGCAGTTGCGCAGGCCCACCAGAGGAGACAGAGCTAAAGAGAGTTAAAAAAGAGCACGGCTCTCGGTAAGGAGTCAGAAGGGAAAAAGTCACGAAGCTGCGTCGTCACCCATGACTGTTGTCAGGTAGATTGGTCAGAGTTATAGTAACGTTGAGGTGAAAATGTAAAGGTGCAAGGTGGGCAGCAAAATCCTGGAGGGTCTGACGCTTTAATTCCTACTCAGACATCATCGTAACGATCAGCGGGGATTCTGTGTGCGCCAAAGTGTTTTCTTCATCCAGGCTGTGGTCCATCTGCTTTTCAGGTTTCATTTTCGTGTTTCCCCTTAAAAAGAAACAAATTCAGACAGAATCTGCTTCTTTTTTAACTCTCTAGGAAACACCAACAAGCTCAGGGCTTTGGTGGCTGATTCTCACTGAAAGATGCCCTGAATGAATATTAATGAAGAAGATTCAATAAAAGTTTATTAGGCACAGTGAAATCAAACTGATGTCATGATGACCCTGATCCGTGACGGGCTCTGTGCTGGCACAGCTTCTTGGCTCCATAATGTCTAAAGCATAATTACATGCAGGCTATGACTCATGACCAGGACAGTTGCATACATGTAAATGGACGCCGTGTGGTAAATTTACGGTCACGGCTGTGCTTCAAAGCTGTGCATGACAATAGAGCCTCAGGTGTTAGCAGCTGCATGCGTAAATGTCTCCACTTCAGTCGATTGTCTGCACTCATGCAGGTCAGAGACCCTTCAGAAGACCACTGATTATTGCTGGAGTGCATTTTCATCAATTCAACAGAGCAGCTTTCATCCTTTTCAGTGTTCTTTGACCTTTTCATGAAGCTGGAGGCTGGTGTTGCGTTTCCTCACAGATATCTTCATTTGAGGAAGTTGAGCCAAGAACAATCCCCTCTGAAAAAGATCTGTACAGATGGGAGATGAAAGCGAACACCGATGTCAGCACAGGATGATGGCCGAGCTTTGTGGAGGCTGACCGCCGTACGACAGACGAAGCAGAGCAGCTGCACTGCTTTTAGGGATTAGGGATTCACTGAGAATGACAGTCCATCTGCATGTTTGCAAAGGAGCACGGAGGGCCACTGTAACACAGAGAATGAAAGTCAGTGAAGGAGAAAGCATCATGTTGGAAGGCCTTGCAGGGAGGTCTAACCACACGCCTGCAGCTCAGCGGGTCTCCGGCCTGTGGACTCTCAAGTTTGAACACAAGTTTCCCTCATCCAAACAGGTTGGCTGATAGCGGGGATTTCCTGGGCTACATCTGCTGCGTGTTATGCAGGCAAAAAAGTGTTTACACAGCTAGATCAATAGAATTCAAGCAGGAACTCATCTCCATGACCTCAGCTAACAGACGGAAAAGCTCTGTCATAAAGTCACTGCTGTCGGGTCAGAGCATCTTATCCCGGATCGATCCCGGTTATGTGCTGTGGAACTGCTAACTGAATGCTGATTACGTGTTTGCCTGCAGCACCACTGCTTCTCATCATGATTACAGAACCGCAGAGTGCTGGAACCGCCGCTTAGAGAAAACAATTACCAGAGAGTAAAGTGTGTTAGTGTCTGAATGCAATTGAGAGGTTCACTTCCTTGTTTACTTTTTGTTTTGTTGGTCACCGTCAGGTTCAGTTCGTGAAGGACATTCTCACTTGTATTTTTGGTATTCAAGCTTTTTTACTATTTAGAGCAATTTACGTAATTTTTTAGCCCCAATAAAATGAATGGGAATGTTTCAAACTTCTGCAGTTTAACATTCAGCAAGTTCAGGAAATTCAAGCTTGTACTATTATTACATTATGCACTCATTTTGAAATATTAAGCAATTTTTTACGATATTTTGCAATTGTTTTTTGGGGTAAATCTAAGTTAAGTTGGTATTTTAGCAACATGCTAATTTAGCTAATTTGGTATCTACTGAGACTTTTAAAGCTAATTTTGAGTTTAGCTAATATTTTTACAACATGCTTTGGCTAAATTTGCACCTACTGAGGTTTTTTGGGCCAGTTCTGAGTTGAGCTAGTATTTTAGCGACATGCTAACTTTTTTTGGCTAATTTGACATATCTTGGGGATTTTTGGGCTGATTCTAAACTAAGCTAGTATTTTAACAACATGCTAATTTGGCTAATTTGACATCTTCAGATGCTTTTAGGGCTAATTTTGAGTTAAACTAATACTTTTGCAACATGCTAATGTTTTGGGATAATTTTGCATCTAATATGGGTTTGTTGGGATAATTCTGAGTGAAGCTTGTATTTTTTTTTTTTTAAACTTTATTTATCAGTTTCACAATTATTA
>NC_050535.1:15338498-15350426 GCF_002922805.2 Oryzias melastigma | reverse complement strand
TTTAACAATGTGCTAGCTTTTTTGTGGTAAATTTGCCATCTACTGGGAATTTTTGAACTAATTAGGAGTTAAGCAACATGCTAGCTTTTTTATTTATATCGCTATTTTGGCATATACTGAGGTTTTTGGGACTTTTTAGGAGGTAAGCTAACATTTGAACAAAATACTCACTTTTTTTGGCTAATTGGGCATCTACTGAGGTTTTGGGCTAAATCTGAATTTATACCTTTACGTATTTTTTAATTTTACAGATTTTTTTCCATGATTCAAGAAATTCTTCAAATACTTTGTGCACTTAATACCATTTCTGCAACTTTGAGTCCTTTAGCAGTATGCAAATAGAACTTACAGTAACTTACAGTAAAATTATTTAGCATCTTCAGCTAAAAGCATTCACACTAGCATTATCCCAGGTAATGCAACTTTTCTAGTTACAATAAAATTTTGTGACTCGTGGTTCTTTTGGTAGACATGACAGGACAAATGCCCTTTCATCAGAACAAGTATTACCGATTTACAATGAAACATTTCAACTAATAAAGCCAAAGAAAAAGTATGGAAACAATTAAATGACTGAAAAGATTGTGGACCATTGTTGTGCTATATCTTAAAAGTGGGAGAACATAACTGCAAATAAAAAAGTTAAAGGAGGGCCAAAGGTAGCATTATTTCTCACTTTTGATTGAACTTCGATGTTTATAACATAGAATCCGTTGAGACAGACTGGGAGAAAGGCAGACAAAACTGCTCACGGGACACTTTTCAGTCCTGATGTGCAGAAAACCGGATCATGGATCATTGTCACTGCGTTGGGTGTACAGGCAGGATTATATAATAGAAAAACACTTAGCGTACCTTTCTAGGTGATGTCAGCTCTTTTTTTCTTCCTTTTTTCTACGGACTTTGCTCACATGCATGACTCAGCCACAATATTGAAACGGGGAATTTAGTAGAAAATGGATGGATTCCTGGGAGTTAACTTGATGCAGATCAATTAATATTGGTAAAAAGTGAGGCAGATTCCTTTGGGTTGGCCTTGATAAACAGCTGTGACTGCAACGGGACAGTCTTAACCCTCATGTCATCTTATGGGGTAACCCCGCCCTTACAGGATCCACAAAGTGGACAAAGGTGGACAAGCCACAGACACCAGTGAAGATAAAAAAATCCTTGAGAAAAAAATGAAACCACCTTAGTTCTCAGATGACCCCACTTTTAATGTAAACATGCCTGGGATAGCATGGGATTACACCTGGGTCACACCGGACGCAGAAGCGCTGCGAAGTGCTGTACCGGTAGAGTGCGTGCGCTATCCGCTTCACCCCCGGTTCACACCAGACATGTATTTTTCTGTTACCATCATCAGACACACAAAACCACACCCTGCTGCTCTGCAGTCGACCCACTACATTGATCCATGCGTGTGTTTGTTTGTTTTTATCTCACTTGGAGGCTGTTTTTGGGTGAGCCGCTCCCACGATGATTTTGTCTCTGTCCCGCATTATTTTGTCTCGACGAAAATGTGAACAAGCATCACAGTTCAGGAGAGCCGAGCAGACTGCCACCGCTATCTGCAGCAGCTGTCTTTCTGCCGCCGTGTTGAGTGAACGAGCTCCCCTGAAGTTCGGGAGGCTGACTGCAGCCAGGGAAACGCCGCACTGCAACAGTCTGCTGATCTGTCCAGAGTGTATCCCGGCTTCACCCAACCGCTGCTGGTGTCTAGTAAACCCAGCAGGTTTAGAAAATGGATGGAAGTTCAGGACAAAACGCTTGCATTGGATTAGTATTTTACCTACTGATCGGGTCACAGAAAACGTCACGTCCCCAAAGCTGAGTTCCTGATTGGCTGATGCGATGCAGCTACCTGTCAAACTTCTGTGATCTGCTGTGAAATGCAACCAGACATTTTTGTGTGACTTTGTGTGTTCGTGCTTGCGGTTTTATATGGGCCCGCCCACAATTGCAGGAAAGCCAGAATGATTGTCTAGAACTTTAACGTACTGAACAGAGTGGAAATGATTGATGTGTCCAAAGACAAATAGATCTTCAATGAATCTAAGCACTGAAATGAGGAACCAATTATCTTGGTTTTGGTAGGACCGCGTAAATCATAACGGTTTGTACTTGGAGCCAAATTTTGGTGTCCAACCCTAGCTAAGTGTTTTGTTAGTTATTTGAAAGGATAATGTAAGTTGCATGCACCTAGACATATAGCTGAACAGTGTCCTTGTGCCACACTCTAGTGGTTTGCAAGTTTTTAGTACTGACTCCTATTGATCCTGCACAGATGCACATGTATGGAGTTTAGACACCGTTGTTTAAAAAAATAATTTCTAACTGTCACAGTGTGTGTAAAGTGCCTGCCTTTATTACATCAACAGCATTCAAGTAGCCCAGGGGTCACCAACGTGGTGCCCGTGGGCACCAGGTAGCCCCCAAGGACCCCACAAGGTGCCTCAGATCTATTCTAAAATTAACACGACTCACTTGTGAGCTGCTTCTTAAATTAAAGTTTATTCTGTGGCTATTTTTTTGAATTAAACTTACATTTACATAGATTTAAAAATGAAAGCGTCTTAAAATATGTTTGTAATACATGAACTTCAGATAAGTTTAGGTGACCTATGACCTACTCCAGTTCAAAGATCATTAATTTTGTTAAAAATGCTGCAGATTTGGTCATTAGTTCAAAATGTGAGAAGTTATGGTTAAAAATGTGTACGTTGATTTTCTTTAACATTACATAATCGATAAACATGGTACAACATAGTGAAAATGGGACATTTTCCCATGAAATGTAAGTAATCATAGTGTAGCGACCCTGGGGGTTAGCCCCGCCTTCAACCACTAAGACTCATGGGAAGTGGGAAACCTTGGGTGTGAAACATTGCTCACCATAAGTGAGGGAGCTGTGAGCAGAATTGGGTTTCATGCTGTTTGGCTGTTTATGTGTGTTCAAAATAAAAGAGCATTGATGCTGGAAGTGAGAGTGCACATTTTGCTTCTCTGTCTACTCTTATCTGAGACTGTTCGAGGTCGTGCGGTGTATGGGGCTCGGACGGTTCTCCACCTAAGCCAGTTAAAGAATAGCTCAGCTTTTGGGTCCCCGCTAAAAGTGACGCACCAGCTGGGTCGTTACAATATGAAAATGTAACAATCATTGAGATTATTTAAGTTCTGAATATTGATATTTGTTTCCTAGCTTGTTGTCATTGTTGATCATTATGGTGAGAAATCAGAGTCTTTACATAGAGAAGTATCATTATTCAATATTAATAACGTATAACTAAGCAAAATATGTTATTTCAAAATGGTGGCCCTTCGTATGACTCAGTACCCATGAAGCAGACCTCCTTGTCAAAAAGGTTGGTGACCCCTGAAGTAGTCCTTGTATATTTGGGCATATAACATACCTGGGTCTCACCTTCTTCAACCACTCTTGCATGTGTTTTCTACCGTCTGTCACTTTACTCTGTAAAAAATGTGCACAAAAATTGTTGCTCTATAGCCTCACCAAGTGGACCAAGACCTCGATATTTTGTGCTGTCCACCTGCAAGTCGTGCAGGTTTTCACATTTTTTTCACATTTAGCTTTGGGTTCAAATGTGACTACGGCTTCAACATATCCCCACAAGCATCGTACGACACCTGAAAGGCTCACTATATCAAAGCCTTCTTCTACGTTTTTCGGTTATTAGCCCAATCAAGCTAATGCTAGCCTGTTTTGACAGAGTGTTGTCTATGCTGCTGTCGCAGACGTCTCACGCTCACAGATCGAGTCCTCTTGAAAAGCCTTGACACACTTGTCACAACATTTCTCTCACCTTGTGGAAGGCATGCCCTCTTCTATTGAAGGTATAGAGACTCACACGCAGACAGACGCTGGAGCGTGTAGCACATGGAATCATTTTCATGCTTCAGCGACATGCAGCCTGCTGCCCTCGACCCCCCACCCGCCGTCATGAGCTCAGACAATATTGTCTAGTTAGTTTCTCAGACGGAGCGGGAGGCAAAAGCGTCTGAGCAGGGAATGATTTCTTTCTGGCGCTGTATTGAGATGGTACACCCACACATGTGCTGCTTAAAGAAAAGCCATCTGATGAGCCACATATTCACAGCCACACCACAGTGTAATGACAGTGTAGGCTTGCAGCGAGACGGCTGTCGATAAAGGAGGGGGCATCAAAGCACATTCAGACACAAATTCACCGTGCATTCAGATAAATAGCGCAGAATAAAAGAATAAAGTGGATGCCCTCGGTCTCCGAGACTCCATCTAGTTAATCGCTAACAGGCGAAACTGTGTTGATCTTTATGTCAGGAGAAAAAAAAGACAGTTGTTCATGGTGTATGATCTGAGCACCTACATTGTTATGTCACCAAGTTACAATTCAAGATTTGCATTAAACATAAACACCTCAACCAGACGTAGTTCATAAAAACAATGAAGAATTTATGCTGCAGGATCCAGCGCTGAGAGGCCACATGTTCAGGTTTTTAGCACCTCGTTAAAAGTCTGCCTGAGTTTGAATTATGCACGGGGAAATATTGCTAAGGGGGTGTCAGGACAAAACCAAGGGCTGTTGCATTTTGGGAGCAGTCACATTTACAAGAACAGTTATGAGAAAATTAGGATAGCATTTATTACAGATGCGGGGAGCTCGGCTGGTTTATCTTTAGCTGAAGTTGACATGTCCAGAAACATCTGCTGATCGGAAATGAAGCAGAGATCGTAGTAAACTTCAGCAGCTTTACGTCTGAAAACAGGCCTCCTCACACAGCGTAAATCACACCCCCTGGGAAAGATTCAGGACACGGTAAATCACAGCCACCCACCCTCTGCAGAAAGGTTCAAGTTTGGAGGTTTAACACCGGGCAGTCTCCCACGACTCCCCCTGGACCCTGCAGAGACCATAAAAGATGTAATTTTAAATTGTACGAGGTTTGGTCTAATCAGAAATATCTTTTGGATTTTTAAATAACGTTTAAAAACTACATACTATTACCAGATTACAAGACACGATCAAAGAACGGCTTATTTTCACTTGACGAGCCACTTTTCTCCTTCACAATCTACTGGAATTGATCTGGGATTGATCTTGTTAACGGTTGAAAAGTTACGGTAAATCAAAGAACATTAACACTGGAGCTCCGGTGTGAAAGGGTTAAGAAGCATTTGGTAAGACACAAGAGTCAGAGATAAGGAAAAGTCTGCTGGTCCAGACCACGTCCACTTAATCTGGTCCAGATCCAGTCATGAATCTTGTGTTTGGTCTGTATTCTGACTGCAGTCAACCGGACATTTCTGTTTCAAACCAAAGCTTGTGAACAAAACCACAGGACTAAGGCCCTGTCCAAATTCCCAGTCTCGCCCCCAACTACTAAAAAACTATCTAGTGCCCCGGATTTTACAGGCAATTCAGACACCATGCTCACTACTTTTCTTTTGTATGTCTAACTGCCGGATTTGACGTCACTGAGGAAAATCTGATCAATAGGAACATTTCATGACGTCTATTTGTGACTCCTCTGTGTTCTGATGATAAAAATATGGATAGTTGGTTAAAAAATTACATTTTGCAAAAATTGTCTGATCGCAATGCATTGTGGTCTATATTCGCTAATGTAGTGAGCATCGGGGCACACTAGTATTTTGCAAAGACTTATGGGAAATTTCTATTGCACTTGATCTTGTAATTGACCATTTTCACAGTCAGACAAAATGGTGCCAAAAATGTGAATAGTGACTTCCAGAGTTTGGGTTTAGAACGGTAAAGCTGACCTCTGAACGCTGTTTAACACAAATGTATGTAAATAATAAAATTTAACCTTACCAATTTCTACAGAAAAATGTACAATATTTATTTGATGAATGTCCTGCTGAACTGTATTTTTGTTTTGTTGATATTTTAAGTGGTAAGTGCAAAAATAGGAATATTTTTTGAACGGTTTCAAATGATTTTGATCCTTTTTTATCTTTATTATCCTGCAGGATCAGATACGGTTATGATCAACAGCAAAGAGGAGCTACGCCAGAAAATAACAACAGTTATTAGTTTTTCTTTATTGAAATTGTCTGACTTTATCTCTGTTTTTAGTGATTTTGTGAACACAGAAATGTGATCAACTTTAACTGGACAGAAAAGATCTTCTGCAGATCTACGTCTCATCCCTGTCATGGAAAGCTAGCATTAGCATTAGCATAAAATTTTCTTATGTATCTTGATGTAACTTCCTGCCAGAAAGTACGCGGATCGCTCGCGGCTCGTGCACAAAATAGACCAAATGATCCTTTGCACGACACGAGCCTTCCACGTAGGACCGTGGCGCTCCGCTGCTGGTGTGAACCACACCATAGGTCTCTGTTCCACGCCACTTCTGCGTCCAGTGTGAACCAGGCGTTAGGAACTCAAAAAAAACAGACTGATATTTGGACAGTCTGTACTATAGCTGTAAATGTCAGTAAACAACCAGAATTCACCCATAAATAAAATGCTCTGGATTTTTTTTTAAAAGAGTTGATTTGTTTGCAGATTATAACAACTAAAGACTTCTTTTGTTTTCCTTGTCACCAAGTAACCTCCGGCTCTTTGGTGAATCCGTTGAATGTGACATAACATCTTCATTCACTCATGTTTTCCTCTCATTTCTGTCTGAGAACCTTGAAACTGTTTAGTGGTTTATCTGGTTGTTTTGTCTGATGCATATTTACAGAAAATAGAAAAATTACTTTTAATCCATTCTTTGATATATTTTTTTTTTACTATTTCAATAATAACTCTATTTGTTTGATTTTATTTGGAAGTTAAAGATTTGAACTTGCAACCGTTCCGAACAGAACTGATTTTTGGGGAGTGAAAGGTCTTGAATGGAGGTAAACTGAAGTATCATCTTGGTGAACCGCAGTGACCCCCACAGGGATGAATTCCGTCGTCTCTGTTCTCCACATGGATGCTGACAGAGACACACAAACCTGCCTGTCTGTGTGTGGCGCCTCTGTTTAGTCGTGTGTTCAAATACCAGAAAAGCGAGGAGCAAAACAAAAACATGGCTTGTTTTCAACGCGGAGTGGTAACACTGGGGGCATAAAGACAGCTGGAAGACGACGGGTGGGGAGGGTGTGCTGGTTTTCAGCACCTCCAGCTGTGGGTAACACATCTCGACAAATCGTTTGTGTCAGCTGAGGGGCGGGGCATGAGGCTCTGTTAAGGTTTTGATGTGAAGATCAATGTCAGGTTAGGAGAATGAGCCGGTGCTGGAAAGGTGAGGGTAGGGGGGTAGGATTGGCATGAGCAGGAATCAGAAAGACGTCCCCCCGCCCCTCTCCTCGGTGTATCAGCAGACCCGGTTGTGTGACGCCTCAGAACAGCAGAGATGGTGCTATAGAAGGACGCCTGATTTCTCTGTTTGGCTGTTCTGAAACCTCAGAGCAAATCCTCTCAGTGTCCGTGAAGGCCCCCAGCAGTCTCACCCCCAACCCACCACGACACTTCGGTATGCCCGACGCATTGATTCTTAAATTATCTACAGTTTCATTTACACTTTAGCTAAATGAAAATGTTAAGTAGCTGCTGCAGTGCTCCATGAGCCTTTGTGCTCCGGTTTCCTATGCAGCAGTGGTCCCCAACCTTTTTGAGGGTGCGGACCAGTCATCCCATGAGGATTTTACCGCAGCCCGAGGGGTCGGGGGGGGGGTGTAGAATAACAACAAAACATTATACCTGAATAAGAACATGCGCTGTCGACTAGGCCGGGAACCGATTAAAAAAATTAACTAATTAATCGCAAATCTGGAAAAAATTAATCGCAATATTAACATTATTTTTTTCTTTTCTTGTTGGTAACAGTATTTGCCAGCCACTTGTTATCTGCAAATAATCATGATATCAAATCACACAAAAAATTGTACATTTGGAAGATTTATTTTTAACCCTTTGGAACATAGGGCCTAAAACTCAGTTTTTGTCCACTTTAGAATTTAACTCCGTATTTTCAATCTGAACGACTACCTGCTTGCTTTGTTGGTATTTTTCCATGTTGTATTCACTCACTAGACATTAAATCATGCAAAAACAGAAAATTCTGTCTGGGAAAATGTGATTCATTTTGCTGTGGAAACCCCAAAGAACATAAAATGGAAGTTTTATATGTGATTTTATAAAAACAAAATAAAATTTGTCAACTAACTAATCAACATGTTTTCGAATAAAAATACAAAAAATCCAGGTTAAGGTCACAGCAGTCATCCCAAAAAATTAGAATTTCTCTCCTAAGAGCACTGCTGTCTATTTGACATTTTTCCTGGAATTCAGTTTTTCTTTTTTTTCTGCTTTTTTTCCAGCTTTTTCCTTTTTTCTTACAAATGTTCTTTATTATGTTGTGAAAAATAATAAAAAAAATTTTGGGGAGAGGGCTGCACGGTGGCGCAGTTGTTAGCGCTCTTGCCTCACAGCGAGAAGGCCCCGGTTCGAATCCCGGCTGGGACCTTTCTGTGTGGAGTTTGCATGTTCTCCCCGTGCATGCGTGGGTTTTCACCGGGGACTCCGGCTTCCTCCCACCGTCCGGAAACATGCATCATAGGTTGATTGGTGACTCTAAATTGTCCCTAGGTGTGAATGGGTGTGTGATTGAGGCCCTGAGACAGACTGGCGACCTGTCCAGGGTGTACCCCGCCTTCGCCCTTCAGTAGCCGGGATAGGCTCCGGCACCCCCGCGACCCCGAAAGGGAAGAAGCGGTCAAGAAAATGGATGGATGGATTTTGGGGAGAAGTTTGATCCATCTGGATTTTGGCTAATTTTGACAAAATGCTAAAATATTGGCAACATCAGAAATGTTTCCACTTTTTAAAGATAATTTGTGTCATGGTGCACCTTCAATTGGACCCAGCTGTTGGACATCACCTCATCACCAGTCCTCAACTTAAGGAAGACCTGCTCCAGTATTCATCTCCAGTTCGTTACCTCACCCGGTGCAGTAGTCTGGCCTCTCAGTATTTTCCTAGTTTTGATCTAGTGTTTTCGACTTCGCTTACCTGAATCTCTGCCCTCCCCAGGTCCATCCTTCACATTCCAACCTGGGTCCGTCGCCTCTTATCTTCTCTCTTCAAACCACACTCCATCAGCCTGCCTCACTGTTTGGATCATCGCCGCCGTTTCGGATCTACGCTACAGCGCTGCTATACCGCTGCTATAACCACGGACAATAAACTGTAAATCTTCATCTGCCTCCAGTATTCCTTCTGGGTTCCAGCATCTGGGTCTGCTTCGCTCCGCAAACATGACAATTTTGAGTTTATTTCATATTTTAGTATGGTAGCTGTTTTTGCAAAATTAGACATTTTTCCATTTTCTTTTTTGTTAATTTGGACTTCAGCTCACATTTTAGCATTATGCTAGTTTTTTGGCTAATGTAGGCAAATTTACAGTTTTTGACTAATTTGGAGTTTATCAAATATTTTAGTATTATGCTAACTGTTTTGGCAACACTAAACATTTCCTAGTTTTTAGGCTACTTTTGAGTTTAGCAAATATTTTTGCATTATGCTAGCTGTTCTGGCAAAATTAAACACATACCCAGTCTTCTAGGATAATTTGGAGTTTAGCTAATATTTTAGCATTGTCCTTTCTGTTTTGTCGAAATTATACATTTATCCAGTTTTTAGGCTAATTTGGAGTTTAAATAATATTTTATCATTATGCTAGCTGTTTTGACTAATTTAGAAATGTTTTCAAATTTTTTGGCTAATTTGGAGATTAGCTAATATTTTAACAATATGCTAGCTGTTTTGGAGAAATTAGACATTTTTCCATTTTTTGAAAATTTTTTTTAGGAACATATGCCCCATAGAAAATAAATAGGAAATTGCTCAAATCTTTCAAAAAATGTGTGTACTTTGAAACCTTTGCACTTCCGCATACTTAATAATATATAGTTTAGCTTTTATTTTAGAAACACGATAGTTGTTTTTGGCTAGTTTAGACAAAATGCCAAAATGCTTTTTTTGGGGGGCTAATTTAATTACTTTAATTTAATTATTTGGCTCATTTTTTCACCTCTGGTTCTTCACACGGACTTGGAACTCTTATTCCCTCCACGATTTTGCTGAGTCCAGGATCACAGCAGGACTTCTCTGAGCTTCACTCCACACCGATCGTCTATTGTTGGCTGCACACCTGTTCATCACACAAACTTTATTAAAAAGTTAGAAGATGAGGCAACAGTCAGGCTGGTCTACATCACAACTCTGCTCAGACAGAGGGAAAAGGAACTTGACAGAAGTGAACCTCTGCTACTAAGGACAGACCACGAGCAGGTGGAGGAGTCGTTAGTCTTGTTAAACACGACATGGTCAGTTACCTCCCCAGCTGCTGTGATGAAGACTCAGCAACACCTGCCCCTCCAATGATGCAGAAAGACGAATGGTGTGAGAGGACAGGTGGTGGGGTTACCCATGCACTGATGAGCCCACTCCCTTTGGGTTCCAGGTGCAGGACTCCTTCACTCAGAACCAGCGTCCACCTTCATCAGTATTGATGTGATATTTTTGTCGAGTCTTATGTAATTATATAGATGAGCGTTCTCATCCTGCTCTAATAGAATAGAATGGAATGGAATAGAATAGAATAGAAATACTATTCTATTATATTGTTATAATAAGCACCTTTAAAAAAAAACCTCATATGTTCTTCTTGAACCACTACTATTGATGAATTGCAAATCTGTTTATTACTTTTGTGTGGAAAAGCTGATTGTGTTACAAGTGTTTAGTAGAAAGCAGCATTTTCATTTGTTGTATTAATTGTAGAGACAACAATACTACCACATATGAGGATCGCTGACATTTCTGTGAATATTGGACATTTTTCTATGGTTTTCTTAAACTTTTTTGTTTTACTTTATGTGGAAACATTTATTTCAATATCTCAAAAAACATTAAAAATAATACTGGATAGTCTTAATGTTGAATTGATTCTCATGAATCTGAATTTAAGATTCGACTTTCTATTTAGAAAGGAAATTTATTATCAACATTTCCAAATGTGTTTTTGTGTTTTCCTGTCAATGAAACAATAAAAGTATAAAATGTTTTGATCTGGTATAAATGGGTTTTGTCCTTTAAAATAAATCAAAATGAATCCACATGGAAATATCAATTAAAATTTAGTTCATCCTAAGTTTTAAAGAGCCAAGAAGTAAGTGTTATTATCGGTTTGTCTGTTGATCTCGTATGCGAAGACGGGCTGCTCATAGTGTGACTTCTGTTGCTTAAAAAGACTTTGTCCTGCAAGTTACTGGACAAAGAAGTAATTCCTTCTGATTTCAGGGATGTTTCTTTGGTGTAATCAATAGTTCCTATGGCAACAAGTATTGCCCTGTCCCATGCAAATGCAGGCAGGTACTATGGAGGTGATGTGGTTTGGGTTCTTCACTGGGAATTTGGACTGAATTCAGCCCACATCTGCATGCAGTCAGAAAATATTTAACTTCGGACCCTTGGTGGGGGGGGTGCTTGGACATCACTGCCAGCAAACAGTCGATTTCCTTTCAGTGCCCCTCCCGCCAATTTTAACCGCACCATAGACATGTAGGGCTGCTGGTGGGAGGGTGACGGGGCATCTCTGTGAGAAATCAGGAGATGCCCTGTTAAGGCCTTCTCACCAATTTTAACTGCACCCCTTTAGCACACACATCTCTAACACCACAAACATACACTCTAACGCATCACACAAGGAAGGCGGGACTTTCGACCTTCTGTCCCCTACCCCATCCCTGGCGGGGGGGGCGGGGAACCTCGGCCTGGTGGTCTGGTCGCTTGGGTGCCGGTCTCCTGTGCCCGGCAGTCTCCTCCCCACGCCGGGAGTGGGATCCCCAAGATTTAAGATCTAGCAGGGGATCAATCTACATCGGAGCCTGGGGGTGTCCAGGTC
>NC_050535.1:15327949-15337575 GCF_002922805.2 Oryzias melastigma | reverse complement strand
CTGTTGGACAGGACAAGTTAAAAAAAAAAAAAAATTGACTTCTTTTTCAGTGGTGGTTCAGACCTATGCTCTTCTGGTATTTAACATTTTAGATTCTCATTTGAGTGTCTGTGTGTCCAATTTCAAATATGAACATTTTTAGACCTTTAAATGCTGTGGTTAATAATTTGAAGCACAACTGAAGCCATGATGACACAGATGTGTTCATGGACCTCCTCACTCTAAAACTCGACTGAAAACCAAAACACTTTCAAACGGACTGAACCTCTGACCTCTAAGCTTAGAGGCACGTCTGCTGAGCTGCTGCAGCAGAAACACTCAGGCCTGCTGTACTCGAAAGAGTCACGTTTTTTTGTAAACTCAGCAATTTCTGACTATTACAGTCTGTCACTCTCATCATGCAGAGTTTCCAGATAACCTTAACAGAGAGCTGGGGAGTTCAATCTGCTCTTCAGGGGATGGCCAGAGTTTGCAAATAGTTATAATCATGGAGGTGTCAACATGAAGATTTTAGAAACACTTGGTGAAGCACAAATGATTTGTACAGGAGGTATCCTGAAGTTTGATGGATTGAAATACAGATGCAGTGGATAATGGATTAAAAAAAAACCCATCAGGATGACTGTATCATTTAGAATAGATAGTAAGATTGACCCTTTATCAACACTACCCTTTATCCAGGCTGGGGACCGGCACAGGGAGACCCAGACTTGGGCCTCCTTTTGGCTACATAGTTAGGCAGTTGGGTCCTACCTAAAAACCCACAATGGATTCAGCTCACTGCACCCCTGGGAATCGAACCCCGACTTCCCATGCACCAGTCATACATGTAGCCATCTAGCTGCCATGATAAATAATAGCTCCTGACTAACATTTAGAACTGGCAGTGCGTTTGGTGTTTCAGAGAAGAAATGTGTAAGTAAGTCATAAACAGTATGACCTTCATCTCCTCATGAAAATGGAAATGTGCTATTGGCACGTCATTTCTGTAACCTCATAATCACCTAAAAACATTTCGGGGGGTAATTGGGATGCTTCTATAACTGAGAATGGGAAGGTCCAGACAATAGTCAAATTTACACTGAACTAAATCAAAATAGATATATGGCATTACCTGTGATGGTGCAAGTGTGAATGCTGTAAATGGAATGTGGCCGCTAACGATACCAGAGCAGTTAGCTGAAAATACTAAAGCTGAAAGCTTGCTAAAATATTAGCTAATTGCCAAATTAGCCAAAAACTGCTAGCATAAAGCTAAAATGTTAGCTGAACTCTGAATTAATCTAAAAACCCAGAAGTTGCTGAACATTTTAAAGTTTGAATGGTGTCCGCAGCTGAAAATATATGTGGAAGTTCACAAGTTTCAAAGTGCACAAAGTTTTTGAAAGATTTTAGCAATTTCTCATTCATTTCCTGTGGGGCATATTTTGTTCAATATTTCAAAAACTATAAAGCTTCTGAATATCAAAACACGAGCAGTAAAGATTGCTGAAAATCTCACTACTTGTCTGAAAATTGTAACCATGCAATAATGTGGATGTATAATAAGAAAATATCTTGTTAATTAGAAAAATAGATTACTTCTCATTGTGTTGCTAACAATAAAAAATACTAAACAAACAAGTCAAGTTTTATGGTGCTGGGATTTAATAAGCAAGTCTGTTCTAATTGATAAATAATGTGTTCTCTCAGCTCTTAATGCAAAAAAGGATAAAAGAAGTTATTTCACCACATCTGCTTTACAGGAAATGAGAGTTTTGCTCAGTAAATGTTTAAAAATGCACCAGGAACCGTTCTGCAGCAGAGATGTCTTCATTTAATCCTCGAAAGTCATAATCCTGCAACTCATAACTCTGCTTCCCCTCACAGAAACGACATGTTTTCACCACCATAAACGATGCTGCAGATGAGCAGGAAGGGGTTTCACACAACTGTGTGTGTGTATGTGTGCACAGCAGTGAATATGCTTGAGGCATTATTCCATCTCTCTATGACCTTTACTCAGGGGTGCAAGAAAAACACATGTTCACCAAGAAAAATGCTTTTTCTGCAGCTCAGATTTATCTCCTGGGTCTCGTAAAGTCCTAGCTTTAGTTGTTCATCGTGGTGACCCTGAACTTCTCAGGTTGGCTCCTGTGAATGTAGACTTTGCTTCCTCATGATTAAATCTCTTTTGTAATCATGCTTTATTTTTAGTTCCCTATTTTTTCATATATTTTGAATACAGAATCCTAACTTCACAGAAACAGATAGGCAGAACTGATCACTGCTCCATATGCTATGAACATGTTTGCAGTTGTAAGAGCACACTGTAGTGTGAAAAATGAAGCTAAAATTATTTAAATAAACTTAGTTCAGTGAAAAAAGTAGAGTTTTTAATGTGGTGGACATTGTACTGCCACTGAACATCTGTCGACTTTTTGTATAATATTGTTTTTAGGTCAAATAAATGTAAAATGTTACTAATTTTGTTACATTTCCACCTGATTCTTTATTTTTTATTGATTAGTATTTCTTATGCAAAAACTTAAATCCCAATTCTAGGCAGATCTGTAAAAGACACATTTTTTCTGTTTGGTTTTGTTTACGTAGCAACAAATTTACGAAGAACAGCATTAGCTCTAACGTGTGTAATAATAGCTATTGCATAAAGACAAAGTGTTTATTTGATTCAGTTTTATGTTCATTTCTTAAGAACAAAATCTTACTTCTACAAATTAGAGATTGTTGGAATCCTAAAAAAATACCAAGGGAAAGCAAAAAAAGTTCTTCCAGTTCTCCACATTTAAATACAAATGTTACAAAAGTATTATGCTGTTTTTTGTTAAAGTTCATTGAAGTAAAAAAAAAATAGCAGAACGAGAAAAACATGGTCCACACATTCCACCTGTTTTCCAGGCTGATGAGGACACACCAAATATTTATTATCCTGCTTCTGCAGTTAAGTCTTTTTGAGACCCAGAACATGCACCAGGAGCAAACTTTCAGGCCGTGGTTAGCAGTCCAGCACTTGCATTATTCATGCTGCTGCTGCTTTTTGCAATATGATGTCTAGGTTAAACATTTATTTAAAGACAATAAGTGCAACCAGCTGGTTCTACTTTCTGTCATGAGAAAAAGGTTGAGTGCTCTCACCTGGAACACAGGTTAACATAATCTTTGATGGAACACTATTAAAATGCCGTGGTGAGCTGGACCAAACCCAATGCATTTAGCAATAATATGATTATTTATAAATAGAAAAAATACATTTTTTTAATGTTCAAAGTCCCTTCAATCACCTTTCAGCAAATCATCCGACCATGTGTACATGCCTGAATGCATTGGGTTGCTGCCATGTGATTGGCTGATTAGAAATTTGTGTCAAAAATGTTGCCCAGTGGGAGTATAACAAATGCACACACTTTTGCACTCAAATGGGCTTTAAATTAATATAAAAACAGAAAAAAAACATTTTTTAAATGCAGGAACATGTTCTTGTGTAATTGCTTAGTAAGCATTCACACTACAGTGATTCTCCTGCTTTATCAATGGTCACATGATCTAGTTCAAGATCACTTGTGATTTCCAGCTCAGGCAGTCCAAATGTTGAGACCTCTCCTCCAAACATCACTGCCACTTGGATACACTAACTGCCTTCCTAAACATCATTTCTGTAGGCCTACAGCATGTGGCAGATGTTGTAGAAATCCCCAGACTCTCGTCTGTTTGATGGCAACTGATCAGAACGATGTCCTATATGGGATTTAACCTCAGCCACTTTGGGGATGGGGGGGGGTGTTTAATCTGATTTGTGAAGTACGGTTTGATTGTAAAGTGTATCAAACGGTTGATTACTCAACAATAAGAGGTTAACGTGTTGACACTTCATAGTAGAAGAGGTGACTAAAGTACAGTAGAGGTTCTACATTGTCTTGCTTCAGACGTCAAAGTAAATACACCAGAAGCAAAGAAGTCCTCAGGGCATTTTAACTACTCTTACTTATCAGTGGCAGGGAAATCACCTTGCCGTTCTGATTCAAAGCCAATTTTGGTTGATTTTGAAGGATCTGACCTAAAGTGGATCAGAACATTTTTATTCAGAACTTCCACCAGTGTGACTCAGAGATAAATACTTGGTACTGAACAGTGCAGGTGAAGTTTTCCAGATTCCTTGTATTCCTCTGTGCCCGTTAGCCAACTTCATGGTCCTGTAATCTGGTCTAGAGCATGACCATAATGGCCTTCCTTCTTCAGATACAGGATTGTCTCCTTTCCAAGTTGTGTTTGGCTACCAACCGCCTCTGTTTGCCTCCCAGGAGGGGGTGATCTCCGTCCCTTCAGCCTATGCCTCCGTTCGGAGGTCTCAACAGGCCTGGCGCCGGGCCTGACAGACTCTCCGTACCGCTACCAACAGACGTCACGTTCCTGCCCCTTCCTACCAGGTGGGCCAGAGGGGTGGCTTTCCACAGCCAATCTACCTCTTCGTCTGGAGAATAGGAAATTGGTGCCACGGTTTGTTGGTCCTTTTCTCATCTCTAACGTGGCCAATCCAGTTGCTGTCTGTCTGCGTCTGCCCGGACCTCTCCATATACACCCCACCTTCCATGTCTCCAAGGTCAAGCCTCTCTGGGGCCGGTCGTTAACAGGGGAGGGGGGGGTAACTGTCACGGCTCCTATAGGCCCCGCCCCTGCAGCAGCAGCTCATCACGCTGATCACCTCCACCTGTGTATCTCTCTATATATCCACCTCCCGGCTTCACTCACTACCGGAAAGTTAAGCTATTCAGTCTGACTAACAGCCTGCTTTCCTGCTAGTTCCTAAGTGTCCAAGTTCCAAGCCACAGCCTGCGTAATCCGCTGTGTTTTCTTGCTCCAGAAATCCACGCCATCAGTCCGCCTACCTGTCTGGGCTCCCGCTCCGTGCTCGCCTCTTCAATGCCGCCATTCTACTGGGGTTCGCTGCCTGCTCCTCAACGCTGCAAATCCGGTACCACACCTCTTCCAAGGGTCCTGCCATTAAAAGCACCTCGGCCCAACAAACTTCCTCACTCAAGGCCGATGCGCCATTGGGGATCAAAGCTCGGTACTCTTCTTCTGGCCCTCTCCTCCTCTACTGTTCATCGTCCTCTCTGCTCCCTTGACTCCAACACTGGCCGGCGGCGTTACTACACCCTACCGCTCAAGTCTCCTGATAATCCTGATTATAAATAACTAAAGTTCTCCTACTCCTGGGTGTGTGTTGTCCGCTGTGATGAACAGCTTGTGATATAAGGTAAACCTACCATGTCTAAATCCAAATAGTATTTTTGAAGATCGATTGTCAATGATTTGTCTGATTTTGAAATGACTTTATAATTGTATAGGTTGATTTGATTCTGCCTCAGACAGATGGATCTAGTTGGATCATAGGAATAGAAATCGATAAATCATTACACCCCTAGTGCATATGCAATGAAAGAGTTAAAAAGTTTGATCATTCATAGCTTGACTGACAGGAAAGACAGTGTGTATGCTATGTAACATCAGTTTTTATCTATAAATTCTTCTCCAAAGTCTTTACTCCTTTGATAAAAGTCATAATGATGAGATAGAAGCTGTCAGCAGCCTCTCTGGAAACAACCGTCAGGAAGAGGATGCTCATATGGAGCAGCAAATCCAACAGACTTCATTTCTGTTGAAATGTGTATGCTGCAAGTGTACCTGGACTGAGTTTAGGTAAATAACAGTCCCAGGAAGGCCTGTGTGTAAGCTTATCTGCTCTGAAGTGACAGATGCAAACATGCTCTTTTACTAGACCAAACTAGATGAAGCACTGATTCAAAAAGAGTTCATCAAAGGGGTGATTTGTATGCATGTTTCCTTTGATAAATAGAAGCAATGATGTTTACCCATCTTCACAAGTTAACATTTTGAATAAATTCACCATGTCTTCTGCTTCATTTCATCTGTTATAGGAGGAGCTCTTCAGGCAGCTTTAGCTCATTCTATCATTATTCCCGTCTGATGTTTACGTACCAAGTAAATGCTCTTTTGTCATACATCAGGCCACTCAGAAGTGACTGAGCCATGTGATTTAGAGGAGACCTTTGAAAGCAGGGAAAACAGATTATACAGAAGAGTGGTTTGGAGTGTGCCATGGTTAGTTTTAGATCAATGATTAAGTACGTTTCATCTTTGATTCAAGAGTGTTCAAAGAAAATATCATCTTTGTGACTTTAAACATTATCTGACGGTCTTAAGTGCTCGTAAAACAAGTTGAGTGATCACAAGAATAAAACAAGTTTAGATTATTCACAGACCGGCAGAGTAGAATGCTTTCAGAAGCATTTAGAAGAGACAATGGAGTTGACAAACAGTCTTTTCTGATGAAAATTAGTTTTCAAGATACCTGAATATAAGAGCAATTAAATATTTATCAGGTCTCTTCAAAAGAAACAACTAGACACTATTAACGGAGCAGTATAAGAACATGCACTCAAAAAAATAATTATTTAGATTTACTTAAAAGCCTTGCGTCAAGCGGTTGCACGCAACTGCATTAAGTAACTTGAGTAAAACATGCTTTTGTAGCTTTAAATTAGCATGTTTCAGTAGGATCTATCTAGATTGGTTAAATATATGCAAGCTAATTTCATTGCGTAAATACTACTCAACTTTGCTAAATACATAATACATGACTGCATTGTGTAATTCCTTCAGAAAGTATTTTATAATAATTACTCAACATTGTTAGATAAATTTTAAGAACATGCCTCAAAAACTCTAATTAAAAAATATTGAGTACCTTGTATTAAATGACATTACATTAAACTTACGTCACATTTTCCATAATATTATGCAAAACATATAGTTATATTCACTCAAGAATGTTGCGTCAAGCGGTTGCATGCAACTGCTTAAGTCATGCTAACAAAATCAAGCAGTTTCCCTGAAGTGAACAAAAAAAAGAGACATTGCCAGTAAATCATTTTTAAACATTTTGCATTTATTATGAAGTTTTTACAACATTCAAATGTTAACATTTAGAATAAATGTACTCTGTAAAATTTAAATTAAAGCTGTGGGTCCTGCATGAGTGTGTGAATGTGTGTGTGGAAGGGTGAATGGGTGAGTGGGTCTGTGACTGTGAAGTGCTTTGGGCCCTCGAAGGAGGGTAGAAAGCGCTATACAAGTATACGCCATTTCAAATCCCCTTTGCAAGCCATTAGTTGCATTTATTGTGCAGTTTTTATAACAATCAATTTGTAACAATAACAATCAATAATCAATTTGTAACAATGACTTATTAATTATTATAAAGAACATTTCTATATATGTCATTTTTTAAATTTAAACAAAAGCTGTGGGTCATTTCAAATCCCCTTTGCAAGCCATTAGGTGCATTTACTGTGCAGGTTTTAATAACACTGCACTTGTAAGAACATCTAGAAAGAATGTTATATGTAAAATTTTAATAAAAACAGTTATTTCAAATTCACTTTACAAGACGTTAGCTGCATTTTCACAATAACTTTCTTTAACATAAAAACATTCACGAACTTTGTCTCTTTTTAATAAGTCACTGTAAGTGAAACATTCGGGCAGCTATGAAATAAATGCACCTTAGGTTTTCATTGAACAATGCATTCTGACACCAAACAAAACGCCTTAGTTATAACAATTTGTAAACAGTCTTGACCAGTGAAGTAATCACCACCAACAGTTGTTGATTTTTTGTGAACAGTTTGCTTCTCCATCGCAAGTCTATAGAAGCTTCTGTTTCAGGACTTGGATCTTGTTTGAAACTTTCTTGGCGTCGAGCTCCATGAGCACCTTCTGGCAAAATTCGAATATGTACCTGAGTTCCCGAGGGTAGCTCAGATTGAGCACGTACATCAGTCCAAATAGCAAATGGAATGCTGTTGCATTGTCATGAAGGTCTTGCAGAATGATGACTCCCTCGATGATGATCCCCACATCTTCAGGATCTTCCCTGTCACAATCGCCCCCTTCATGAAGAATGGCATAAATGCCGATGGCGGTGTTTGGCATTTGCTGCTGGGCACAGAAATCCAAATCCTAAAAGAAGGACACAAAAAATCTTTTTACAGGAGGTACAACATACTTAGTCAAATGTATAATTTTAGCACTTGGACCATCACAAATAATTAATTTAAGGTATGTCAGTTAAAATAGACAAGTCGGTGAGGATTTTTCACAACTGGTCAAGTACATAGTTGATTATAATATTCTCAAACTAATGTACAGGGAACCCAGGTTATGGCTACCCCTCACTTTACAGGTTAGATTCAATAAAAGACAAAGTCACATTGACTTAAAAGGACATGCAAGGGTCTCCCATGGCAGACAGGTCCTGAGTGACGAGCCAGACAAAGAGCGGTTCAAAATCTCCCTTTATGAGTGACAACACCAGAGATACCGCTATATCGCCCGGATTGGCGTCACCGGGGCCCCACCCTGGAGCCAAGCCTGGGGTTGGGGCTCAGAGGCGAGCGCCCGGTGGCCGGGGCTCCTCCCACGGGCCCCGGTCGTGTCCAACCCGAAGGAGCGACGTGGGATCACTCCCCAGTGGGCCCACCACCTGCAGGGGAGCTCTGAAGGGGCCGGTGCATTGTGGTTTGGGTGGCAGTCAAAGGCGAGTGCCTCGGCGGCCCAAACCCCGGTCATGGAATTTGGCTTTTGGGACATGGAATGTCACCTCTCTGGGAGGGAAGGAGCCTGAGCTGGTGCGAGAGATTGAGAGATACCGACTAGATATAGTTGGGCTCACCTCGACGCACAGCCTGGGCTCTGAAACTCAGTCCCTCGGGAGAGGTTGGACTCTCTACCACTCTGGAGTTGCCCATGGTGAGAGGCGACGGGCTGGGGTGGGCTTACTCGTGAGCCCCCAGCTCAGCCGCCAGGTGTTGGAGTTCGTACCGGTGGACGAGAGGGTCGTGTCCCTTCACCTTCGGGTGGGGGACAGGTCTCTGATTGCAGTTTCGGCTTACGGGCCGAGCAGCAGTTTGGAGTACCCGGCCTTCTTGGTGTCTCTTAAAGGGGTACTGGAAAGTGCCCCAACGGAGGATCTGTTGTCCTCCTGGGGGACTTCAATGCCCACGTGGGCAATGACAGTGGCACCTGGGGGCGTGATTGGTAGGAATGTACTTCCTGACCTGAACCCGAGCGGCGTTTTTTTGTTGGACTTCTGTGCACGTCATAGTTTGTCCATAACGGACACCATGTTCGAACACAAAGGTGTCCATCAGTACACCTGGCATCAGGACTCCCTAGGTAGGAGATCGATGATTGACTTTGTAGTCGTTTCAGGCGATCTCCGGCCGTGTGTTCTGGACACTCAGGTAAAGAGAGGGGCTGAGCTCTCCACTGATCACTACCTGGTGGTGAGTTGGATTCGCTGGCGGGAGAGGAGGCCAGAAAGACTTGGCAGACCTAAACGTACTGTAAGGATCTGCTGGGATCGTCCGGCTGAGCCCTCCGTCAGGGAGGTCTTTAACTCCTACATCCAGGAAAACTTCAAGCAGGTACCGAGGGAGGTTGGTGATATCGAGTCCTAGTGGACCATGTTCTCCACCTCTATTGTCTGCTGCTTTCCGGAGCTGCGGTCGCAAGGTCTCTGGTGCCTGTCGTGGCGGCAACCCCCG